>NC_137213.1:27339259-27349259 GCF_949987685.1 Ammodytes marinus | reverse complement strand
ATATAGTAAGACTTATCTGCTTTACTTTGACCATATACAGTATACAGGTGAAACTCATATTATTAGAATATCATGGAAAATGAATTGGTATTGAGGCAAGAAGACTGATCTTTAACCATCTGTCTGATTGGACTTTTAGGGTTTTTATTTGAGTGAACTGATGCTCTATCACTTAACAAACCACACATCTAACCTGCTTGGAGCTCGATCACTGAGTAGCAGATTGCATAGTTAAGCTGCTTGGAGCACCTTATATTCAGCTAATGAGATCCAAATATTCTTTCTACTCATCATGTACCAAATATGTTAGTTAACGTTTCCTCTTTATGTTAGTAGAAAATATAATCGGGCTGGCATTCAGCTGCCTTAGTTGTTTATGAACGTACATTCTACGAGGCAGGGTTGGACAAGCAAATTCAACTTGCCATCAAAGGCTGTTGGCTTGCAATGCCAGCACATGTGCGTCATCTTGAAATACACATTTTATTGTTAACTGTGGTGGAGGGGAGGGAGGGCATGGTTTAGGGGCCTAACACATTTTAAGTTCTGGTTTGAATGCTTCACTGCTCTTTAACGGCACACTCACACTAGGGCCGTTTGCCTGTTCCGTGCTGCAGGAAGATTCAGCACGATTCCCCCCCCCCCCCCTCCCCACTCCCCCCGCTGGCCCGTGGTCACACTGCTCATGCCCTGGGCACGATTGCACCTTGCCTACGTCACCATGCGCGTTTAGGATTTGGAGCGTAGTCTACTTGTAGGCTATACGACTGTTTGTGAATATTTTCATCCGGCCAAATTGGCATCATATATTCCACTTCCACATTAGAGCATCGAGAATCCTTAAGCTATTGTTTTTTTTTTTTAAATGTAGCCTTGACGTAATAGGTCGCGGTGAACAGTCTCATATTTGTGCAGCACGCTGTTTATTATTAATATAACGGCCCGTCATCAGACCATACGTACCGGATGGTTTTATACACATCGATCGCTCCATCAAGTAATCCAAGTCAGACCTTTTTGTATGGGCAGAGATCGTTTTTTTAAGTGTCTTTATAAAGTTTATTGTTAAACCTTGGTGTAGGCTACTGTTTCCTTATCACCGGGCCGCGGTGTGTTGTTTTGGGTGCGTCTCCACCGCCATGCGTAAAGGCAGTTATGACAGCTGACGGGAGGAAAAAGAAAAAAATCATCTGACGAACGTGAGTAAACACAAAAACCTTTTTGCTTTGCTTTCTGCGCTCACCTTTTTAGCTCTCTCCCTCTTTTATTAGCCCACACCTAGGCCTACACACACGTTAATTCTCACACATTTTATGTAGCTACAAGTCCAAGTGGTGGGCAATTCTGGTGCCGACTAGTAAGGCAGCGGATGTTAACGGACTATGCATCCTTAATAAATTCACGTCAGGAACGCCGCCTGTGCGCTTGCTTGTGCGCGTGTCATCTCATTAGCATCTGTACTTTGGCCACGGCACACCTCTCCCAGGTGTGCCGTGGCCAAGGGGCTGTTCCGTGCTGGAATACAAGTTGGCGTGGTCACACTAGCCAAACGTTCTAGACTTTAGTATGCAAATGAGCTTTGGCACGGGGCCGCGGCCCTAGTGTGAGTGGCCCCCAGGCCCCCAGGATTGTGCCTTTTCCGAGCAGCCAGCATGGACAGGTGGCCACGCCTGGTATAACACGCATTAGACTGTCTGGGACGGGTCCGTAAATCAAAATGGCGATCACATGAGCTCAGCCCCATTCATTCCCAATACAATTTCGTCAAACAAGAATGTATCTCCGCTAAATTTTTATGGATATCAATCAAAGGCTCATGCTTTTCTTTAGACCATGTACTAATAGGATGAAAGTTTTCGCTTTTCAAAACGCCACCGAAAGCGTTTTATAGCCGTTTTATTTTCAGTTTTAGCCGTTAGGCGTGTAGCCGCTAAAAGGAGCCGTAGTGAAACAACCGTTGCTTCGGCCGGCCCGGCCTCCGATGGCGGGAGGAATCTTCGTGTATCACTATATTACTTTACAACGACGGGGTGTAATTTAAAGATTACATACAGAGAATCATCGGGGATTAGTAATTTATACTTCCATGGTCGATAAACAATGCAACTGTGCCCGTCCCGCTTAGCTTAATGCACGGACATATTATAACGTTACACTGCTCGAGAATGAAACGTACCCTGCGCGTCATGCTTTAGGGGTGTGCCAGGCTCACATGAAAGCAGTATGGCAGCTTCCTTGTTGCTTCTCTGCGCCAATGAGCAGCTTCATAGGAATGAATGGGCGCCATGTTTCAATACGGTGTCCATTTCTTTATATGTCCATGGTGGCCCCTAACAGACTATCTATGAGCTGAAAGTCCTGACTGCTCTGTGTGTGTTTGTGTCTTTCAGCCTCTGATGTGGTGAGTGTGTCTGGCTCCAGCAGCAGTAGTGGTGGAGGTGGAGGTGGTGGTCTGGTTTACAGGTTCAGTCCCGGGTCGAGCCGGACGCACGGTGATGATGTCATCAGTCTGCAGTTTAAAACCCAGAGGAATTGTGGGACGCTGCTGCAGGCGGAGGGAGAGGCAGGACTGGGCCTCAGTCTGCAGCTAGAGAGAGGGAAGATTCAACTGATGCTCAGGACAGGTAACACACTCAAGATACAAACTCAGGCCACGTACTTATCTATCTATCTATCTATCTATCTATCTATCTATCTATCTATCTATCTATCTATCTATCTATCTATCTATCTATCTATCTATCTATCTATCTATCTATCTATCTATCTATCTATCTATATTCAGGACAGGTACAACACAAAACATACTGATATGACGGACTAGGCCTGGTCCAACATTTATATCACTATATAATTTGAAGCATAGACGATAACAAACTGTAAGATAAAAGTATCTTAAAATGTCAATATAAATGCCTCTGAAGTAGTAAAACACTAGTAGTATGTAAGCTATTACTGTACTATTGTATATTTAACACACTTACAGAGGTGTTTAGTGCAACACTGCAATAGAGAAAAATGCACAAACATTTTCTCAAAAGATGTTGCGATTAATGATGCCTTCTCACATGTTAGACAATTGGGTGGTGCAGCTAAAACAACATTGTCTTCCCATGTAACGTGTGAGTCTGTGTGGGTGTATTGGTACAGTACATCTGTATAAGGTTATAGACAATATAAACCCTCTGAAATAACTTTAGATTGGTTGCGTTTGGGTGAGTTGTACGATGTGCACGCTGCCACCTGATTGGTTTAAAATCTTGGCTCACGCTCCGTCTAGTTACAGGCATGATGGATGGTTCACATTCACTGTAGCGCATGTGTTAGGGCCGGACTCTGCAAGAGTTGATTCATGGCTTACTTTACTGTGTGTGTGTGTGTGTGTGTGTGTGTGGTGTGTGTGTGTGTGTGTGTGTGTGTGTGTGTGTGTGTGTGTGTGCATGTAAATGGGGTTAAAGCAGAGGTTGTGAGGCTGCCATGCTGAGTCATCTCCATATGGCTCACCTCTCCTCAGGAACCCCATCTGGTGCTGAGATACTTTCTCCATCCATCCGTTCCCTCCCTCCCTCCATCCCTCCATCCTTTCCTTATCTTTTCCCACTTCACACTCTCTCTCTCTCTCTCTCTCTCTCTCTCTCTCTCTCTCTCTCTCTCTCTCTCTCTCTCTCTCTCTCTCTCTCTGTCTCCCAAACCACTACCTCTCCCTACCGGTCTGCCACTTAGCACCACCTTTTAAACAGCTGCCACATTCACACAGGGATGCTTACACAGTACAGCAACGCTCATTATGATCCAATTATAGAATAAACATTGATCTGAAATGGGCCATTCTGTTCAGCTTTTTTTTACTTTCAGTTTATTTTGATGCCAAAACTTTCTGTACTTTTTTTACTTCTACATTTGATTTCGAAAACAGGACTTCTGGTATTGCTATTGTTACTTGTAGGTACAGTGTGTAGAATGAATTGGCATTCTCCAGGCATGTTCCCACATACTTGGTAAAAATCTAATTAGTTTTAATTAGTTTATAATTGCTAGAAAAATATAGTAGTTTTTTAAATGACATTAGAATTTGCCTTTTATATCTACATGGATGTTGGAACCAGTGAGTTGTAGCAGCTAGAAGACTGAAGAATGATATAAAAAAAATCCTTTGTCTTATATACAAATTTCTCCCTCATATTGATCTAAATAAACTCTAACTTCCATTTCACTGTCACTTTAAAGGCTTGGTCCCCTTAAACAGAGTCAGTGTGTCATTCTTTAAGACCAAATCACTTCACAGAAAGGCCTGTTCTATCTTAAAGAAAGACTGTGTCACCGTAAAGAGAGACAGCAGTGCAGTTCAGCGGGAATCAAAGCCTCCCATTGAAATGACAGAAGAGAGGTTGAGAGAAACTCTGCTTTCACTGTGACAGACACTGACAACAACAAACGGCGTATTGTTATTCTTCTTCTACATCTGTTTCTATCCCTCCTCTTTGATCTCTTTTCCTTTTCTTGTTTTAATGACCGTTGTTCGTCTCCCATCGCTGTGTGTTTTTCCGAACCAGAAGTGGCTATTTGTCTTCTTTTAGCTGCATCAATTTCACCATATTTTTCTGCTTTTTTCCTCTTGACATTTTGGTATATGCTATTGTAGTTCTCAAACCTCTTTCTCAGTCGGATGCCCTTCATCATTCTCTCTCTCTCTCTCTCTCTCTCTCTCTCTCTCTCTTTCCTTCGCTCTCTCTCTCTTTCTCTCTCACTCTCTCTCTCTCTCTCTCTCTCTCATTATTTCTCTCTCTGCGTTCCTTCCATACTTCTCTACCTCTCCCTTTCCCTCTACATAGGCCGTGTCCGGACTGCCATACTAGCGTCCTACATCCTACATACTCACCATCTATATACTGCATACTCTCTACTCAAAGATCGATTGTGTATGCGAGCTGCGTCGAAACGTTCTCAGTTGAAGTATACTCAAGCAATGAAGAATTTCTTCTTCTTCTTATAAGATTCAGGCAGTTTAGACACTGTTAAGCGTATAACGGCCCTCTACAGGTTAGATATTGAACTAGATTTTTACAGTCCTGTGTTCATCATCTGTGTTTTAGACCTCTTGTTTTATAATAATTATGTTTTGAGGCGGAGGATCCCTCCGACGCTCTCTGTCCGGCTCATCAGCACTCAGCTGTCTGTGAGTTGAGCTGGACGAGCCGCGGTGTGTGGAACAGCGATCTGTTCTAATCTCTCTCCACTATCAGACTCACTTCACTCATTTCACTTAGTGACTCTAATGTTGTTAGGTATTTATCTTCATCTCTTATCTATTGTAAGAGTTTATGAATGACTGCACGTACAGTTGTCACCCCAAACAATGTTGTTGCCTAGCAACTTGCTCGAAAATATTTAATTTTCCTGGGCGGGTAGAATTGACCCAATGCATTGTGGGGCGGTTGAGTAGGAAAAGTATACAATCGATTCATACCCAAAATCTTCCCGGAAGTTAGTACTCATCCGGGAATTTCTCACATACCCAAACTCGCATACCCAACCGTCACATACTCAAATTGAAGTCAAAATGAGTATGAGTAGGACGTTAGTATGGCAGTTCGGACACGCCCATAGGCTTTTTAGGTCCCAGATCAGGTGATTTATTTAGTGTTTGTTTCTGTGTGCTTTTCAAACCTGAGCTCATGCATCGTCTGCACTGCTTGGTTAATACCAACACATCCATGTCTGCCTGACCCCCCCCCCCCCCCCCCCCCCCCCCCCCCCCCGGAGCAGACACAGTTTACTTTATGAGGCAACTCAGAGAAACAGCCCCGCACACACACACACACACACACACACAGCAAGTACTGTTCTGGATAACAGAGGAAACAAAACACTAATATTGTAGATGAAGTAGTTTTCTTTTCTTTATGTAAATTATGAATTAAATTTGGTCGGATTAAAGATGGAGTCAGCAATTCTGGAGAACGTTTGTTGACAAAATCAGTGAAAATCTCCTCAAGACCCGATACCTGTCCATACTTTGAAAACAATATGGTGTTAATTTACAGCCTAGGTTCTGTAAACGAGTACATAAACAAAGGGTATGTAGAGAAAGAGGTCCACCACTAGCAACATGCCTGTTTTTTTTGGCATTTTCATTATTGGATAATACAGAGTTGAAATGGGGAGACAGAGAGAGAGAGAGGGGGGATGACCTGCAGTTAAGGTCCACGGGTCGAATTGGAACCCGCGACCACTGCAACGAAGGCTGGAGCTGAAATGGTACGCGCTTTATCCACAAAAAGACATTCAGTAAAGAATTTACAGCTGATTCTAACATCGTACATTTTGCTCGGCTCTGTCGGCTGGTTGCTGTCCAAACAGCTGAGACAAACAAAGGCGGTTTACTAAGATTTATGTCTGCTATCCCAAACCATTCATCTCCACTTTACATTTATCAAATTGTCACTTTGGTATATATTCTATCTCTGTTGGCTCATAACTCATCCCAGCCTTTCTCTGTTACAATAGTCATTTTTTTTATAAAAACACAAACATGCTGTCGGTTGGTTGTTCTTGCTCCAGTGAATATCGTAGGCTGTATAAGCTAAGGCGTTGTGTTTTTGATCAATCGAACACATTTTCAAAGTCTCAACAGTTGAAAAATATCAGAACTGACACAGTGACAGTTGTTGAGCAAAATTTGCATCAGTCTTACTCATGTTCTCTGTCGTGTTGCCAGTGGTTTGATGTAAAGTGCATGCTGAAACGCTTGTCTACCCCGAGTATTACAGATTGAAAATGGTCTCATGTTTGACACAGTCTACACACACATAACCATCAAAGTGCCTTCAACAATAGACACTAGAACTTGCAGAGTGATCGTAACACACACGAAAAAATGCAATCGTTAATCATCAGCGATACAAAATGTATTCAAATAAAAATACTTTATTATGTGTTATTTTTTCCATCCACTGGAATGGATGAAGAATTTTCTCACGAGACACCACGTCATCATTTTTAAATCAAAAAACATGATTTTATCAGTAAATACTTCAAACCACATTGATTTTTTAAAATGTTTACTAAAAACACAATTACTAATAACAAAAAGTGGTCAGTCAGTATTACTTTTCTATATCTACTTGCCACGTGCCGGTTTGTAGCGTTCTCTCTTCTGATTGGATATCGGGTTGTGGGATACCAGAAAAGTTTATCTTCCGATTACATGCAGAGCGGGTGACTGTGAGACCTGTGTTATGAAGCGTGCACACTATAAAAGTGATCACTGCATGAATAAAGAGCGATTTAACATTTATATATTAACATAAATATAAATCACTCACTTCACCTTTAATATCACAGCAGTAACATTTGCTGAAGTTGTTTAGGTTCCACATGTCTGTCCAAGCATCCTGAAGTAATGACCATTGCATTAGATGGGGGCATCTGAGCGGGTTAAGAGATAAAAACTTTTGAAATATGATACCCAACTCACCAGTGTAAATCTTAATGGCCTATCAATATGCTAGGAGTATTTGCCTGCAGTGTGTTAACAGTTCAAAAAAAATTATGTCTGTGACAGCGGCTCCTGATAAGGCTGTCTTCCTGCTTAATCAGATCTAGATTCACGGTGAACAAATATAATGGAATTGCCAACAGGATATGATTCAGTGTCACTATAGAGATGAGAAATGGACAGTCAACACACCCAGTCTGACCCTCATTGACTTTAATAGGAACTGCTTTAGTTATTAACAGTTTTTTTCATCTATTATTTATCGATGGGTTTTTGATGAGCAAGGCTCGCTTTTCTCGAGCAGCAGCCTGAAGTCTAACACATCTACATTCACAACCTCAGTCTGGTTGTCTGGGATTTCTGTAGAGCTCCACATACAAGTTCAAGTTTTTTTTTTTTTTCATGTGCACAACATTCTAAAGGCAGCCGTTGGAGATTAAATATTAATGCTCAGATTCGATCCAACAAGGCAACTTTTTTTTTTTTTAAAGAGAGGTTCTACTGAGATATTAAAGGAATACTTCACCCATATGGAACCAGCGTTCTATCATTATAAAATCGTTATTATAATATAATGAATGAGGTTTTCCTTCCCTCAGTCTTTCCTTAGTCTTCCCTTGGCCCAGCTGTCCTATGAATCCTAACCTTACATTTTTACTAGTGTGATGTCACACTAGTAAAATGTAGGGTTAGACAGTGAGACCATAAAACATTCTTTTTGCCTTTTCTCAGGCTAGGATGAACCGATTTAAAAAAAGAAATTCACATCTATAATACATAGGATCTCAGAGTTCAATACACCTTCATATTCCCACCGGTGAAGTAGGGCTTTAAGTTTACATGTTACTACGGTTGCATGAAGCAAGGCAACCTAGCTTTAGTATGCCGAGCAAAGGATGATCAATATATTGCACACGATAGTATTTGATCCTCCTGGTCTTTTTTCGTTTTGCCGCTCACTCAATAAGATCGCTCAATGCGCATACTCCCATAAAAATAACATTGAAATACCCTTATACAGCAAGGAGCATACTGAATATGACTAACAATATAAAAAAAAACACACATTCAAATTTACAATGTGCATTGTACCTGCTCTAAAGATTCATATGAAAATCTTCCTCAGGATGTGTTGACAATAGGTTTTAAACTTGAGACAGCATTGTTTTCATTTTGTATTCTACAGACCAAGGTTTTTTCCTAATTGGTTAATTATTTTTGTATTAATAATTAAAAACAATAACTGTCCTTTCATAGACCCACACGAGCATCATCTGTGAAACTTCTTAAAAGAGAGAAACATTTATAGAAATAAAAGGGGCCACTGCAGAGGAAAAAATACAGACAGCCAGTGCCAAATAAAAATGTTTTAATATCAATTCATTTTCCTATTTGTTTGCCCTTGAACCTCTCAAATTTATTTCTTGCTTTCTCATTCGGCCGATAAAAATCATATCACCCATTCAATAAAACTCTCCGTCATAAGGTCATGTCCCTCAACAACATCTTATTGTTGTTTTTTAAATCTCCCATCGCTCCTGTCATATTGATTTCACTGTCTCCACTAAGTTGTAATCAAATAACTCATCGCAATAACTCTGTCAGGACTTATCAAGAGGAGCACATCATTGCTTTATAATATCATAACATCTGAACTGTTTTCATCTTATATCCAAGCTACAGAATTTCCTTTGGGAACAATAAAGTATCTGTCTATCACACTATCTCTCTATCTATCTCTCAATCACTCTATCTATCTATCTATCTATCTATCTATCTATCTATCTATCTATCTATCTATCTATCTATCTATCTATCTATCTATCTATCTATCTATCTATCTATCTATCTATCTATCTATCTATCTATCTATCTATCTATCTATCTATCTATCTATCTATCTATCTATCTATCTATCTATCTATCTATCTATCTATCTATCTATCTATCTATCTATCTGTCTATCTGTCTATCCGTCTATCCGTCTATCCGTCTGTCCGTCTGTCTGTCTGTCTATCTATCTACAGTCAAATATATAATCTTACAAAATGGTCTCAAATATCAAAGATACATTTGTCCATCTTCCAAACTGCCTCTGTTTCAATTTATTTTTGAAGTTGGACTTGTGTCTCCCTAAAGAATATTTAATACATTTTTAATGCGTTCAGTTCTTTCTACATCTCCCTCTCTCCGCAGAAATACAAAGTTTTATCTTCCTAACACTGTAGGGGATGCAGAAACGGATCGACTAATACGGACCAGTGCTCATCTATCATTAATGATCTCTCACAGTGTTTCATCTGCAGTTTGCAAAAAATTTAGGAAATATCACACATTTGGTTTTGGTTTTCAAACTCTTCTGTGCGGATATTTTAAATTCTACATTCCCTTATGAGATGATATAGGCCGACCTCTGTGTGCTCCTTTCTGTGGGATGCTGAGGGAAATTTTAATATTCATCATAATATCATAAAGATTTTTTTTTTCTTTTTTTTAGAGATG
>NC_137213.1:27326759-27334259 GCF_949987685.1 Ammodytes marinus | reverse complement strand
TAATGCAGTATTATATTTTGACAACTAAATGCGACATTATCACATTGCGATCACATAATGATCATGGTCATGGTTGGATGATGGATCATGGTCTATTTAATATATTGTTTGATTGGTTAATGACTCTCTTGTGGACTATTTTCGTTCAGGTTGTCCTGCTGAAGACGACAGACAGGAATGCAGAAACCCCTTCAATGTCTTCCAGGGCTGCATGCGTCTCTTGACTCTGGACCACCAGCCAGTGGACCTGAACATGGTGCAGCAAAAACAGCTTGGAGTCTACAACAACCTGCAGATTGACATGTGTGGAATCATTGACAGGTCTGTTTTCCAATTACCGTTTAATTGACATTTGATAAGAATTTGAATAGAATTTAGATGCCATGATAAATGCATTCACTTGTGTGGGTGAGGTAAATACACACAGCGCTTTTTTAATTATTACATACACACCGATAGCAGCAGCTACCACGCAGTCTGCAAGCTAACTATCGGGAGCAATTTAGGGTTCGGTGTCTTGCCCAGGGACACTTGGACATGTGGTGGGGAGACGGGGGATCAAGCCACCGACCCTGCAGTTGCAGGTCGACCACTCTACATCCTACCATTTGCCCTGATTTGACACAAACTACAACCTCAATGTATTTAGTGAGGATTCATTGAAATGCCGTGCACAAAGTAAGCACGTGGAATGCCATGCTATGATGTCCAATGCACTCAATTCAATAACATATTGCCTACCAGGAGTGGGGTTCGAACCCACGAGGGCATATGCCCATTGGATCTTAAGTCCAACGCCTTAACCACTCGGCCATCCTGGTGACTTTTACTGGTCTTGTCCAAGGTAAAATCGAAAGACAGCTTCTGTAAGGGGTGTTTTGACAGCATTTTGTTCATGAATAATGAAAGTTAAAGGTACACTTTTCAAAGACAAGGATTGGATCATGAGTGCAATGCCTTAACACACAGCACTCTTGGGTTTCGCTGTGCATCTATTTGCATTGTCACGGTAGCAGCTGGGTTGAATGGGTTCTTTTGCAGTTTTCTACAGAAGTGCTGATCTAAACAACCACACACTCAGCAATGCACTCTCTCGGGTCCTCAGCAATTAACCCGCCAAGTGTGAAGTGGATCGGATGAATGGTTGGCTAGTTATTCAAAGGACAGACATATACACACACACACACACACAACTACCTATGATGTCATCAATCAATTGCATTGGTATGCTGAGTGTAAAAGGTCAAGGAAAAAGAGCTCAGTATGTGTGTCTTAACAGTCCTGATCCTATTTGTCCATGCAAGAATGTTTCTAAAAAAAAAGAAGTGAGGTTTCTCTACAGAAAAATGGCCACTATTAATAATTTGGAATTAGGTTATTGTGATAAAACAGTGTAGAATTATACTTAAACGAGGAGTGGGTTTGATACTCAAGCTTTATGGATTCACATGCTTCAATGAATGTTCCTGGTTAGTTAGCTGTTATTTTAAATGAACTATATTTGTTGAGATGTCAAGGATCACACAACCATCAGCACTAAATGTGGGCATGTTGGTATCCTTTCACCTTACCAGGAGTGGGGTTCGAACCCACGAGGGCATGCACCCATTGGGTCTTAAGTCCAACGCCTTAACCACTCGGCCATCCTGGTGATAGTCATGTAATATCTCAGATGAAATTTTCGAACAAATACATTTTATTTCCCCAGGAATAAATATGACATTACACTTTACTCATCAATGGGACCCAGTCGTTATTCCTTCTGATATCTGCCAGTCATCTCATCCACTGACTTTTCTCTGTTTCTACTACAACCTGTTGGATCGCTTATGTACAATATATAGTCAAATGTTTCAGAAAAGTGGAGGTTATTAATGTTGATAGATGTCCACACATGTGACGGGGTTATGTTGCTATTTGAGTGTCATACTTTTTGTCAGCGTCTTTTAAATTTGTTGTGCCTTTGATTGGCACATGTAGAGCAACACGTCAGTAATAAACGCAATTATAGTTATGTGTCGGTGAAAACAGCAAAGTTAAATTACGTAAATGTAATTTCCAATGGAGCCACATAGAGAGAGATAGATAAATGTATTTTAAATAATTGTTTGGCGTCGAGTGAGTTATGGATTGTGAAGCAATCACCACGGTAATATCTAGCAATATAGTCATGTATGAGGGTAAATTAATTGTTTGGCATGGGAGAGTAACAGAGATGCTGTTTTTCTCCAATCATAGACATAAAATACTTGGCATTACAATTTTATATTCAGGGTCTCATTGGTGATGGTATAAAAGTTTCAATCAAAGGAACATAATACTTGCTATATATGTTTGATAATATTGTATTGATTTGAGCCTCATAGTTTAAGAAAAATTTATTCGATTTTAAAGATACAATCTAACGTCAACAGTAACATTGGCATTGATGTTTGTGCAACTTTCATATAAGTAAAGTGTCGCAAGTTGTATTGAAATAAATTGAGCCAGGAGCAATGAATCATTTTGGTTTAAGTCCTTGATGGTGAGATGATAAACAAAAGTACGAATATGTAAATAATAAATTACAATGTTGGATCGCTTCCACCTTAGAGACTCTCAGAGAGAGGGAGAGAGAGAGAGAGAGAGAGGGAGAGGGAGAGAGAGAGAGAGAGAGACAGAAACGATGAAGGAAAACAAATCGTTTGCTGTTTTAATGTCACGCCGAATAGCAGCACAATTAATGAGACAATTACAACAATTATAAACTCCCTCTGGGCCATAGCACAAATCACACACACACAAATCACACACACACACACACACACACACACACACACACACACACACACACACACACACACACACACAAACACACACCTACAAACAACACAGCACATATGCAGTAAATACCAACACACACACAAATACTGAGCAAACCACACATCTTTGCCAGATAAAGAATATCTGCCCGAATGGTTTTAATTAAATGTCTCCCTGTTTTTGCATTCATCAAATTATTATTCAGTAGAATACAGTTCACCGTTACGGTTCTGACTGCTCACTGAAACACACTTACAAATAATAAAAACAGCTTTTCAGTAAATAGAGCAAGAGAACCTCCCACCATATGCTCTCTCACAGCTGATTGAAATTTGGGCCCATGGGATACATTGTACGCAGGGGCGTTGCACCAAATTCTGGGCCCCTATACAGGAAGTCCTGATGGGCCCTCTGAGAGGCGGTCTTACAATACAAACATGTAAAAGCTATGTTTCTCTATAGTCCAAAACGTATGAGTGACTGGTCCCTCTGAGCCAGATAACAACACGTTTCTATTGATGAATGACCAAATCATTAAGCGTACTTGAACACAACCCCTGGTCTAATGACTCTTAATAACCATGCACACACACAGTGTTTCTCACAGGAATTTGGGAGACTGTGTCGTGGACCCTGGACCTTCTAGGGGTGTCCGGGGGAATGGTCCCCCGGAAGAATTTTTTTTAAATGTCAAAGTAAAATTCATCAATCTGGTGCACTTTGAGAAGAAAATAACACGCTGCTATTAGTTGACTTAATATATGTTGTTAATGCACACCGTAGCTAGCAAAATCATTTTTTTATCAAGCACACACAGGTAGTGGATGATTAAGAGACATTAATTTGCTATTTTTCATCGTAATCCTCAGTATTATAAATGGAAGGCTACCAGGAGTGGAGTTCAAACCCACGAGGACATGCGTCCATTGGATCTTAAGTCCAATGCCTTAACCACTCGGCCATCCTGGTGCTGTGTATTACATGCCTAGAAACACACACATTACTTGTTGAAGGATATATGGATGGATTGAGAAAAAAAAGTGAAGATAATGGGATATTCTGCATCAGTGGGACCAATGAACAGACGTTAGTGTCAGTGTTCTGCTGAATTTGCGGCTTGTTTTGGGCTAAATTGGCCGCATGGCTCACAAAGCTGATGGATGGGAGAGTTTAAAGGGCTCCACTGTGGGTGCCTTAGGCTGAAGTATGAATACTGTGTTAACGGCCTGAAGGGAACTCCACTGTTTATCCATCTGTAAGGCTGTATTGTTTTGGCCCTGAGGGAGAAACTGAGTGTCAGAAGCTTTCCATGTTATGTGGGTGGATATGTTGGCCGGGTCTTTATGAGTGAGTGAGTGAGTGAGTGAGTGAGTGAGTGAGTGAGTGAGTGAGTGAGTGAGTGAGTGAGTGTGTGAGTGAGTGGTATGTGGTTGTTTTTTTATTAAAGAGATCCTATTATACTACTTTTCTGGTCTTAATTTCTTGTTAAAAACTGCTATAGAGCAACCTGACACGAATCACATCACAAAAAACTATGTAGATTTTCGGGACACTCTTCCTCTTACCCTAGCAAGCACAGCAGTCTCTCTCTACACACTGCTTTGAGCTTCTCCGCCCCTCCCCCCCCCCCTGCTGCAAACCCCACTCCGTTGTGATTGGTTACCTTCCTTCCAGCGGCGGGAAATTTCCAGGAAGGTGGGGGCATGCAGCCGGAGCTTGCATGAGCGGCAGCATTACCATACATGGAAACATGACAGAAACGATCCGAGCGTGGCAGAGAAAACCCGGAAATTTGAACAAGTTCGGCTCGACCGGCTGCCATAGTTTTTAGTGCTCTTCATAGCCACCCCAGACGGTCAGCAGGGAATATGTCGAAATGCATGTACGTAATTATTTGATACTCTAGTATGGTTAAACATGACTATAAATCATTATAACAACGTTTATAGGTCGAAAAGTATCATAGGTCCTCTTTAAAGAAGGATAAAAGTCAAGTCTCCTACTCCCTCTCTCCTTTTTGTTTTTCTCTTAAATGCTTCAAAGGTAGTGCGTAGAATTTATTGGCGTTTTTTTATATATATTTTTATACATGGTGGATGTAAATTCTCCGAACCGGAGCGTTGCAATCTAGAGTCTCTCCACTAGATTCCGCTAAATGCTCCGATATTACACACTGTATCTTTAAAATATCTTCATGGTATAAGAAAAATGTGGTAATGTCCTAACAGATAGATGGGGTAAGGTTAGGGTTGTCACCATGAAAAAAAATAGACAGCAAGAGGCAGTGGTAGGTATTTAATGTGAGTATATTGTGGACGCTAACCCGCTTACTTTACATCAAAGCAGTATAGAGATAAATGGAGGTAGAAAAAAAAATCTCACTGTTGCATGTTGACAGGCTGCTAACTCAGGGCTTTTTTATCTATATTAAAGAACGATTGCAAATGCTGTTCAGTCATCTGTTTTCTCTTCAATATTCCTGCCAGAGTTTGGGGCGCACAACACACACTCACACACTGTCACATATGGTCACATTTAGTACTCAACACATATACAATATTGTGAGATACAAACAGACTTGACTGCCAGCCCCCTCCCCCCCCCCCCCCCCCCCCTCCGGCATATCAACACAGAAAAACACACCATGCGCCAAAGTGCAAATCCAACAGCTTGACGTTTGTGTTTACAGCAGCCTACATCAAGCTTGTGAATAACAATCTACAGTTTATTTTTCAAGCCGCCATGTTGTCAATGTCAAATATCTCTCTTATGTTTCTGTTCAGTATTGTGTGAACGCTTCTTATGTTTCTGTGATGTTGTTTATGTGAAGCAATGGACCGTAGCGCTGCTGTGCCCAAGATAAATTTCCCCTGGGGGACAAAAAGACACAAGTTTCTCTCTCTCTCTCTCTCTCTCTCTCTCTCTCTCTCTCTCTCTCTCTCTCTCTCTCTCTCTCTCTCTCTCTCTGTCTTTCTCTCTCTCTCTCCCTCTCTCGCTCTCTCTCTCCGTTCACACTCACAAAAGGCAGAAGTGAGAAATGATGACATGGAATGGGATCTGAAGTGGTTATCATTGCGAAGTTGTGTGTGTATGTGTGTATGTGTGTGTGTGTGTGTGTGTGTGTGTGTGTGTGTGTGTGTGTGTGTGTGTGTGTGTGTGTCTGTGTGTCTGTGTGTCTGTCTGTGTGTCTCTCTGTGTGTCTGTCTGTTCGAGTGTGTGATCGAATCAAACCATGTTGAAAGAATCAGCCGTGAAGGAGATCCATGCGGATAAAGCAATACTGTTATCTGAGGCAGGAAGAAAGTGGTTTCAGAGGAGAAAAGGACAGGATCCATATAAAAGCAGTTTGAAGCCCATTGCTTGAAAGATAGAATAAGATGTATCAAAGCTCCATGGTGCCCACAAGTCAAAAAACTCCACACACAGAGGACATATTCCCCTAAGCACTTACCATACTTCAGTGGAGGATCTGGAAAATTGTACATGGGGTGGCGAAGGGGGGGGCAAGAGGTCTTGGCAGGGGGGCATGGGAGGACAGTAGCGGGAATCCCCATATATATTTTATTGATTATAATTTCTGATAAAATAAGACATTTGTAGCCTATATAGCTTACCCTATACAACATATTGCTACAACAGAAAACAGGCAATCATTGAAATGTGTTATTTTGAGTGACATGACATATCATTCTAGTCGAGTGGAATTTATATGGAAGGAGAATAACAATAGGCTACAGTAGTTTAGGCTGCGCCCCCTTTCCCCCCTGTAGAACCACCCCTGCCATACTTTCTTTGACTGTTTGAGCTTTTATACAGCTCCGAAAAAATTAAGAGACAAGTCTGGATTTTTCTTAGATCTTCATCTCTACATAACTTAATGGAAATGCTCTTAATGACAGTATTCTTATTGTGAATTCGGTAGAAATGTTGTAAGTATATAAAAGAAAAAATAAATGTTAATTCTACTCAAACATGCCTATAAATAGTAAAACGAGAGACACTGAATATTTGGACTGGTCTCTTAATTTTTTCAAGAGCTGTATATCTGTACATCATATATACTGTACATTTGTAAATTGCATTTTTTTTGTTGTTTTACCTTGGTCCATCTTTGTTTGTCCTTGTTTGTAGCTGTATGTTAATAGCAGCAATGACAAACTTTGTATTCATATATTTGGCCAATCAATTCAAATTCAAATTCTAATTCTAATTAATAGGTATACTAGCCTGGCACCGCCCACCTACCTACTTCCAATCAATTTTCATTTCCCTTCAGTAGTCAGTCTAGGTCCGCGGTATATTCGCGGGTTTTCTCAGGATAGATTTTTACCTGTCCAATCAGCGAACAGAGGGAGTGGCTGAGAACAATGACGTGTGCCAGTTTCAGTTGTAGTCAGAAGCCGGCGCATGAGATAAGTGAAGACCAAACGTTATGCGATTGGTTGGCAGATCCAGAGTGGCACTGGGACACCCGCCTTCAAGTGAGTCAACGTTTGACAGTTGAGCGATTCCAGACCTTCTGTACAAATGAAATGAAGAACCATGGTCTGGCTTAAATCCTCCTGAAGAAGGATAAACAATGTATCAAGCTGAATATCTTTCCAGTCGACATTACAAAAAGAAAATGTTTCACAGAGAATGTTTTTCAATTCAACAACTGCCCATTTTTCTCCTCCCACTAGTTCCATTATTCCTCAC
>NC_137213.1:27026759-27319259 GCF_949987685.1 Ammodytes marinus | reverse complement strand
CCCACCTCGCCTCGTGTGAATGTCGATAGTTCGCGTGCTATGTGTGTGTAAATGGGAACGTGTAAATGGAAGTCGCTTTGAAAGAAAGCGTCAGCTAAATAAAATATAATGAAAAAGAGTCTCCGGTCTCAATGGGATTTACCTGTATAAATAAAGTTTAACATTTAAAAAAAAATATATCTTGACGTGAGTTTTTTCCCTGTTGTTTCTCAGAGAGCTTGTGGAACGCTGCGTCTTTCGAGCAGGAGACGTCGTACCTCCACTTCCCCACGTTCCACGCAGAGCTGAGCGCAGACGTCTCATTCCTCTTCAAAACCACGGCAACGTCCGGAGTCTTCCTGGAAAACCTGGGCATCAAAGACTTCATCCGCATTGAACTGAGCTGTGAGTATAGCTGTGTGTGTGTGTGTGTGTGTGTGTGTGTGTGTGCGCGCGCGTGTGTGTGTGTGTGTCATTTATAGGTTGTCAGCAAAACTAGTAAACTGTTATTTCAATTCCGTTTGGTCTAGAAATAGAAATACAGTTAGAAGAATAACATTTAGTTTTGGCTTAGGTTCCATATTGTTTATTACAAGGATTTTTCCAGCCAAAACAGTCTCCAGTTGAATGCATTTCACAGTCAGGCGCCGCTGTCTATAACAATAACATATGCCATAGCCCACATGGGACATCCCTGTATTTACATCACAATAAATAAAACCTAACTAAGGCCAAACCCATGAAAAAGGAACTCATGATCACTGCAGGATTTGTTTAGTTTTTATATGAACTCTTAGGGACAATTTCGCCATAACTCTCTATTCATTCCTATATGTTGTTTAGTGCAAACATTTATGGCTGCAATAGTGTGTCATTCAGATTATGGCCGTAATAACCTACAGTCGGTAACAGGGTGCCATGTTAATATTGCCGGTGTGAGACGTATGTTTATGGCCTAACATATATTGTGTCGTTTTTAAATATAGCTGTATGACCCAACAAGGGGCCTTTATGCTTATATGGTTATGACACAGGGCTGAATAGAATAGCTGGCTGAAGTCTGCGGTTGGATGTGCATGTGCTGTGTATCATGCATTCTCCGAGTACATCTTTTTTAATGGAATTTAAGGCACTTACATATGGGCCATATGTATTGTTTAAGTGGATGGCAGTTTAATGAGTATATGATCATTAATATTTAGGTGCACATGTGTACAATTGATATGTAGATTTGTTTTCTCTAGGGCTAGACTTTCTATTTTTCTAAACTGATGCAAATTTTTATTCAGTGGTTTAAAGAAGCTACGAGGAACATTTCTATATTCTCGAATTGCCACTTTTTTCCAACTGTGTGCGTGAATTCAATAAACTCAACTCGAAGCCAA
Organism: Ammodytes marinus; assembly: GCF_949987685.1. Lineage (NCBI taxonomy): Eukaryota > Metazoa > Chordata > Actinopteri > Uranoscopiformes > Ammodytidae > Ammodytes > Ammodytes marinus. The sequence goes on along the minus strand of NC_137213.1, from coordinate 27,317,895 downwards.
ACATTGTTGCAGAGCATATGAAATATATATTTACGTGCAGCAGCGGTGTGCTTGTTTAGAATGGCTTGCAATGTATGCCTTGAATAAGTTACTAGAGCCATCCAAGCCATTGTTGCCTTTCGAATCTTTCTCAATTCACTTTACCTTCTCAGTTTTGTTTAGTTTAGTTTGCCGTTTCATTGTTCTTTTTTGCGTGTCGCTGCATTTTAGAGGAAGTTGTTTTTGAGAAATGTTATTCAAAGGTACACAAACTCAGAGTCTAATACAGGGACAGTGTGGCATCAACACGTTCTCTCCTATGGGAAATCAGATAGTCAATGTGGTCGTTCTAGCTTCAGAATACTGCTGCTCTGTTGACGGCTGCCTCAGATCGCTGTGTACCACCGAGACCGAGGCCCGAGAACAGCTTCTGAACAAAGTTTAATGTGGGATGCTGGGATATTGTATCATGTTGTTGTGTGCTCCCAAAGTAGTTATACAGTACATCCTCACCTCACCCATAGCACAACATGAAGGATGGCGGTTTGCCTGGCGTGCATTCTGCTAAGTATGGTGCTGTTTGTGAAAAGAAGGAGAGAGAGAGGGGGGGCAGAGAGGGAAGAGAGGGAGATAGAGAGAAAGAGAGAGAGAGAGAAGGATAGAGTAAGAGAGAGAGAGGGGGAGGGAGGGAGGGAGAGGAGACTGAGAGCGTGAGAGAGAGGGGGAGTGAGTGACTGAGAGAGAGAGGAGGAGAGAGAGAGGGGGAGAGGGGGAGAGGGGGAAAGGGGGAGAGAGAGAGAAGGAGAGAGTGAGAAGGAGATAGTGTGAGAGAGAGAGAGAGAGAGAGAGAGAGAGAGAGAGAGAGAGAACTGAGCTGATGGAGGGGTAATTTAGACAATTCAGCTCTTGAGGAGCTGTCCGTGGTGCTGAAACAGAGCAGAGGAGCTGTAGTGAAGAATCACAATGCTGGAGCTCAGAGGGAAGCTTTGCTAAGGGGGAAGGTCATTGTAGCAATACAATAAAATGAAGTGAAAATGCAAGTTAAGAATAATCCATTGTAGGAGCACCTTGGTAGTCGAGTGGTGACAAGACATGCCACGTTATTGCAACAAATGTCGCCGGCTGGAGCCGAATAGCTGTGAGGTATTTTGCAGATCATTCTCCCCTATATCTCCCCATGTAGATGCTCCAAAATAAAGTAAAAATATAAGCAAAAATAGTGACTTGGTAACAGTCCAACAGCACCCCAAAAACTAGTCCAATCTAAGAACTGTACAGAATGAAGAAAACAGAAAATTACTATTATAAACATTATTCTTTTCCGATTTGGAAAAGCAAAAAATAATGGCTTTGATTTGATTTGATTGAAATTTATTTCTAACCTTTTAAAAGAAAGCAAGAAAGGGTCATACAGAAAAATATGATAGGGAGCATAAAAAAACATTGAGTAAATGTGCTAGGTTACTGGCTGAGGCCCAAATAATCTGCCCCTGCCTCGATCTGGGGTGTTACCAATTTGACATTTTTCCACATTTCGAGGCTAAACATTCTGAAATACAGAACGGTTTAACAGCCCAGGAGGCAGTACAGCATAGTCTAGTTCTATCTGGAAATCACAAAATAACTTCTTGCCAGACTCTCTCTCAGCCTGTGTTTGTTGTTGTAGCCAGTCTGCGTGGTTAGAAGCTCTGTTGGCTTCAGCGTTTGTTGTTTTGCAGTGAAACGAGTAATTAAACCACTTCCCAGGGAGCCGTGCATTTCCCCTGTCTGCTAGTTAGGCCTCCTTACTCCTGATGTCCAAACATACCTGCTTGTTAAAAAAGCAGATGCTGTTTGTATTCCCATCGGTGGCCATGCAGGTCTTAGACTTTAGGAGCTGAAGGAAAATATGCAGCGATAAAATGAAGATTCATAGCATGTAAATAAAAAAAAGAAAAAAAAAAAGAAAATACACCTTTTTTGCTCAGCCTAAATCACAGCGTTGTCCCACTCTCATTCATTTTCTTGCTGCGGTCGTGTTCTGTTTGCCCAAATGAAATGCTGGTGTGAAGTCTGGTGTGTGCGTTTTGTCAGGAGACAGGTGTGAGTGAAAAAATAAAACTTTATTGTCTCCTTAACAGCAGAAGTGTATGAGCTTTATGTCCAAACAAAATCATCAGATCTGCACCATGCTGCCATATAGAGTCATTACGTTTTGTTTTTCTGAAGTTTTAAAGATTTGAAACCAAAGTGTTAACTTTTTAGATTTGGCTTCCTAAAAAAGGTTTTTTGTATGAAAGGAATTAAGTTGGTTTTCTATTCATCATTTTGATTAAATTTGGTTTTGCAAGCTGAAAACAAAACCTATTGTAACAGCTGATAAAACACTTTGAATCTTAAGTTTAGATATACAGTATATTTTTATCAAAATTGAAATACATCTATTTCATCAGGCAACATATTAATTGTATAGCATTTTTTGGGCAAACTAATGTAAAGATGAAATAGGTTGCTTAGTTTAATCAATGGAAACTCTTCTAAATATGAATTACAAAGTAGGCCTAGGCCCCCTTGTAATTCCCCTTTCTTCTTTGTCACTAACCCCCCCCCCCCCTCCCCCTCCCCCTCTCCCCCCAGCCTCCACTGCGGTGTGTTTCTCCCAGCCACCACCTCACAACAAGTATCACTTAAACAATGGAAGGACATTGTTTCCAAGATGGCACCATATATCTTTTGGCCTATCTCCTTGCAAAACTCATTTAAAACCTCTTTCACGTCTCCCCCCCCCCCCATCCCCCTCCCCTTCCTTCAGCCTCCACGTCGGTGCGTTTCTCCCTGGACGTTGGTAACGGGCCTGTGGAGCTCCAGGTTGAGTCTCCGGTCCCTCTGAACGATGAGCGCTGGCACCGCGTCAGAGCCGAGCGCAGCCTGAAGGAAGCCTCGCTCACACTGGACTCACTGCCTGTCTCCACACAGCCAGCGCCAGCCGACGGACACTTCCACCTGCAGCTCAACAGCCAGCTCTTCATAGGTGAGCATCAAGTCAAGTCAAGTCAAGTCAAGGTTGATTTATATAGCACATTTAAAGGTGCTATGAGAAACTTTTTAAATATTTCTGAAACAGTCTAATTTTTCCTCTGATAATCATAAATTACATCAGCCAACAGCAACAGCAAACGGGACCATCAGTGCAAAGAATGCTATTTTTATATAGTTTTTCTGAATGCCTTTGTCATGGGTTTATTCACCCAGGAGCTATAATTCAACAGCCAGCTCTTCATAGGTGAGGGGGGGAAGGATGTATGAAGAGAAAATCGTATGGCCTTTTTAGACATTTCTTCAAGGCGAGACACGGCAGGTGAATAGGGTTACATTTTTAACTTCAAGATGATTTTTTTAGAAATATTTGAAAAATGATGCAACTTTGGCAACATCTAACTAATAATGTATAACTTTGATTCTAATTAAAAACCAAAGCCATCTTATTGTACATTTAGCACCACTCTTTACCAGTCTGTAAAAAGACACGTTATAGAAGCAAAAGTGCAAAAAATCTCAAGATTGACCAGTGCTTTTTGCCTGCTGTTTCTCGCCTTAAGGGACTGTTGATTAGTGTGAGACAGCCTCTTACAAAAGTACAAAATATGTCTGTGTGTGTGTGTGTGTGTGTGTGTGTGTGTGTGTGTGTGTGTGTGTGTGTGTGTGTGTGTGTGTGTGTGTGTGTGTGTGTGTGTGTGTGTGTGTGTGTGTGTGTGTTTCAGTGTGAAATTTGGCCTCATTATTCTCAGTGCCGGCGGGTTCAAGGTCCCGACTGAAGTCTTGTGGGAGAGGAACGACAGTCTCTCTGTCTCTCTCTCTTTCTCTCTCTCTCTCTCTCTATCTCTCTGTCTATATCCCTCTCTCCTTCTCTCTCTCTCTCTGTATATATATCTCTCCCTCTCTCCTTCTCTCTCCAACGCACAAACTTCGACACAAACTCGCCTTGTTTTTCTTTTATCATCTTTTCTCTCCGGAGAGCAAGTAGATCCGTGTATTTCTCTCAGCAAGTCAGCAGATTGATCACTGAACGTTTTGTCCCTGCAGAAAAAATCTCACTTTCTTTCTTAAGGCGAGACACCCCAGGTGAATAGGGATTTTTTTTTAACTTGTAGATATCATCACGAAACTTTGCCAGTTGATTACTGACACTAACACAATTGTTTTTTGTATTACATGTGTTTCTTTAGTATTATATTAAATGTGCAAATATGGCAATATTTAACCAATTATGCGTAAATTTGGGTCATTTTTCGAGAAAAAATTTGAGATGTTGGATAAAGCCAGAGTTAAAATCTCTATTTTATTTTAAGCACATATTAGTTTCTAAGGTTTTTACAGAACAGATTTTGGATACAGCCTTTTTTCATTTAATAAATCAAAAAATACTATGTACATGTCTTAGAAATGCATTTTAGGCATGTTTTTAGGAGGAAAATGTATCATAAATCAGACAATTAACAATATATTAACAAATCCTTCTGTAAAAACCTTTAAAATAGTGCTATGAATGATTATAGAAAGTTTGGTTGATGTCAGTGGTCTAGAAGTTGAGATATCTTTCGCAGAGTATTGGAAATAGCTCATTTTGAGAAAACGGCCGTTAAAGATAACAACGTGAATTCTGCTGATAATCACTGATGATAGCTAGAGTAATTTATTGAATTAGGCCCTACACCCTTCAATGCCATATAGGCCTACCACTGCTTAACATATAAACCATAGCATAGTAACATTTACATCCACATGCTAATTTAAACGTGATTCATTTATTATTAGCCACTGTCTGTCAACCTGCTCCGGAGTCGGCACAGACGCTCTCTCTCCCCACCATGTCCCCTCTGATCCTCTGACAGTCTGTGTCTCTCCGACGTGATCGGCGTGATTTACATGTCTTTAACACTTCTCCCCTTCAAATGGCGATCATGTAGTGTCCGTAGCCAATTGATTAAGTATTTTTTTTTGTGTTGGTTTGGCATATTTTCGACGTTTTTCCCATTTTATTTTGTGATTTTCGAGCTACCGCGGCTAGCATCACGTGATGCCTTTTAGCGAATCACATCGTCAGAAATGTGCATTAGCCAATGAGGTCGCGTTCCTAGCATTGAATCCCTCCTCACACTTTCACGATTGGTTACTGATACAAAGAAAATGACCATATTTGGATCAGATAACGTTGTTCTTGAGATTCAGAGCTTTCCAACAGTACCATGGTTATTATGATTCATACAGCGGTCGCGGTGCTGTATGTTACGTTAGAATGCTCACTTTTGACGAATTTAGGAGCAAAATACAGACGCAAGCAGTCAAAGTTTAGTAAAATAAACACCTAAAACGTATATTTTGGACCTTTTATCCATACTAGTATGAAAGAAGAGATGTTATGGAAGCTAAATAGACACAAATCTCAAAATTGACCAGTGCTTGAAAAAACGATGTTTTTGCCTGCCGTGTCTCGCCTTAAGTTTTTATCGAGAAGTAGTATGAAAAATACCCAAAACACAGGGCTCTGACTTGTTATTCAAGGCTGATGTATAGAACAGGTCATTTCCATATATTCCCCACAAAAAGGTGAACGTCAAGTGTATTTATATCGCAGGAGAAGTCTCGAAAGATTTCACAGAAAAGCAGAAAACAATTAAGTGGTACCTTGGTAAATTTTTGCTTTCCGTAAACAAGCGTATGTTTACATTCAACACATCGTAATACACCCTGAGGAATAATGCATGTGTTGAATGCATTTGCGTTTTGTGGCTATGCTTCATTTTGCAGCACGTTACTGCCACCAACTGTGGATGACTGTACTACACAAGATGCCCCCACTCTCAAAAATATTGCTCCATAGCGCAACTAGTGGCCAAAAATTTTAGTGGCTACCTTTAATTTAAAAAATGTAAGCAATACTTATCAGCAATAAGACAGCTTCATAAACTGTACTGTTCTGACTGAAAACACAGAAACCTTCTGCACAAAGATTTATCATTAAAATAAAACTCTTGAAAGTAAATAGATCATTTGTATTTTTAAAAAGTTTTGACATGACCTGGGTTTGGATTTATGACTGATAATTCTAGCTGTAAAGATGCTACTGGGTTAATCGTCATATATTTGTATAGTATTCACACAAGAGATAAACTGAAACCACACACAAATCACAATTTTACACACGTTAAACCGTTATTGACTTATTTCAAGTGGTGATAAATACATGAAATTCCATGTAAAACATTCAGTGTTGCAACTCTTCCCCAAGCAGCCAAGCCTAGTAGAAACAGTATTTTAAAGAAAATATTAATACATTTTATCATTAGGCAGCACTACAGCATGGGTTCCAACAAAGTTCTCTGTATCCCCATAAGAATAGGAATTTAAAAAAACATATGCTAATCTTCTATTGGCTGACTCTTGTTGTCTACTCAGCTGTATTGGATATGAAAGCCGCTGACTCTGCATGTGTATAAGATAAGGTTCCTAACTCTTCTTTATCCCACAACTTTACAATATAAACCCAATGTAAAGACACAGTGAAAATACTGGCCTCCTTCTACTATGTCTTACATAGCGTTAGCCTCATAGCATAATTGCCTAAATCATATTTACTTAACTCTACTTTTACTCTACATCTACTCTATTCTACATCTACTCTACTCTACATATACTTTACCCTACTCTATAACCCTTAAAATATGACTCATGCAATTATGCTATTAGGCTAACGAAAAGTAGATGTAGAGTAGATGTAGAATAGAGTAGATATAGATTAAAAGTAGAGTAGAGTAAATATGATTTAGGCAATTATGCTATGAGGCTAACAATAGTCTAAAAGGAATAAGGAAAATTCTATACTGTGCTAAACTGCTATTGGCCAAATGCCATCAGCTGATCAGCACTATTGGATATGAAACTGCTGGGTCGATGTTTTCTGGACACTGACCAATAATCACGTTTAATAAATAAAGACATGCACCAGAGAATACTGCTATGTTTACTTTAGTGTGAGAGTTTTTGAAGGTCCTTAAATAATCTGAACCTGTAAGGGATTTATCAGGCAGACATGTAATTAACCAAACAGCTCACTGAAAAATCTATTGTAAACTTCATCAATAGTGCAACCGAGTTTATCTCCACCTCATCAGTTCAATTCTACAACTTTCGATTTACTCTGTATGTAGACCTGCAAGGGAGAAAAAATGAAAATCCATATTTTATTTTAGCGGCCTTTTTACATTTCGCAAATATTATGTATGTCACTTCTTATCAGCAAACACACACACGCGCGCGCACGCACACACGCACACACGCACACACACACACACACACACACACACACACACACACACACACATTCACACACACACAGTGGAGGGTATATAAACAAACAACAGACATTAATGAGATTGGACGAAGGCAGCGGCACAGAAATCCAGGTGAATATTGATTGCCTTATGGTCGACAGTTCCCACCATCAGTATAGTTTTACCTCTGAATTATCAATACAGCACATTGGAAGTCAAATTAAAAAAAAAATTAAATGGGAATGTGCTATCGCTATTTAATACCAGAATAGTTTGGGAGTGGATTTTTTTATTAAAATAGAAAATATTAAAAAAATGATATACATACCTATATGTATTTATTTATTATATGAATGATACTAATATGATAAGCAAATGTACTTGATGGTTTTGATTTGATTTGTGCAGGTTAGAATTACATGAGTCCATGAGTCTAAGAACAGTAAGAAGTGACGTTTTTTCTGTTAATAAAGTATACCCTTGAAGCTATTTAGAGAATTGCCTGTATGTTTGAAATGTTTTTTTTTGTTTTTTTTAACCTTTATTTATACAGGTAAAGCCCATTGTGACCGGATACTCTTTTACAAGGGAGACCTGTTCCCATTTACAAGTTACCATTCACACACACATTCATACACCGATAGCAGGATTCAAGCAATAGCTTGTAAGGAAACATAAGCCACAACATTGCTGAACAAACTATGAGATTATGTTCATTCTATCCATGAGCTGTCATCATACTTAAAAAATTCATGAGGTAAAATGTTTAACTTTTGTTTGGGTTTGTAATCCGTGTATGCATTCTTAATGGATAAGTCTGCAAAGTGCACTTATGAGACCTATTTTTGTTATGAATGTATAAGCCATAATTCCATTAGCAGTGTATTTATGAGCCTTGATTATTCCTAGTACACATTTATAAAGCTGTGAGATACATTGTTTCCCTTGAATAACCCGTTTAAATTGCTCTGCATAGAATCATAAGCCACAGGATTTTTCTTTTTTCCGGTCCATTTATTGTCATGTGGAAAAATATCCACACGCAGCAGTTTCAATTTAAAAGATAGTTTGCATTCATTGCATTCAGCTGTATTTCACATTACCTGTTGCGCGGCCTGGTTTGGATAGATAAAGAGTCGTTTATTGGAGCTGCATTGGTATCAGTGTTGGCTGGCGTGTTGAGATATTAGTTTTCCGCAACCTGTGAATGGTGCCATATTACACATTAATTGTTTCGTTTAAAAGAAAAAATTCTTATAATGTAAGGGATAATACCCAGGAGGTGTCCATTATCAGGCATTAATGGACGACGTGGGGGCATGAAGAACCGGCATGCAGCATATCAACCCTGCGTTCCAAATCACATACTCTTTCTTTTTACTACACCAAATACTAAAGTACAGAGGAGTTTGAGGGCCATGGGAGAGAGAGAAAAAAATCAGATAAGGAAGATTTTTTTCATTATGTCAAGAAATATCAAGAATAAAGACGAATACTCCAAAATGCAGATGGAGTTAGTGGGGCATTGATGTATGTTCAGCATACTACAGTTGACATGCACATGTACAATATTGGGACATCCTATATATTTTTCTGGCATACTAAATAGTAGAGAAGTATGGGTATTGGAACGCAGGGCAAATTTCAAGGAAAATACTTTGCTCATAACCATAAAAATGAACCCCATTGAAGCCCTAAAAGAAAAGTCAGAACATCACCCAAGTCAGTAGCAATATCCATCCATGTCAACCATTACTGTCTTTTTATGCCAATACATCCAAAATGTCTTTTGGTCTTGTCCAATTTTATGCTTTGACATGACATCTGCCATCCTTCAGCCCTGCCTCTAGTGTTAATAAAAGCTATAGTTTAAGATATGATTAACACATATTAATGAGTAGTTATTGCATAATATCCTGCTTTTATGTCAAGGCCGCTTCTCCTCTCCTCCCGTAGGCTGAACCGTTTGATATGCGTTTGAATTTCTGTGCACCATTTTTTTTTTTACTTTACTGCTATCTCCCCCATTTTAAAGTTAATTGGCTCAAGTTGCTTTCTGAGCCTGCAGGTCAGGGTTCTTTGTGTTTTGAAACCATGGACTTTGGCCTTTGATGACCGCTTTGATCTATACGGCCTTAATCGTTATACATGCACTCCCATACTGTATAGTGCACAGTATGCTCTTACACTATGTTCTGATGTAGAGAGGTTGTAGGAACTATATGACGATTGAAATTCCCACTGATCTTGAATGTCTCACTGATTTTAGCTCATTCAGATCAGACGTGGAGTTTATCCGAATTTTTGGATTCTCTGATCTTTGCCGTTGAACTTTTACTTCACAAATTACACGTTATATCTTTTATAAATGATGTTAAAGGTGGAGTCAGAGATTCTGGAGAATGCTTGTTGTCGAAATCACTTTTTGTCATAATCAGTCAATATCTCCTTACGATATTGTGTGTCTGTACTGTGTGTGCGCTGAAAAATAAATCTGGTGTTAATGCATAGCCTAGACTCTGTTGAACTGGTATGTAACAAAGGCTATGTTAACAAAGGGGGCACAACGTAGCTAGCAACATGCAAGTTTACAGAACCTAGGCTGTGTATTAACACTGGATACTCCTGGAACACAGTTATATGAAAAACTCCTCAAATCAATGGTTTTTCACATTACTGAAAGCACCAATTTCACTTGAAAACATGACGAATCCTGTATAAAAGCTTTCCAAATCACCTTGCAAGCATTAACAACCCAATTTAGCCTTTTATCAGGTGGAAACATTTCAGCGCTACTCAACAGTTTGCCAAAGCAGCAATCTGCCATTGGTGTGTTTTGATTGACCACTGCCAGCCACCGTAGGAGACTTTCCAATAGCTTCAGTTACCCAGTGTGTAACCAGTAGTCGAGGGTTGGAGGAGCAGCCAACATTTCCCCAAATAAATTACAATCTATGGTCAATGCAAAACAGATGGAAAGCCCCAGTTATTGCAAAAGTACTCAGGTGTTTAGCTGTTATAAAATGAATATTGGACACATTGCAAGTGAGGCTCTATAGGGGAAATAAATGATTTTCAAAGGAAAGTAAATGTGCCTTTCTCCCCCCCCCCAAAAAAAATACATATGACCAGAGATTACAGACAGTAATTCAGCAAGACAGCAAACCACCTTGTTAGAATGATAAGACAGACAGACAGACAGACAGACAGACAGACCCAAAGACAGCTGATAAAAGTTATGTCCCCCGGTGAAGTTTTTTTCCCACCCACACATTGTTGCATCATCGCCGTTTTATCGTTGTGTCATTTCATGAGAAGAGCGTTGACAGTTTGTGTGGGAGCAGAGGAGACACACACACACACACACACACACACACACTCACACACACACACACAACCAGAGACGTCTGGATGTGACGCAGATGACAGGGGTTGCAGAGAATAGAGAGAAAGAAAACTTATAGAACTGTCAACACACAAAGAAATGAGTGAAGGCCTCGAAACAAAGCCAACAGACACAGGAATAATTTGTTCCGACATTATTCTGCGAGCACTTGCTTTGATACATATATGCTTTGATTCTGATTGCTTGTGATAGGAGCCTTTGGTGATTTGGTCCTTTGAAAAAAAATCTATTAGCTTCCTTAGGGACAGTTTTTGTTTATTAAGGATTGATAGCCTATGAATATAGAAATAATATGAATGTATATTTTCTTTTATGTATAATTTTTTTTTCAATTTCGTTCCAGAGCTTAAGCGAAAAGCACTGACCCCAGTTTGTCTGTAATAAGGCAACAGACACACACACACACACACACACACACACACATACATACATACATACATACATACATACATACACACACACACACACACACACACACACACACACACACACACACACACACACACACACACACACATAACCATATTCATCTTTATTACATGACAAATAAATATGGCACGAATATGACAATTGTTGTGTGGTTTTGGGTCCAATATAAAAAATTACAATACGTCATGCTCTGTATTCCCAGGAGGCACAGCTTCTCGGCTGCAGGGCTTCCGGGGCTGCCTGCGCTCCCTGCAGCTGAACGGAGTGACCCTGGACCTGGAGCAGAGAGCCAGCATCACGCCGGGGGTCCGGCCCGGCTGCCCGGGACACTGCAGCAGCTACGGAGCGCTGTGTCAGCACCAGGGCCGCTGTGTGGAGAGAGACAGCGCCTTCCACTGTGACTGTGGGCCCACGGCTTACACTGGGGTCTTCTGCCACACAGGTAAAAGACATCCAGTGTTAATTATTACGCAGCCTAGGCTCTGTAAATGGGCATGTTGCTTTAGTGGGCCCTCTTTCTTCACATAGACAACACCTTTAACTGTGACTGTGGGCTGTCTGCCTATACTGGAGTCTTCTGCCACACAGGTACACACATAGAAACACATCAGTTTGACTCCACACAATAATTATAATCAAAATATTTTAATGTGTCAGGTACTTTTTCTTTGTTGACTACCTTAATAGCCTTTTTACCCACCTCTTCATTCATCCAGAATACCTTTTATTATGTGACTATGGAGAAATGAGGTGTTGGCATTCACACTTTTATACTATCCAAGAGTTTTTTTTTTGTATTAAAAAATTATAATGGCTACAGGGCTTTGTGTGGCAGAGAAACTATTCCTCACAGCAGCCCAAGAGGAAAGAGACCATAAAAGGAAAAGACGGATCTATAGTTAATGGGGCACTCTGGAGTTGCAAACTTGCCAACAAACAAAAGTTATGTTACATTCTGTGTTGCACAAAAATGCATTGTGTGTAACTTCAAGGTCTAACAAAAGCATTGAATGCATTTTTCCCCTCCATAAAACATTTGTGAGGCTGTTTTTTTCCCCTGATATTTTTATTTCTGCGTTGCTTACATCCATTTGACTTGCTGGCAGTCTCTTTTTTTCACTGCCTTTGGTGACTCAATGCTGATAAACAGGAAATTGTTGTTGCCATATAACGCTATTCCCCAGGCGGTAACAAAGTTTAACATTAAAGGAATACTTCACCCATACGGAACCGGCGTTCGATCATTATAAAATCGCTATTATAATAAAATGAATGAGGTTTGTCTTCCCTCAGTCTTCCCTTGGCCCAGCTGTCCTGTTAATCCTAATCCTACATTTTCCCATGTGTGACATCACACATGGGAACATGTAGGGTTAGACAGTGAGACCATAAAACACTCTTTCTGTCTTTTCTCAGGCTAGGATGAACCGATTTCTCAAATGATTGCTTATTTATACTACATAGGGTCTCAGTGTTCAATACACCTTCATATTTCCACCAGTGAAGTAGGTCTTCAATGTGTCACCTACCTTGAGCTATCTCTTTGAACCCTGTCTAATCATTGTTACAAAAGGCTGCTCCATTGCACTTACTACTGTACCTCCATCCCCGTCTCTTGGCTTTAACTTTACTGTGTATGTCACATTGACTCATATATCAACATCCAAGGTTAAAGCTGCTTTGATGTTACATGTCGGCGTGTGGCTCCTTTAAGATGAAAAATATAAAGATCTGATGCTTTAAGAATTGACTGAGCAAACTCGTTCACTCTGCCGCTGAACCCTGAATGCCTGTCTTGTCTCCATAACGACGTCATATTACCGGTGATTCAGTGCGTACTGTATAGACAATCATTTCTGTACTTCTCTAACATGAAATATTTGACAGTATATAGACATATTCTAGCCTCAACATTTTAATACTTTTAAATGATAATAAAGATGAAAATGATGTAATAAAAGAGGCTATTTTTGAGAGACGTGTGGTTGGTTTTCTGGGTTAAAAATCTATATCATGTTAGTGAATCTTCTACTGTACTTCATTCATCGAGAACTATCTAGCAACCATGTGACATCAAAGGATCTATACAGCGAGTGTCTGTTTGATGTGTTTGATGGGTTGGAGTCTAGTTAAGTTATGCGTTTGAAGTTAAATTCGCAGCACTAATACAGCGTCATCATCACGTTAAACTTGTGTGTGTGTGTGTGTGTTCAGCAGTTTTTAAGAGAACAGTCTTTGCTCTCTTCCCAACACATACTGTATATACTGTGTATGTACTTTAAATGAGCGACTGAAGCACAGAAAGTTTCATTTGAACATTTTGGAAAATTCTGCATGGATACAGCTGTGTTCAAAGTATTAAGGAAATGAAGTTGACATTTTTTAACACTGTTGATTGATTGATTGATTGATTGATTGATTGATTGATTGATTGATTGATTGATTGAGTGAGTGTCTTTATTTCGAACATGTAAGCAATAAAAAAATAAGTTTAATTAGTAATAGATGAATAAATAAAAAACATAAAAGCAAAACAAAATTAATAAACAACAGACACACTTTCTACATGCTCGAAAGGGGGTAGGAGGAAGTAAAAAAAAACTTATCTAGTCCTACCCCTGTTAAACACAAGAGCAGTGAAAGTCAAGGCCAGAGACATTAATGTATGTTTTTAGGTTGTCCGTCTGTCTGTCTGTCTGTCTGCCCACCTTTAGGGACATCCGGGCCATTCTTGTGAGCACAATATCTCAAGAGGGCTTTTAGGGATTTTCTTCAAAGTTTCCACACGTCGACAGACTCAAAGATGAAATGAAGGTCAAAGTTCACTGTGGCATCAACAAAAAATTATCTTTTTTTTCCCTCTCTCCCTCCAGAGGTGTTTGCCAGCTTCAAATCCAGTACCTCAGTCCTCTACACAAACTGGGAATATTACATCATGTTGAACATAATGTATTTGTCTCATTGTTAGAGTGACTGTCATAATAAGGAAATCAGGATATTAAAATTTCACATACATCAACAATAAATAAGTCTCCCCCCCCCTCCTCCCTCCTCCCTCCAGAGGTGTCTGCCAGTTTCCAGTCCAGTACCTCAGTCCTCTACACCTTCAATCTCAAGAACGCTTTTAGGGATTGTTATGGAAATTAATATTGTGTGTCTCAAAATGTGACTCAAAGGTGAAAGGAATAGATTTTGAAGGTCAAATGTTACTGTGACCTTTTATTGTGAGGTCACAGTGACCTTGTACCATATTCTAGCTTCTTAAAGCTAAGCAGTATTTAGTCTTTAATTGGTATAAAGGATCTCGCCATCAGAGTTGCCCTGGACATGTGGTTCCATTGTTGTCAAAGAACACCATCTTGCTAAATAATTTCAAATCTATCTTCCACTTATCTTCCATGCCTGATGCCTGACAGTTTGTACCATAACATGTCTGTATGTCTCCCCCTTCTCCATCCAGAGGTGTCTGCCAGCTTCCAGTCCAGTACCTCAGTCCTCTACACCTTCCCAGAGCCTGAGTCTGGGTGGAGCAGGAACATGAGCGTGGCTCCCTCCTCCATCTCCTCACCCCTGAGAGGAGAGAAGCTTTCCCTCAGCTTCAGCACCAGACACAGCCCCACTCTGCTGTTCTACCTCAGCTCCCACTACAGACAGTACCTGGCCCTGCTCATCAACAAGCACGGTGAGAGAGAAGAGGCTTTTATTTTGAAGAGGTTTGGTGACATTATTGTGCATCATTTTTATTTTTAGTTTTTTTTGGGGCATTTTTGATTCATTAGACAGGTTTTGGAGACAGAGTTGAAATGGGGCAAAGAGGGTGAGACATGCAGATAACTGACCCGGGTATCAACAAGCACGGTGAGAGAGAGAGAGAGAGAGAGAGAGAGAGAGAGAGAGAGGCTTTTATTTTGAAGGAATTTGGCTGTATGGCTTTTAACTTGTGATTATCATCATGAAACGGAAATGGAAAGTTGAGTTGATGTAAGTGCTTTAGAAGTTTGGTTCAGAGTATTAAAAAAAAACTAATGTTGAGATAATGGTCAACAAAGATGGTTGTATAGGAGAAATATACAGACACAAGCAGACATGATTTAGTATAATAAACACCTAAATTTACATGTTGGACCTTTTATTTATAGTCGTATGAAAAATGTTATGGAGGCACAATAGCCAAAAATGGACCAGCGCTTGAAAACATAATGTTTTATCACTTTTTACAAGACATCTGTCCTATATATCACCTTCCCTTTCTCTCACTTTTTGCTATTGCCTTCATATCATTTTTTAAAATCCCTTGCAGTCTTCTATCACCTTTCTATCAAGTTCTCTCTCCCCTATGCCTCCCACTCTAGTTAATTACGAATTTTTTTATTGCCTGGTCTCGCTCTCACATCTTTTATATTATTAGTTCGACATTTTCGATCAAAAAGATCAAAAATCTTGTCAAGACCTTCCCTTTCCACCTATCTTTCAACTTTTTTCAATTACTCGAAAAGCCCCTCCACACCACCTCTCTCACTCTCTCACTCTCACTGTCTCTCTCAATCTCTCTCTATCCCTCTCTCTCTCTCTCTCTCCATCTCCCTTTCTCTCTCTCTCTTTCCCTCTCTCTCTATCTCTCTCCCTCTCTCCCTCTCTCTCTCTCACTCTCTCTCTCTCTCTCTCCCTCTCACTCTCTCTCTCTCTCTCTCCCTCTCTCTCTCTCTCTCTCTCTCTCTCTTTCTCTATTTCTCCATTTCTCTCTCTCTCCATCTCTCTCTTCTCCTGGTTTCCTCTCCTATCAGTTCTTTGCTCTTTCTTGATTCGCCCTTGAGCCTCTAAAGCCTTTCAATCTGTACATTTCATCTCAGGCTGAAAAAGAAGTGTTCGCTGGTCTTATATCACCGAGACCTGATGATGAGGAAATAGATATATATATAGGTGGGCTGTTAGCGGCTGGCATTTTCAGTGTACCACAGAATGAAACAGCAGAACATTTGTAACTTATTGTAAAAGTATTAAAGCTATAGTGTGTAAGTTATGTAATCCTCATTAGGAACTCTGAGTAATTACAACAACACTGTCAATGCATCTACATGAGGTCAGCCCTTCGGTGATCACGCATGGATTGTATTCCTTCTGCTGTACGTCCAGGTTTTTTCTTGGACAAGTGAAACATTTCTCCTGAGCTCCTTCGCCAGTGTCATTGTTGTGGAGCTGATAGGCCTGATCTACTTTGCGTTAACTTGTTTGGCAGTGGCTTGAATGTAAGACATGAAAAAGTTACGCACATAGCTTTAAATATAAACAAGTGTGAGTTTGGCGTTTAAGAGGAGGCACTTTGAATTTACAATGACATTTTCAGCGTTCAGGACTAATAAAATCAGCACTTTGCTGCTAGATTAGCTGTAAAAAAAAATATATAGCTGGTGTTATTGAGTCTGAGAAAGCTGATGAACAGAAGGGCTTTATGGTTTTATGCCGTGGAGTCGTCAGGTAAATGCACTTAAACTGAAGAGTCCAATTAAATCCCTGAGAGCTTTCTCTCCCTCTCTCCCTCTCTCCCTCTCTCCCTCTCTCCCTCTGTGTCTCGCTCCCTAGCCCTCTGTGTCTGTCTCTCTCTCTCTCTCTCTCTCTCTCTCTCTCTCTCTCTCTCTCTCTCTCTCTCTCTCTCTCTCTCTCTCTCTCTCTCTCTCGTTCGGCTAATTTCTCATTTATTTTCCCTTTCAGCTGCAGTTAAACCTCCTCAGCCCAAACACAGAAATGTCATGTCAATCACTTTAAGTCCCTGCTTTCAAGAATACGTACATCCATTTTCAGAAAATGGATCAACTCTGACACCCAAACAATTATACCTTCTTGGTTAATAATACACCTTAAGAACATAAATCACAATCATTAGACTTCATTTTTTATGCTTGACAACTATATTGAAATGTTAATGTGTATACGTTTGATTGACATGTAACAATTCTTATCCTTAAAATCTTGAGACTGCCAAAAAAGACATCACAGGGATTTGAGTATATCTCCTCCCTAATCTTCAGAATATTAGTGAAATTAATTACATTTAGAGTTGTGTTATTGATCGGGTATTAACTGCTAATCCTCTTAATATTAAAAGCTCAATTGACTCTGATTCTCATCATTCAGATCCATCAGTGAAGTGAGAAATACATCCTTCACAAAGATAAGAGATTAGATAAGATAACCTGGATGTTCCACTGCTTAAGAGAAAAAAAAGTTTAAATTGGGAAAAACTTTTGGCGTGTGTGTGTGTGTGTGTGTGTGTGTGTGTGTGTGTGTGTGTGTGTGTGTGTGTGTGTGTGTGTGTGTGTGTGTGTGTGTGTGTGTGTGTGTGTGTGTGTGTGTGTGTGTGTGTGTGTGTGTGTGTGTGTGTGTGTGTGTGTGTGTGTGTGTGTGTGTGTGTGTGTGTGTGTGAAGATAAGCTAGAGGTGAGATATAAGCTGGACAGCGGCAGAGAAGCTGAAGTGTTGAGGAGCAGAGTGAGGGGCCTGGCCAACGGACAGCTGCACTCTGTCACCATCAGGAGACTGGGAGGAGCCGTGTCTGTGCAGGTAAGAACACACACACACACACACACACACACACACACACACACACACATCCTTGTACTTCTATCATTGTGGGGACGCTTATTGACATAATGCATTCCCTAGTAGTCCCTTACAATAACCTTAACCATCACAGCTAAATGCCTAAACCCAACCGTAACCCCAACCCTAACATAAACCTAGTTCATACATAAACTTAAAACCTAGTCTTAACCCTCAAACAGGACTTTGAAGGACCAGGCAAAATGTCCCCACTTTTCAAAAATGTCCATGCTCTGATGGTCCTAGCAAAGATCCCTGTACGAGTACACACACAAACACACACACACACACACACACACACACACACACACACACACACACACACACACACACACACACACACACACACACACACACACACACACACACACACACACACACACACACACACACACACACACACACATAAACCATATGGTGGGATAAGTGCTCAGAATGGGCAAAAATAGCTGGACTCAAATAATGGGAGCAGACTCGAAAAACTAGCATCCAAACACTCAGACTGCTCTTTAGAGTCTGGCTTTATAAAAGCTTCCTGGCTGGCTCTGTCACGGTGGACGGCAGCTGTAGTTGAGGACAATTTTCACCCAGTTTCAAAATATATTAAAAATAATAACTACCACTCCTGCAGCATAGAGTAATCCAGTTTTTCATCCATATACTCAGTATGTACCAAAGAATCCAAAATGCTTAAAATGAGGATGGAATGGACCATTCTTCCATTTGTCATTCAAACAGCAGTCTATTAAAGTTTCTGACGAATTGAGCAACATAGTTTTGTATTCCAAATGTCGAATAGTTCACAATTTCAACAAAGCAACTGTTGAACTAAATGAAACTTCCAAGTCCCAGCTGATGACTGTGGATACTGGAGAGATCAATTTTGTATAAAGTATAATTTTTTACATTGCTTCTCCTTCAATTGCTGATTGTTTTTCGGCTTTTTACAGTTTGAATCGCCTCAGAAAGTTGTTCCTCTCAGCCATAATTATGCCAAATTGATGATGAAAAAAGCAAAACTATGGCAGGGCAGCAGGGACAAACTCCACACACTAAACCATCCCCAGATGAAATATGAAGCGTATTAATCGTACCTGGATCTACTGAATGTCTTCTCTTGTTAACAACATTCTTGGATGATAGATGAGGTTAACTCCATTCAAACAGAAGCCAGCAGCCTGACTAATAATATGAAATACAAGGTGACCTCGCCGTCTCACATGGGTGCAGCCTTCCTGATTCACTGACTGTGCTGCGAGGCTACAGTGAAATATTAGGTGCAGTTTCCATCACCTTGAATCATTTTATCGTTAACAACAAACTCTGGGGTCAGTCAACTTCAGCAAGAGTTTACAGCGTGCCCGTTTACTGAGGTGAGCAATGTACTCAACCCCCAGCAGTACTTAAAGGAGGAGTCAGCGATTCTGGAGAACGCTTGTTGTCAAAATCACTTTTTTGTCAAAATCAGTGAATATTTCCTCACCATCCGAAAGCTGTCCATACTGTGTGTGTCCTGATAAAAAAAAATCAGGTGTTTATACTTAACTTAGGCTCTGTAAATGGGCAAGTTACTAGCCTATCATGACTACATTCAATACATGGCAAATTGTATTCTAGAAAATAAAAAGTCAACAGCTGATACATTTCAGTCAGATTTTTAAGGAAGAATTTCATTGTATGACTGAGAACATGTTTCTTATTGTGCATATGACAATAAACACTTTGAATCTTGAAATATAGTGGAGTGAAAGTCATATATTTCCAAAAAAAAAAGGAGATAATCAAGTCAAGTACAAATACTAAAAATGTCCCCACACAGTTCTCCCATGTGGACAGTATCCTCTCTTCTCCCCTGAGCAGATGTCCCGTTGAAAAACGACTTACTGATGCCTAAATCACTAGGGGCTACACTGCACATACACTGTGTCCTCTGATGTGGTCTATGTTATCATAGAGGCCAGTGCCCAATGTTTTCCCTCCAAGGATTTCACTGTTGGTCTAACAGCACGCTCTAGTTAGCCCACTCTGTTCAGACACTCCAGGTCATGATATGTGAGAACTCAAATAAATTGTATCAACTTCAATATCAGCAAAATGGGACACATACTTTTTCGATACCTGCTGTATTTGCATCATTTTGTCTATTCATGGGTGCAATACTTATCATGTACATTATGTACTATACTTGAAGAGTTATTATGTACTGATGTTTGTAACCCACATTTGCTCAATGCCAACTTAAATCTTTTTTGGGGGGCATTTTAAATGCTTTATTTTTAGTGCAGAGAGACAGAGAAGAGATGGGGCTAAGAGGGGAATGACCTGCAGAGCACTGAGCATAGGTCAGATTCAAACCTGGTCTGAGGACTGAGCCTCTATGGACGGGCGCCACTACATAACCACTACACCTCAAGCGCCCCTTTAAGTTAATTTTTTAAACACACCTTTATGAAACTTCTGTTCACAAGGTCATGAAACTACTTTTAACATTAAAGTAATCCTCTTAATCCCACTCTATTCAGTTCAATTCCAGGGGAAGAGGTGTAAAAAGTCAGAGCTAATACTCAAGACATACAGGTGTGTTCCACAGCAGCACTATATCACATTTTTAATTGGGTGAAACATTCTTACGTTGAAGTGTTTGACCCCAACTGACGTTATTTAACCATAATTTCAACTCAAGTGGCGCCTCATTGACGTAATCAGTATTTCAAATTCCTACTCAAATGAAATGGACCTAAAGGTTGACACCTTAAATGAAGCATCTCTTCAAGCTTTGGTGCTGAATGGCCTTTTTAATGCTGAAGTTCAGTTTTGAAACTTTTGGTTGCGGTTCTGACTAGCTGTGCTACCCACACAGCTTCCTGGTGGGTGAGACTCTGTGGAGAAGTCCTCATTAAAATAATCTCCAGCGGGGAGGTTAACCCCAGATGACTGAAGGTTTTTTTTCACTGAGAGAATGGATTCATTTCTGCTACTTCACTGCTGTGGAGGTGAAACCAAGAGGAAGATTTACAAAGAAAAACAATTCAGATGTCTGACTCTCTACATTTTTTTTTTTGACGTGTCCACAAAAATCTAAACTTACCGATATATTTTACACAATACAATTTGAAATGTTAAAAGTAACTTATTATTTAACCTATGGGCCGCTCCAGTGGCGTAGTGCATAGAGCTCAACCACATTGGCTCTGGCCTTTGTTGCAGTGGTCGTGGGTTCGAATCCGACCCGTGGACATTTACTGCTGGTCATCCCCCCTCTCTCTCTCTGTCTCCCCATTTCAACTCTGTATCTAATAAAGCTTGATAATGCCAAAAAATTATCTTTAAAAAAGTTTTACCTTGATTCATAGGAGAATTACTGTATGTTATTACAGATCGATCAAAATGCCAGAGAAGACTTCAACCTGACATCTGATGGAGAATTCAACACCATGAAGTCGCTGGTGTTGGGCAGAGTGCACGGTAAGTTAGGCAAGGCAAGGCAAGTTTATTTATATACCTGTAGCTCAAATCAGACACAAGGCCATTCAAAGCCCTTTACAGGGGCATGAAATACATCAAGATTAAAATACATCAAGTATAGGACAACTTTGAGAGGGACCACTTCTCTGATGCTCTTCTTTAAGTTTCTTCAACCTTTTTTACCCAAAAAAGGAAAAACAAATCTTCATGCAAATAGAAAGTCTAAGGACAGAGAGTGCTGTACGCCGTACAGATTGGTATTCAATCAAATAAATGTAACTTAAACAAACTAGAGGCAGTAAAAGCCGAGACAAGGTCTTTTTTTAAGTAAGAGAGCACTCACCCTAATATAAAAAATCAGAGGGGGATGAAATGTTTGGCCTCATCCAACACTTTCTTATGAAGATTTATGGAAATAAATGTAGCCAAACCTGTTAGTACTAAGAGGAAAATACAAACCACTTTAACACTTTATCATGCTAAGTGCTAAGCAGCGCTCATCTTGCATCTTGAGTAGTGCTCAATATGTAAACAGAAAGTTACTTCGGCAGAAAGTGAAGTTGAATTTAGGGACAAAATATCAAACTTAATCAACTTTATAAACTAGTATAGGGTTTTCTAACTATCTGCTCTTACTAGAAAAAGTAAAAATAAACCACAGATTTGTTACACTTTAAATGAAGGCTAACATCATTCTCTCCAGCATCCAGATCACCCAGTTAACCAGTTATTGAATAAATGCTGAGGCCATACCGATCAATTAACTGCCATACATTAGCTCTCAAAGATGGTTGATCACTTTTACTAACTACTTAATGGAATACTTTTTCTGTTTTCTCCGGCCCTTTCTGAAAGAGATATCTTCAGACTGCCCTTAAAGCAGTTCGGATGGATTTGAGTTTGAGCATTTCAGCACAATCATAATATCCCGCCTTCCTCCAATGCAGCCCCACCCCCTCATTCCTATCCCCGTTTTTTTTGTTTTGTTTTTGAAGAAACTTAATTTAGGCTACACAAGCAGACTTACTTGCTTAATACTGTCTCCGTGCACAAAGTGAGTTATATTGTGGCTGAAGAAACTGGTGGCTGTAGTAGGCTACCGGTACCGCGCTGATCTGCTTGTATCACTGGTTTCACTTCAGATATGTCGGCCAGAACACCACTTATGCTTATAATGAGACTAGGAGAGGAGGAGTAGGGTTTTATCCGCTCTTTATTTTCCTTCTTTCACAGGCACAGCCGCATATAGATCGCGGAAAAAGAACAAAGGCTTAAACTCCGCTCGTGAGGAGACGTTTGAACAGCTGTTGCGACTCGCGAATCGCAGCCGCTAATAACATGCACAAACTATAACTTATAACAGCGATCGGGACTACATGTACATACTCACACACGGGTGATTCACATTTACACTCAGATAAACACGAATGATGGCTTACTGTGGCAACTTGCTCACACACATCTCACCGAGGGAGAAGCGAAAGGAAACTTACTGAACTGGCTCTCTGGCCGACTGACGTCACGGCCCAACACTAAAACACAGCTTAACACACTGTAAAAAATAACAAGAAATAACAACACTGTAACCTTTTCTACAATGGTCGCTACTCGCTAGGCTACTGTCTGCCGTGGAATCAAAACAAACCCTTTCGTTGAGGACGCGCGTGCACGAATGCGCGGTACACAAGCAGACGGCAAACAGACAGGTCTGTCGGCCAATTAAATCGTTCGGTCCGAACGATTTGATTGGTTGTAGTTTTCACCTAATATTATGAGACTGAAATAATTGTTTCTTTTTATTCCTGGTGGGTCTACCATGCATTTTAGAGTGTAAAAACCTTATTTATACCATTTTAAAGTCATTTAAAATAAGTGTAAAAACTCTACAAAGGTAAGAATAGCTTTAAAGTCTGAACTAAGAAAGGAGAAAATGTTGTAGTAAACCTGCAAAGTTAAGTATACAAACAAGCGCAACAAAGTTTAATGTTTTTATTTTGTTAAGCTGGCTGGCAGGAATGGATTAATTAGGACAATGTCTGTAGGTCCCTAGCAACGCTGAATTATCCTTAACAGCGAGCATTATCGAGAAATAACGGACTGTAG
Source organism: Ammodytes marinus (assembly GCF_949987685.1). Taxonomy (NCBI): domain Eukaryota; kingdom Metazoa; phylum Chordata; class Actinopteri; order Uranoscopiformes; family Ammodytidae; genus Ammodytes; species Ammodytes marinus. The sequence continues at coordinate 27,294,607 of NC_137213.1, read as the reverse complement.
AATGCTTCTATTGACCAATCAGAACACAGCATTCATTAGTGCTGTGTAATAATGTTAGTTATTTAACATATTTGATTAAGTGTCCAGGAAGTCAGGCTCTTTGGTCGAAGCTCTATCCACTTCTTTCACATTCTTCTAAATGCCTGTAAATAAATAAATAAAAATTCCTATTTCCTATAATTGTCAACCAAACACGTTTTTTTTAGAGCCATATTTTACCCCGTTGTGCTGTGAAGAATCGGACAGCGACCTGTGACACAGTAATTGGTTTCCGTCAGAGACATACTGAGATATAAGCTGTTAATGACAGGAGGAGCTGAGAGGCTGCAGGCACAGCTCTTTGATAAGAGAGACACACACAGAAACCGCACTGTCAATTTAAAAGGAAACACACTCACTGGCTATTAGGAGCAGGAGATGAGTCAGCTATTTAGAAATGGGCTTTCAGCAATACCAGTATCAAGCCAATACCAAGTAAGAAAATGATAGATACATCTTTAGTGAAGGGCCCACTTAGTCAAAACTACTTAATGCCAGGAATGAAGAGTCTTGTAATGTAATGTTAGAGAAAAGTTGTTTTTTTGTGAATTATGTATTTTCAGGCAAAATTATATTTTGATTAAATTCAAAAGAGGCTGGCTGTGGCAGGCTGTCCTTTATTTATCAGAGGCTTTTTTTTATTGCTGTATTAATGTTTAAAAAATGTTAATTACTTGAAATTTTAGGCATGAAATTGGTCGTAATTGGAAAAAAATATTGCTTGCAAAATTGCTGGTTACTTTCATAACATGTTGGTTTTTTGTTTAGGCCTTCAAATATCCATATTCATCAAAACCTAATGTAATTCTGTTAAAGGTGGAGTCAGAGATTCTGGAGAATACTTGTTGTGAATTTTTTTTGTCAAAATCAGTGAATATCTCCTCACGATCCACTATACCTATCCGTGCTGTGTGTGCGCTGAAAAGAAAATGTGGTGTTTATACCCAGCCTATAGGCTCTTTAAAATGGTATGTAAACAAAGGGACACATTGCAGAAATTGACAATACAGTTGATTTGGCTTGACAGGATTCTAATGTATCGTTCTGCTCTCTTTAACTTGCTGATGTGTTCTGTTGAAAGCACAGTCTCCTCTCAGTCACCTGAACACACACTGACGCAGCCGTTTACAGCGCACACGTCGGCTTTCACAGCTGCTGTTTATACGCGTCAGTGAAGGAGTGGAGGTGATGGATGAAGGGATAAGAGTCGATAAAATGAACTGATAGAGTTGAGAGTGAAAATCTGTCTTGTGGTTGGATGATGGATGCAGACTGGAAGCTGCAGCCGCTGACAGCCTGTCTGCTTTAATGAGGGTGAGGTGTGTGTGTGGGTGTGTGTGTGTGTGTGTGTGTGTGTGTGTGTGTGTGTGTGTGTGTGTGTGTGTGTGTGTGTGTGTGTGTGTGTGTGTGTGTGTGTTGAGCACTATGGGTCCGGACTTGATATCAGTTTGAGCAAATCCAAAACAGATCTGTAGTATTGTACTCAGCATAATAGTAATTCACCAGTAATGTTGTAGTAATGTAACTCCACCATGTATATTACTGAGATAAATGGCAAGAGTATTCAACTCATAGCGGACAAAAAGTATGCATTATACCCTTTTAATATCACCACAGGTCTCTCTCATTCATCTATTTCTACCAAAACAAAACAAAACAAAACAAGAATTATGCACAAACTGCACTTCATTTTAATGTTCCTGTAATATAACACAACATTTATATAAAGTGGCTTTGTAAAATCTCTTTCTCCTCCAGATTCTGATGACCTGGACCCGGCCCTGTCCCGTGTGGCCTCTCTGGGTTTCTCTGGCTGTCTGTCGGTGGTTGTGTTTAACGGGCTGAGCCCTCTGAAAGCTGCTCTGCTGCAGCCTCACACCAGCCCCGTCACCATCAGCGGACCGCTGCTCCACTCACACTGCGGCGCCGCGGCTTCAGCCAATCCCTACGCAGCAGAGAACACACACCACCTGGCAGGTAAGAGGGGGGCGGGGTTTGTTAGGTTGAGCTGAAGGATGTGTTCATATGTTGTTAATTGTCTGATTTATTTAGCGACATCTAGTGGTGAGATTCTAAAGTGCACTTTCAGAGAATCTATGGCCTTCGAGGACAAGAAGGTACTTACTGAATAAGACATCATTGACCACTGTGGTGAGAAAAGTCAAGCAAACGGTGATATAGTGTATAGCATCAGGTTTATTTTCAATCAAGAATAGCAAGAATTCTCCGCGGAGAGGTCACCGGTTCCAACACACGTAAGTATGTTACAAGAAGTGACGAATTCTTCCTTAAAACGTCATGTATTTAAGGAAACTCTGCCCCCCAGGGGGGGAGGCGTCCAACAATGGTTCGAAGGGGAGACAGGTAGAGAGGCAGACAGTTCTAATGTACCTACTTAACCATGGGAGGAGTTTGGGCATAGGACAATAGGAGTAATTGTGAATAAGTTAAACATAGGCGTGGCTGTCCGAGTGGTCGTTGGGCAATCTACGTCTCAGTTTCAGTCACAAACAAACATGCAGTATGCAAACGGTGATATAGTGTATAGCATCAGGTTTATTTTCAATCAAGAATAGCAAGAATTCTCCGCGGAGAGGTCACCGGTTCCAACACACGTAAGTATGTTACAAGAAGTGACGAATTCTTCCTTAAAACGTCATGTATTTAAGGAAACTCTGCCCCCCAGGGGGGGAGGCGTCCAACAATGGTTCGAAGGGGAGACAGGTAGAGAGGCAGACAGTTCTAATGTACCTACTTAACCATGGGAGGAGTTTGGGCATAGGACAATAGGAGTAATTGTGAATAAGTTAAACATAGGCGTGGCTGTCCGAGTGGTCGTTGGGCAATCTACGTCTCAGTTTCAGTCACAAACAAACATGCAGTATATCCAATTACACTTATAAGTCTATATAAAACAATGGCTAAGTAAGCATTCCAATATCTGAGTCTAGAGATATATCATATGCAAAATCTGCTACCACACTCCACAATTTTTTTTTTTTTTTTTTTTTTTGTACGCCCAACAGGCATGCTGAGAAAAAAGTAAAACTCAAATAAAAAGGCATAAAAAAAAAGGAACCAAAGTAATGTGAAAGGCAAAAGCGAAACCATAGCAGCCATAAAATGGTAAAGAAATAAAACCTCCACAAGGCAAGTTAGAGGAAAAAAAAAAAACTAAACCATAACCCAACGCTGGCCAAAAAAACACAAACAGAAACTTGATCAATGGGAAAAAACCTCAATAGGCGTTATAGAGGAAAACATTAAACCAAATTTCTGTGTAAAAGAAACAAAACAAAAGTTTAAGGCGAAAGATACAAAGAAAGCTGAAACCAAATAAAAAACGATAAGGCAAAATAGTCCTAGAATGCCTTTAAAGTTCAAAAAAGTCCCAAGGGTAGCAGACAGGCACGGACATGCAGCAAAAGCCACCACTGGAGGCAAAAATCAAGTTCATTGCCATCCGACTAAGGACAAACCTTCGCTTAAGGTCATCAAATCTCGGGCAGCCCAAACTGCCAGGTTGTAGGGAATAGGGGAGCTGTGGAGGATGTGGGGAGCTGATGGCAAATCCAGTCATCAGGGTGGTGGCTGCGTAGTCGGAGGAGTGGGAGGGGTTGGGGTTGTTGGTAGGGAGGGGGGGGGGGGGTTGTGGAGCGGGGAGGGGGGGGGGGGGCAGACATTTCCATCAGGTCTGAAAGCATGGAGGGCGCACACTAGTGTGAGTGAATCCGGGGAGGGGGGGCATCCGTGGTGCAGGTTAGGCAGCCGTTGCTGGGGGAGGTGGGGGTCGTCTGGCTCTCCTTGCGTCATCTTCCTCGTCGCTGCTGGTGCTGGTCCAGCTGATGTCATCTGGTCCATGCTGGTGGGCTGTAGTCCTGTAGGTGCCTCTCGTTCCGTTCGCTGTGACTGGCATGGATCCAGGTGGTCCGTTTCTGCAACCTTCACGGCCGTCATGGAGGAGAGGAGGAGTTGAAAGGGTCCCGTCCATCGCTTGCTTAGTCAGAACCTTCGTCTGGGAGCCTTGATCACAAAACCGATCCTCGGGTGGTGGCTGGTCGTGGTAGTGCATCTTTCACCAGTCTGTGGAGAGCAGAAAGAGAGGACAGGGGAGTGACCGTGATAGTGACAGTTGACAGCAGGCGTGCTTAGAAATAGCATCAAAAGGGTTGTCACTAATGTGTGTGTTGGATGCAGAAATCACCGTGTAGCCAACTTGGCCTTGCTCTGAGGCCGGGTGCCGTGAAGCAGAGTCAACCACCAAAGCTCCAGGTCTGGATGGGACAGTGGAGGCTTTTCCAGACAGGACAGGACAGGGGAAAACACTGCTGCTTTCACTGTGACGCATCTTGCAGAGGAGAGAAGGATATTGTTCAAATATAATCAAAGAGACAGCGACATGAGGTATCAACATTGCAAATTGAGAATTAAAAAGGCCCACTAAATTAGTTTAAAAAGGAAAGAAGATAACACTTATAGCAGAAAGTCAAAACCATAAAGAACAACAATGTTGACTTGTCAAATAAACAAAGTGATCTTACCTTTTGGATGCAGTCATCAAGCAAAACGTAACCATAATAAACTTACCGATCGGACCTGCAAGGCCAACAATGTAAACTGTGGTGAAACATCAACAAGTTTGCAGCAACATGTTGATAATGTGCAGCAAATAAAACAAAACAAATTACAAAGTTAGTTGTGTTAAAATGAGTTGTGTTAGGATTTAGGAAAACCACAGAATGTGAGAAACAGTAAAAAGAAACATAAAAGAAAACAGGTATAGCAATAGAATGAGATAAGCATATTTCCAGGGAAATAATCAGCACCTACAAGAGTCGGGAAGCAAAGATGAAGTTAGTAGCAAAACAAGAAACAAGTTTAAGCAAAGCTTAAACGATCGCTGCGCGCAACAGGAAAACTGAAATACACACCCAAGTGTACAGAGTTAATCCAAACAACAACAAAAACACAAACATACAAAAATCAGGCATTCAAAAATGCCTGCAGCAAGGTGACCAATTTGTCTAATGGTCAGGCAGACGCCAGAGTTGTCACACACAACACCGAGAGAGAAAAGGAAAGAAAAACAAGCCAACCGACTGATTTTTGGCAAAACCAGAGATCAGAACTCTGCAGTTCTGACACATAAAACACCTCAAACTCAACCAAACTATAACAACAACAACAACAACAACAACAACCCTCTCACTGTCTCACATGTGCTGTGAAGCAATATGCAGGCAAAACACAGAACACAAATCACAAAATAATGCAACAAAGAAAACTAAAATCTCTCTCTCTTTTTTTTTTTTTTTTTTTTTTAAACACAGAACTCTCCACTGTCAACAAAAACAACCAAAATTGAGGCCCAACTCTGCCCTTATGCTTTGTTCACAAGAAAGGAAAAGTTTCAAAGGAGTTAAAACCTGCTGGAGAAAAAGAAAAATTAGTACAAATGAATGCAATGTAGGAAAAGCTTTGAGGGAATTTGCTATACAGTAAGTGGGCTATCAGTGGGCAAGGGCAATAGCTTGTGTGGTGTGCAAAAGGTGTCGGTGCATCTGTGAAACAAAGCCAAAGAGATGCCTGGGGGGGGGGGAGCATTTACATCAAACTGTGGCTGAAATGTTCAGTAGGCTAAGAAATGTAAAAGCATAGGTGTCTGTGCTTTTGAGAAGTAAAATGGGCAAGTCGGCTGGACCTAGAGAATGTGATTTTAAAAGACCAAAGGTTACTGTGCATGTTTATCCGGGGTGTAAAGAGATGTAAATGAGTGAGTTGGCTTGAACCAGGAAATGTAGTTTTTAAAGCAGATCAACTAGTCCCCTTTCTAAAAGGAGGCAAGATGTAACCAAAATTAATTCTAGAAACGTGGCAAAAGTGACACATGCATGTATACAGGCTAGGCCAGCTAAGACAGCAAAAATGTGAGTAGCCTTCTTGCTACAGAGGATCCATGTATACACAGGAGGTGTAATCAAGGCATTTGTTAACAGAGTCAACTTAGGTGGCAGTGTCCCTGTCGTGCTGAAGGGAGACTGAAAAAAACAGACAGAACAAATTATTTTTGAGATGGGAAGAAAACAGCATTAAATCAGGCAAGTTTAGCAAAAGTCCCCAAAGTCAGGAAAACATTGGGGGAAAACACAGTCAATCCCAGTAATTTACACATGGTGAACACAAGACAAAAGGCCATGGTCAGGACGGAGGATTAGACAAAAGGAAGATGCAAATGATGAGATGGTTGAACTAAGCAAAACACAGGGAGGATACCACACCTTGGAAGTGGGCCATAGCAGACGAATAATAACAAGAGAAATACTCTAAGCAGAAGGTAAAAATGGCCACCTTGGTTGGCCCAAAAGTGTTTAAAAGTAAATTGGTAAAATAGCGAACCTGAAAGCCTACATTCGACTGAGGCATATCCATAAGCTAGGCTAGATAGAAGAGCAGACATTCACAACAGTGACCTAGGGAATCGTCGCTTACCAACTGGAAGAGTGTTTGACGCTGCTCCTCTGCTGGAGAGAGCAGCGGAAATGAACATGGAGCCAAAAGAGCCCACAGGAAAAGCCTCTGAAAGAAATCACACACTAGCAAAATCAAGTGAAAACACGTCAACCAGCCCCGAAGGCCGGCTCCTGTTTTTGCGTGTGGCTAGGTCAGCCACAGAAAATGACTTTGCACAATGTTCCCTTCAACAGGACAACTCCAAACTCAAAAAGGAATTTAAAACAGATAGGCAGCTAGCTTTAGACAAAGTTAATGGCAAGGCCATCTGAACAGGGAATTAAATGGTAGCTAAAAGACATATGAGGCCTCGATATCCTAGGGCTACAGGCCTGAATGCTAAAAGTAAATGGTTCGAAGCGTCCTGTGGAGCCTTCGCAAGTCAATTGTCACTGTCACGGTTGGGACAATCGCGCTGCCAGTGCCCGGATTTCTTACAATGGAAACAAACATCGCGGTCGACTTTGTTATTACGAGATCTGTGGTTGTTCGAATTGTAGTTCTTACTGTGATCATTTTGCCTGAAGCGGTCATTTTGTTCCCGCCCTCTCTCGTTCTGTGAATCCTGAAACATCGTGAGGGACGAAGCTTGTCTTTGTTGTTCCTCTGCTAACATCGCAAGGGTTGAAGACACCTCGAGGCTAGCTTTGTGCTTTGCCGTTGCTTTCTCTTCCAATGCCTCCTCATCCTGCTGCATTAGAAACTGTTCCACGTGGTCTGCGTAGTCCTCGATCAGCTGCATCTTTGCATTAACCCATGAAACACACAACTTTTTAATCATATCAGCATTTCTTTTGTGCATACCGCTAAAATATGCGTTACGTAAGTGAGCTTCATATGCTGTAACCAGTCCTTCGTTCAGATTTTTTGGGGACGGCATTCCACCATAATCATTGAAAACGATCGTAAGACGAGCGAGATAAGAAGCAGTAGACTCGTCTTTGTTCTGTTTACATCGGGAAATTTTTCCCATGTCAATTTTGGGAGGAAAAGCAGAATTGCAACGCTCGGCTAATTTGATAATAATGGTTCTGTATAGCGCGTTGGAATCGTGTTCGTAAGCAGTGTGTGTCAGTCTGATCTCATGTTCAGGGAATGAGTTAGAGAGCTTGGCCCAATCACTGCCAACTTTCTTAATCAATAGACGCCGTAGCTCGGTGGTTGTGGGCTTAAATTCTTGGCAGAATTCCAAAATTGCATCAGCGAAACGTTTGCCCCCCACGTCTTTTAAGACGGGGAGGAGGACCATTGCGTTTTCAATATCAGCCATATGCCATGTCCTGTGAACTAACATCGGACCCTCCGGACCCGCTACTTCGATCATAGGCAGAGTGTATTCAATGTTTTTGGGATGATCAGAACAAAGTGGCCTTAAAGGCAAGGTAGATAAAGGACTCGTTGGTGCTGGCTGGAGCATGGGGAGGGCACAAGCAGTGTTAGTGGTAAAATCAGGATTTGTACTCACCAGGGGAAGCTGAATCGGCTGTGGTTGGAATGACAAACCTGAGCGTGTAAGAGAAGCGGGCACAATGGGGGGCTCTTTTCCGGGCTTTAGCCCTCCGCTTTGGTGGAGCTGTGCCAGAGGATACAGTGGCAATGCATTGTTGTAAGGCGGTGGGTTGGGGTTGGCAACGCTGATGGTGACGGTGTTGCCGGCCGACTCTGTGGGTGCGTCCGCCGAGGGAAGCACTGGGGCCGGAGCTTCTTGTATTGTGGGGACAACCGCTGTTGGGACAGGGTGGGTCGGTGCTGCTGGTGTGAGGCCTGCGGGCAATACCGCCGCTGTCCGTCGGAGCGGGCCAGGGCTTCTTGTATCATGTAAATCGTCCTGTAGTTTAAGGCACTGGGAGACACAGTTAATCTTATCTTCAACGGCTGGCTGACACTTATTAGCCCGCCGATTAGCCTCTTCAGACCAGTGGGTAAATGCCAGCCAGTCGGCCCGGAAACGTTTAGACTTCCGTTTGTGACTACTTTGTTCTTCAGCTCCTTGTAACTGTGCTTTCAGCAGCTTGAGCTGAGCGACGCTAAAACTACCCCCTATTGGAAAACCAAAGCGATGCCAATCTTGCATCTGTGTCACAGCTGAATCCCCATAATTCGTTCGCATATATTGTATACAAGGCGAATTTGGAGTGACTAACTCGGCTCGTTTGCTAAAAATCATCCCCATTGTTATAAACACAGAAATAAGCCCACAATTTTCTTACCTTTTCCTTGTGGTACCGTGGCTAGTTAACACAAAGCAAAACAGAATGAAAAACAACAAGACAATACAAAAAACAAAGACAAACAATAAAACACTTATGAAATTTCAAAATTCTTGCTATTTGATCGAAAACAAGCCCCACCAACACAAATATCTTGGTCTGTAAAAGGGTTAACAATTCTAGTTTAATCTCCCAGAAGGACCTGTTTAATAATTCAGGCTTTCCAAGAAAACTAAAATCTCTCTCTCTCTCTCTCTTTTTTTTTTTTTTTTTTTTTTTTTGTAAAACACAGAAAAGTTTTAAAGGAGTTAAAACCTGCTGGAGAAAAGAAAATTAGTACAAATGAAAGCACTGTCCAGCTGCTTGTCCCGGTCCGTCAACCGAACAAGTAACATTACCAATTACTAAACTACCTAAAACCTTCCTCTCAACCTGCTCAGTTCAACTTGAACAAATAAGACTAATTCGTCAATTCCAGTCCAGTGCTTGGCGGAAGGCCATTCAGATGCATTAACAGTCACACAGCACCCGGGCCGAAGCTAACTCGTGGCTGTTCACTTTGGCGTTCTAGCTTTATTACATTAATGGTTAATTAAAGTTCATGCTCACTACCAAGTAAATTTAAACGGGAGAGTTTCGCTCCGACTGTAGTGTAAAAATTCCTACAGAGATGTCCTTAGAAGTAATCCTTTAACCCAATTGTTGTTGCTTTAAAACAAAACATATTCTCACATACCGATTCGGAGGAGATGACAGAGTTCCCCACGGGCCGGCCAACAGAGGTCCTCTCTGTCCCGAAATGGAAGGGCTTGCTGTTGTCCGGTCCCGTGGACCCTCTGCCGGTGTTCTCCTTCCTGGAATTAACTCGCCAATTACTGTGGTGAGAAAAGTCAAGCAAACGGTGATATAGTGTATAGCATCAGGTTTATTTTCAATCAAGAATAGCAAGAATTCTCCGCGGAGAGGTCACCGGTTCCAACACACGTAAGTATGTTACAAGAAGTGACGAATTCTTCCTTAAAACGTCATGTATTTAAGGAAACTCTGCCCCCCAGGGGGGGAGGCGTCCAACAATGGTTCGAAGGGGAGACAGGTAGAGAGGCAGACAGTTCTAATGTACCTACTTAACCATGGGAGGAGTTTGGGCATAGGACAATAGGAGTAATTGTGAATAAGTTAAACATAGGCGTGGCTGTCCGAGTGGTCGTTGGGCAATCTACGTCTCAGTTTCAGTCACAAACAAACATGCAGTATATCCAATTACACTTATAAGTCTATATAAAACAATGGCTAAGTAAGCATTCCAATATCTGAGTCTAGAGATATATCATATGCAAAATCTGCTACCACACCACTGTCTCAAGTCTTTCCACAATATTAAGTGATGAGTTGAAAACTATGTTTTCGTACATCTTTCTTTAACTAACGTCTGCAGCTATTTTAGAAAGTGAACGCTTTTGCAAATGTAATCTTGGACTGATGTTGAAATCTGCTGAAGTCCATTGCTATAAAACCTTTTTTCAATAAACCAAGGATTTTTTTTGATGGCATTTCTTCATTACAACTGATAAAGAAATGTCTCATTGTTACATTACAAGTTGGTTAACTACCACTCCAACCTTCTCTTTCTGTCTTTATACTTTTGGGTTTCATGCAGTAACAGAGTAGATTAGCAAGCATCTCCCGTTGTCTTCCCAATTTGCCAATTTCCCAAGTCTCAAAATTGCATGAAAACTACTTTTCCAGTCTTAAAAAACGGGCTCATTAGTCCCGTACTGTTTCCTCCTTGGGTTATAGACACTAATGACTGTTTGATTGATGCTTTAATTAATTTGGCCCACAGTGGGGGGAGGTTTCCTTTTGGGATTTCTTTCCCTCTGGGCTCTGTCTCACACAGTTTGAGATGCATTATTAAGAGTCATTTTGAAAAGTCGATTTAACACGCCCCATCTCCTCTAAATGACTATGTTTTGAATCTGATCTAGTCTCTGTATCATTCTTCTGCCTGCCTGTTCCTTATCTGATCTGTTCATTTATCCTTTCATTTTCTATTATTCCCTTCTTTTTTTGGGTGTAATTGCACTGTTGTTTACTCGTCTCTCTGACTCTATTGTACAGCTCCGGAAGAAATTGAGAGACCAGTCTGGATTTTTCTTCAATCTTCATCTGTACATTACTTAATAGAAATGCTCTTAATGACAATATTCTTATTGTGAATTTGGTAGAAATGTTGTCATTAGTTTATAGTACAAAACCAAAATGATCATTCTACTCAAACCTATGCCTTTAAATAGTTAAAACGAGAGACACTGAATATTTGGAGTGGTCTCTTAACTTTTTCCAGAGCTGTATATATGATTTCTGCATTTACGCTCCAAAATCTTCTCTTGTTTCTTGGTGCCTCTTGATGTTTACTTTTATACTATCTTTTCTCCCTTCCATCTTTCTTTTCTCTACCTCCGCTATTCTCTCTGTTTTCCGGCTGTAGACCGTTCTGGTTCAGTGGGCTCAGGTCAACCTTTAGTCAATGCCATGAGGACTGACTCTGCACTGATTGGAGGTACTGGACCCTTTCACCCTATTGCACTCTACTTAGAATCTCTGAAGTTGATTTAATGGTATAACAAGCCAATCTTACTGATTTGCAAATATAAAATGTTTATATTTAAAGCTACGGTGCGTAACTTTCGGTGTCGGTTCCAAATGAGATGACACAAAGTTGATTAAGCCTATCAGCTCCACAAAACACTCTCTCTGTATCTCTCAGTATGGCAGTGCTTACAAATTGATGTCTGCTCCCAAAACAGATGCAGGAGTTCAGAAAAATCCCAAGAACCTCCAAAGAAATTTTTCAGTTCTTGATTCTACTGCTATGAAAAAATCCTGGACATACAGCAGAAACAATACAATCCCCCCGAAGGCTTGCCTCATGTAGGGGTAGATAGCAGTGTTGTTGCTAATACTTAGAATACCTCATGGGGGTTACAGAAGTTACACACTATAGCTTTAATGTATATATTCGCTGTTGACATCCCCTGAGCTCTACGGAGGAGTGAAATGGTGTCATTCAAGAGTCTATTTAAAACTAATTTAAAACTTTGTTGCACTGCCAGCACAAAGTGATTTAAAGTGAAGACTAAGACGGTTCATTCTATAGTCGTGTAGATAGCAAAGATGATTGAGAAAAGTCATTTAAAACGTTCCATTAAACTGGCCTGACCGTGTCACTGTACAAAGGGCAGCTCACCTAATTAAACTTTTATAGGACAGACTCAACGATGAGAAAACTTTTTGGGCCGTTATCTTTAAAAAAAAGCAAAGTCTCTTTATATAAATTAATGTAGTTTCAAATTGATTTCAGATGTATTTCCGAATTCCAATTAAACGGACACCTGCCCTTATATTCCCAAATGGGCCCGGCACACTAGATTCCAAAGATTGAAAATGGTGTTTAATGTACTTGAAAGATAGATTGGCAAGATAATCAAAAAAATCAAGAAAAATGTAATGGCAGCACGATGGGGGAAAATGGACATATATTTCCCTCTGTAAGGAGTAGTCCCTTTAAAGGTGCACTATGCAGCTTCAGAGGAGGGGGGGGGGTTTGTTTACATTTTCAGAACCTGCAGTGAGTGTACAAAACACATTTACTCTACATGTAATTCTTAGCATTGAATTATTCTATTATCATAAATCAAAACTAATTATTTTTGATGGAAGCTGCTGGAACCAAACGTAAGACTAGAATTATGTTTGTGTACAAAACTGTGGGCCCTGCCGCTGTAAACAACAACTTCAGGTAGCTTCCTAACTTCAAACAGTGTTCCAGGGATCACAGTTTCCTGTGAGGAAAGTTTGTTTATTCAGATATGAGAACATATCGTAGAACATTTTCACTTCTCTGACACGCCTAAAGTTACATAGTGCACCTTTAAGATCTTTGTCTTCAAATTTAAATATTCAGTAATGGTTCAATCATCTAATATCTGAGCCTCTTATATCTTCAAAATGTCCTCTTCTGTTGCAGGTGTGATTGCTGTGGTGATATTTGCGCTTGTGATTGTCATGGCGATAACTGGCAGGTTCCTGTACCGGAGGAAAGAGACGTATCGTAACCAGGAAGTGAAGGAAGTCAAACAAGAGGACACACAAGACTTCCACTTCAACAGCCAGGCCGACGCCCACAGTGTCTCCTGTGAAAACCCCAAGGAGTATTTCATTTAACTGGAGGCCTGGTGAACTGCTTGGGTGTTTTTGGAGCAGAAAGGGGGTGTGTCCCAAAACGTCTCAAGACTTTTAATAGCCAATCAGAAGACTCGATGGAAAGATGTGGCTCCGAGGCATAAAAAGAACAATTCACACAGTGTTGTCTTCTGGTTTGCTTTTTACTGTACATTGTGCATATACTGATACAAACAGGCAACAGTGTTTTGGACTTTTGAGGTGTCGATATCCTTGTTTTCACCTGTAAATATTCAAAAAATGTAAATGTGGGATTTAATGTATTTGTAACAATCTCTTGCTAACGTCACTTTGTCATATTAAAATGTTGGAAATAATAGTGGTGTTGGTATTGGATGGGAAAATGTGAAATTTTGTACACAAACTATTGTGGTTGGGTTAATGTAAGTCCCCAAGAGAGAGATGGGGACTTATATTTTAAGACAGGAAGTAACTTGAAATTGTCAGGATGTTGTTTTACGATGCCTGGAAGTTTAAAGGTGCTCCGAGGAACTTTCAGTTTGTGTTCATTCTAGCATCCCCTTTGGACAAAAGCAGTAGTGTTTGTGCTACGCCAGCTGTTGTTCCTGGGTGAGCGTACCCATGACAAAGGCATTAAGGAAAACTATATAAAAATAGCATTCTTTGCACTCATGGTCTTGTTTGCTGTTACATGTCATTTATGATCATCAGAGGAAAAATTAAAGTGTCTCAGAAATATTTAAAAGTTCCTCGTAGCACCTTTAAGTTATCATATTGGAATCATATGGTGTCACCCACCTTTTACCTTTAAAAATTAAATGATATCTTCTATTTCCATTTTTTTCATCATCCTTTCCACTTGTTTTAGCCCTTCTTTAAAAGTTTTAAGGTTTTCACGTTGCAAGTTTATTTATTTTTGTATCGAAAATAACTTGAATAAATGTATGTATTTCAATAAGGGATCATTTTTTATCTTTCACCACATTACAAAGGATTTTCAAAATGTATGAGGTTAGGCATGGGTTTACAAAGCTTTCCTGAATGCTAAAATAAAATACTATCAATCATTAACAATGGATCAAATGGCAATGTGAAACGAGTTGGTTGTGTTCATCAGTTACAGCTCATTGTTTTACCATTTTCGGTCTTTGTTAAGAATTATTTTCGGGCTGCAATCCAAACAGGGTAAAAAAAAATTTTAAAGTTAATTTATTTTTCTGTTTTCAAAGCTATCGAAGAGTCTGCTGAGAGAAATCTGAGAAAGCTGTGACATCTGTTAACTAACTTAACTCACAAACATCACCAAAAAAGGTTCAATAAAAAATGCATAGACAGCTGGCGCTACTTACACAGATAGCACAGATTAAAGCTTGGTAGATTGGCCTGTCGTTATGATGAGAAATACTTTTTGAAAAGCGTGTGAAGAATTCCAGCCATTTCTCCCATATAAACTCTAGCCGCACCAGCATACTTATTCTCTTCCTGTGGTAAATGTGGTTAGTCTGCAGTCTGGATTCACTCAAAGAACCTTTGTATGTGAGTGATTGTGTGAGTGTTTGTGGCAGTAAAGGCTTGAGACAGGTTAGAAGTGGGTTGACACATTTGCATTCAAGTTTTTTCTTTACAACTTTTTTTTCCTTTTCTAAATATGACAGCATTGGGAAAAGAAAAAAAACTTGATCACATCTTGACTTCTATCGTGTGTGGTTCCTTTAAAATCTTTTGAAAAAATCACTTTTTTTCCCCCATGTCTTTCAAACTTGAAAGTTCTCTCCATGCCGCCTGTTGGGAATTTCATCTCCCGGCTCAATCATTTCTCTGAAGAGTAAAAAATCTTTTAACACTGGCAGCAGCACACAGGCTTTTATAACACTGTGGCTGTCTGTCTGTCACCACGTTCCGGTAATTTGTTTTTGAAAAGTATAATCTGCTTCGGTGTCTGACAGGTGGATTGTGACTAGATGGAAAATGAGACAGAAAGATAATAATAGACTTGAGTTGAGCAGACAAGGAAGGGATTTGCTAAATGTATCAGAATTGCTGTTTTTCAAAAATCACATCCACATTAAAAGAGTGCAGCTGGTTGAGGAAGGGGTGGCAGAAAAGACACCGGATGTTTATTAAATGCACAACATCTTCTCTCTGCAAGACGCCAAAGTACAAATGGGATTTTAATGACAAAAGTTACTTCAACTCCCAACGATGCATCTCCGCTGTATTATACTTCAGCAGCGGCTCACTCTTAAAGACCTACTTCACCTGTGGAAATATGAAGGTGTATTGAACTCTGAGATCCCATGTAGTATAAATGTGCAAACGTTTTAGAAATTGGTTCATCCTAGCCTGAGAAAAGGCAGAAAGAGTGTTGTATTGTCTCACTGTCTGACACAACATTTTCCTATGTGTGACATCACATGTAGGGTTAGGAAACAGGACAGCTGGGCCAAGGGGAGAAAATCCTCATTCATTATATTATAATAGCGATTGTATAATGATAGAACACCAGTTCCGTATGGCTGAAGTATTCCTTTAAGTCTAAAACTGAAACCACTACGGTTCCCTCACAGAATACAGTGCAGTGGGGTCTGCCAGAACAAAAATTGTGGAAATGTATGGCAACAATCTCAACTAATCAGAGCTGACAAATTTGACAAAAAAAGTAGTTTGAAGAAATGAAAAATGCATGTGTTTAAAAGCACATCATCATTGTTATAAAGTTGAGTCATGTTTCATATTTATTTATTTTTTGGTCAGTCCAATTTTGAGTCCCAGTATCTGTCAAACCGTCATCACCTAAAAGCTAAAAGCATTTTTGACCTCAAACTTTATATTTTTGTGCTGTTAGTGGTTTATTTTCTGCCAAGGTTGTGTAGTTAAGCTGAATGGTTCTCAGTGTAGCCATACTAATGTAACGGTACTTCGTGTTTGGTCAATGGTAAATAACAGTGATGTCAGTGACCTTGAGTGACATGCCATGATACATAAAACACAATGTCCAGATGATTTTACATACAGTATATTCTGATTGTTTGGTTACAAACTGTTTGAAGAAAATAAAATATTTTCGAGAGACTGAGTGTGAACTTCATTTCATTTGATGGATTCAAACGCCAAAGTAAAAAAAAAAAAATCTAAAATAATAAGTTGTTTAAGTAAGTAGTTTTGTAGGGGACTGAAAGCTGCAGAAAACAACTACTAGCATATACTCAACTCTAGTTAACATTTTAACATTTTGTCCAAATAATTTTTCAATTCCCTTCCACAACTTCACAGCTCAAAGCACAGCACAAACTTGCTAGTTGTGTATTTTACTTCAGCGAACATCAGTTTTATCCTGGTTGTCGGTGGTGATGGGTCCAGATCTCATTCTTTTACACAGCAGTCAAAGCAATAGTTGGGGTGCTCCGGTGGTGTAGTGGATAGAGCGCGTACTATATTGCCTTCGTTGCAGTGGTCGAGGGTTCAAATCATCCCCCCTCTTTCTCTGTCTCCCCATCTCAACTCTAAGTACTATCTAATAAAGCTTGAAAATGCCCCAAAAGAATATCAATAAAAAAAAGCAATAGGGAAGTTTTTTTGTCTCAACGCTCTACAGGTGTGAATTCATCTGTCCTCTCAAAGTAGGCTGCCGGTAATTATCCGGCCCACCTACAGTTTAACAATCTGAGTTACCGTGGAGATGTTCCTTATGGTGCAGTTTGGAATCAAACAGATGGAGAGTAATTAGAAGGTAGAGTTGGTCTGGAGTTGTGTGTGTGTGTGTGTGTGTGTGTGTGTGTGTGTGTGTGTGTGTGTGTGTGTGTGTGTGTGTGTGTGTGTGTGTGTGTGTGTGTGTGTGTGTGTGTGTGTGTGTGTCACTCCGCTTCACTTTTTCGATTTACCAAACGCTATTTAGTTAGAACATATGCTAGATTTGGTACCGGCAAAAAAATGTAAAAAATTGAAAAATACATACGTAGCTATATCCTTAAAATCCCTCTATTCTGATAAGATCTAAGTTATTGGTGATTTCAATATGTAACGAAAGGGTTAAGGACTTTGTAGCAAATCATACTTTTTGCTTCACTCAGTTACATGATTAAAAATAATTGATATTATTTAATAATAAATAAACCAGCAAGGTTCTGGCTACAACCTTTAAATAAATGAATACAAATTCCAATTAACACTTTAACACTCTTCTAAGCTTTTCTTCCAATTATCAAATCTTGTTGCAATAACTTGCAATCATTTGGTGTCAAAGTTTTCTGCCCAAAAAATTCCAGAAACTTGAACAAAAAGTTGCTGTCAAAGTGTAGCAGGTGCTGTCAGCTGTTCGTTAGTGCAGATGCCATTTTTTTTTTTTACTTTTTTGAGGGGACGATAATAACAGTTTTGCCACAGAGTGACACATGTAGCAACTGCTATCCGTCCCAATTTGTTAACCCCTAGAGATATTCACTGCTAAAGTCAGGCCGATTGTGGGGGAATCATTAGTGTCACACGGCAGCAGGGACGGACACAACAGTAGGAGAAATAATACACACCATATTTCACAATCTAGTCACCCAGTTTTGGAGGCAAGAGAAATGTCAACAAGTGATAAATTGAACATTGCAGCAGGTAAACAATATATTAGTGCTTACATAGCGGGACATGAATAATAGATTTGCAAATAGATCTACATCATTTTTTTTCTGCCGGTTTGTGTGTGTTCACACAGGACAGAAGAGCTGAGGTTGGAGCTCTGAGGTGGAGCTGACAGCTACAGTTTAATTTCCCCACCGATTTGACAGATTTGACCCTGTTGAAATTGAGGTTTTAAAAAGCATTTTCCCATCTCTTCAGGATGTACAGTATTCAGCATGGGTGAAGAAATTGTTGAGCATAATTGCCAGTGTCACCTTTTTCCCCACAAAATCATGGTGAGGGTATATAATAGTCATTTTGCACACCATTCAATATAAAAAAAGACATCCACATGAATTATGAGTTAATGCACAAAGACACCTAACACAACGAGTATTGTCATCAGCCGGCTACAGTCAACGGGGTTGGAATTGATCTTATTCTTAAAGAGGACCTATTATACTTTTTCGACTTTTATGACCTATAAACATTGTGTAAATAATGATTTATAGTCATGTTTAACCATACTAGCGTATCAAATAATTGATGGCCGAAGCACAGTGTTGACAGAGCATGCTGAATCACCCAGATGATTTACATAGTTTTTTGTGATGTGATTCGTGTCAGGTTGCTCTATAGCAGTTTTTAACGAGAAATTAAGACCAGGAAAGTAGTATAATAGGAGATCTTTAAGCAGTTGACACTTGATAGACTAACTAATTCCCTGCATGCTTCACAGCAATGTCTCTGCCTTGTTCACAGTATTAAGGCTCATTGATGCATCTCATTCAGACTGATCTAACTTCCTTTTTAAGTTGTGTTTCAACTGCTTTGTTCTGAACTACACAATCCAGTTTCAGCATTGTTTAGTTTTGTAAAGCAGGAGAACAGATATCTGGGGATTCACCTGAGGAAAACAACAAGGCGCCTTTTGCTATGGGCTTTTTATGTTCAGTCACGGCTCAGCAGAACACACACACACACACACACACACACACACACACACACACACACACGCATCTTGTTCCATCAACCCGTATTGTGACTGTTGTCAGCTCCACTCTCGGGAGTTTTGATAAGAGTTGGTGTGGTACGGCTCAATGCTCCTTGGGGCATTCATTCGTAGCGTCAAAAACAGTTTGATAGGAGCAGAAAAATGACTGAAAGATCATAAAATATTGGGTTCTAGACAGTTCTGTTAAAGGAAACATGAGGGATTATAATTCATCTCAAAGGAAAACAGGAGGATGGAGAAATTCTGCAAATACAGTTCCTAAACCACCCAGCATAAAGATATATATAAATCTCAATTGTCTCTGTCATGCACACATTAGAACATAGCTTTTGTGTTTTAAACCAGCGAGGTGAATATGGTGGTTTTGATAAATTGACTGAGAATACTCAGACCAAACTAAAGCACTGTGGGACAAAGGGTGGTGAGAATGGTTGCTGGTAGAAACAGGTGTATTGATGGAGTCCTCTTTATCCCAATGAAATAGCTATTTCCTCAGCCAAGGCCATGACAAAACGTCTTGAAATGCTGAAATCGTTTTTCAGGAATATGAGAGTACATGTCACCTAGTGTGGGCGCGAAAGGTAGGTGAATATGGCAGTTTTTAATAAATTGATACACTTTTCCCTTTCTAACCGGAAAACAACACAGGGTAACTAAACTAAAGTAGTTCTCTGTTGATGCTGTGCGATAAATCTGCGTTGATTTCACGTCAGAGTCTGAGGGGCCCGGTCCAGTTTTGTTTTTTTGTCTTGGGTCCAGCACAGCATTCGTGACGGCCAAGTTCAAGTTGTGTCCAAAACAGTTCAGCCATGGCCATTGGGACCAGATTGCTGCAGCAATGTTGGCAGCGTTGTCGTGGATTGTGGCCGCCAGTTTTTCCCCTCATCAAGTTGCCAGTCCCTAAGTGCGTTTCTGAGCGCGTCAGGGCCTTCAAGGAATGGAAAAGGGTTTCTCTTCCAATAACCTCCTGTCAGCCGGTATAGGTTATAAAGCTTTGAATGTTACATTTTCTCTGCGATTTTCTTTTTTCTTTTGAGAAATTAAGTCAGTAAATGTATCAAAATTTGTATTTTTAATGCTCTCTAGTTGAAGCGAATACACACTCATCAAAAAGACCCGTAGCAGCCCTTTAGGAAACACAAAGTTAAGTCTTGGGAGGAATTAAATCGGAACAACACTGATGTTTTTTTCTGCGGCGTTTTCCCTTCTGCCTGACCTTGGCTGACAGGGGGTCGGCCAATGAGATCGTTTTGTGGTCACAGAAAAAAAAAAAAAAAAAAAGTTTGGAAACTTCAGGAGAAGCTTTTCACACAGGCTGTCAGAGACACTAATTGGTTTTCCTGCCTGAGGTTGAAAACACAGCGACTTGGTCTGCTGGATCCACGAGGCAGCTGCAGGTGATGGACAGTTTTAGGGCTGAAAGAAAGGAGCTTATAGGCTGGGAGGGGGTGGGTGGAGGAGAGGGTTGTTTGCTGTACAAGGGTGCATGGAGGCAAGAAAATGCCTTAACTACTTTCAGGTGTCTGAGCTTGTATTTGAGTCATTTAGGAGTAGAAGCCCAAAAAAGGACTGGCTTGAAATGAAAAGCCTCAAAATCTATTTCTCTTCATCCCAGAATCAAATCCTTTGGTGGGTATAATTGTAGGACTGATTTGAATAAGTGGGGTAAGTTCTCATAGATGTAAGACTTTCTTATTGGGAAATAGCAACAGGTTCACTTTATGGCAGACTGGGTTGCCGTGGAAAAAAAAAAGTCTGTTCATCATAACATCAAATATTTCGGTGGGTATAGTTGTAGGACAGATGGTAATAAGTGGAGTAAATTTCAAGAGAATATATTTACATAACATACATTTACATACATTCATTTAGTTGAGGGGCAGGTTAGGTTCGCTATCTCCCACATTACGTCCTTGAAACTTACCCCACCTATTAGCATCAGCCCTAGAACTATACACACCAAAGGATTTGATTGTGGGATGAAGAGAAATAGATTTTGAGAGGGGGTGCTTTCCACATCAATCCACTCCATTTTGGGCTATTTACATTGACCTCCACTCATTTCCTGAAGGGCTAGGGTTAGGGTAGGGTCGCCATCTCCCACATGGAAAGTCTTACATCCATGAAACTCGCCCCACCTATTAGCATCAGCCCTACAGCTATACCTACCAAAGCATTTGATTCTGGGATGCACTGACTACTCCTTTTAAACCAATACACTTGGAAGAATATTCAAATGACTTTCAGCTGGTTTGAGGACTTGTACCTTTCCCATGTTTGACTTGTTTAAGGACTTTCCTGGTTAAGCTGTAGAGAAGTCTGAACCAGTGAAGTGAAGTCAGTTCTGCCTGCTGGTCTTCAAGCTTCAGCGGCTTGGGTAATGTCCCCTCCTCACCGTAGCGGTCGGAGCGCTGAGAATTGAAACATGCAGACGGAAAAGTTACACAACGTCTGACAGAGAGATGAGCTGCAGACAGACACTCTGAGAAGGAAGAGATTTCTAACCGTTAGTCAAAATGGGTCTTTAGATGAATAAGGATTGAAACAGGGTGAGGACAAGGGGTGTGAAGAAGAGCGGAGACTAATGAGCTACAGTGTCACAGAAAGAAAGCAGGGTGCACTTTATTATACTTACACTGATAATGACTTCTACTAAAGAGAGTGAGAGTGGGATTGTGTGTGTGTGTGTGTGTGTGTGTGTGTGTGTGTGTGTGTGTGTGTGTGTGTGTCTGTGTGTGTAGGGCGGAAATTTCACTAACGGTTTCCGCTAATGACTCAGAAAGACCATAACAGGCATTTGCTAATGTGCTTTTACTATAGAAAGATACGAACATATTTTTTTATGATTTTTACTCAAGAACGTTCTACCTCACGACCTTCAACTTTTTTTGGCTATAGTTGAAATGTACACATCAACCTCAACTTTCTAGCTTTTTAAATATACTGTTATGCTCAAGAAATTAATTCTGCTTACAATTAGGGTGTGGCATGTTAACCAAACTGATAGACCCTTTCATGCCTCTAATTTTTAGTTTTCTGCACTTTTCCAATGCAATCTTTCAACTCCTGCCTCTATTTGCATAATGAGAGTTGACAGCCATGTCTAATATAAATGAATGATCGTGTGTCAACTGATGTGTAGAGACAGATAAATGGCTGCAGCCTTTAATATGAAACAAATTAATTCATCTAAGCGTATCGTACTTCATCACAGCTACATACACTGAGTGTGTTACTGATAGACTCTAGGAAGGTATTCACTGTTGTAAAATTAGATTAACATTAGATAGATAGATAGATAGATAGATAGATAGATAGATAGATAGATAGATAGATAGATAGATAGATAGATAGATAGATAGATAGATAGATAGATAGATAGATAGATAGATAGATAGATAGATAGATAGATAGATAGATAGATAAAAAAAACTCTGTAAAAACACAGACATCTATTCTTGATCAATGAAGACAGCAAAAAATGACATCAAAGGTCCACATTTCTATTATATACAGTACATAATCTTGCTGAGAAATACATTTTGTTTGCAAACGTAATAAGGAATCACAAAGTCTATACTATACACCTCTGAGCCATTCTGCTTGTGAGGCATTAAAGGATAATTGTTTTTTTTTTCACTATTCCTACACGCTATTGGTTGGTTGGTTTGAGTTCTATGTAAGATCTTTGTTTTACTGTTCCACTTCAGTGAGTTCGCTTTGCATAAGAGCATCGATTAGACGCCTACAGTTAAATGTAGAGATGGTGACTGGAGTTAGAGGCAAACGGAGGGTGTTTGTGTGTGTGTGTGTGTGTGTGTGTGTGTGTGTGTGTGTGTGTGTGTGAGACAGACGGACTGTTTCTCTGCTTGGCTGCTTTAATGACAAGCAGGAAACTCGTTCAGAAGAACAAACAACGAATCACCTGGACAAACCTCAGCAGGAGTGCTAACACACACACACACACACACACACACACACACACACACACACACTGCTCTTAAAAAGAAGTAAAACTGCACACGTGTAAAAACGGTTCATCTATGCAGAGTCAGGAAAAAAGTGTCCTATACCTTTTTGTTTATTATGGCCATTCGGTCCTTAGAGAAAAACGCATACACAAGGCTATACTGTATGCCATATGTCCTATCATTATGTTGTGTTGGGTTGTGTTTTGTAATGTACAAGCCAAATGACCTATCATTTCGGGTCTCTCACTCAGGAATGCAATTCAGCTTTTATGGTTTATTGGACCGAATGAGTTTTTCGCCAACAAAAATGATGCCACACAGCAGGAATGATAGAGACAATCAGCCCTTATACTGTTACACTATATAAGAGATGGACTGCACTCCTCAAGTCTTTTTACTACCAACAATCTATCCTCATACATTACATTCTGCCTTTCAAAACATAAATGTAATAGGCTATCACTGGCATACACATCAGCCTATACAGTAAAGTCACTCAAATAAATAGAGGTTTGTGGTTTAAGGAATATTGAAACGCCGTTCTTCCGAGGTTCCTGCTTAAGACCAAATGTTTTAAAAACAATTAAAATGGGTAGGAGGGAAATTTTTAACATAGTTCTATGAAAACTGGAGATCATGTTGTGATTAAAAGCTCCTCAACAGCTTCCAAAGCCAACTGGAAGTGAGTTTGATTAATGTGTGTGTGTGTGTGTGTGTGTGTGTGTGTGTGTGTGTGTGTGTGTGTGTGTGTGTGTGTGTGTGTGTACAGCATCGCAGACTGCAGCAGCGTGATTTAATAATGTTGGCTTATATGCAGTAAGTTATAGATTCCAGAAGTTCATATCTATCATCATCTTTCCAACGTAGTCGCAGTCTTCAACTAGTGTAGGGGAGAACGGGGTAATTTGTCACATGGGTTGGATGTCACATTCGTTATATCTCGCCACCAGAGCGCGCTAGCTCTGAAATGTTGATTTAAAAAAGGTCCAGAATTGGGATCAGAGGTCACATACATAGACTTCCTTGGAGGAAGACAGCTGCATTTCAGGTGAGAGGATGTTTTGTGTTTTTCATGTCAAATTCAAAATATTTTGCTTCTCAGTATTTTTCTTCTAGGCTTTTACACAATGGGTTTATAACAAAACACTTGTTACCCTCAGAAAGTGTGAAGGGTAAACTATAGTTTAGATTGTGGTTAGCAAGCTAATTAGTTGTCAGATGGTTGTTGGCCTTGATGCTAGCAAGAAATTCAAGTTGGGGTTGGTCGTCAAATTTTTTGGGGGGTTGGTTGTCACATGTTATCTCAAGGCTGCAGCCAGAAAAGGAACCCAATAACGAAAGAAATTGTCAAGCTGTATCCTCACTGACACCCTAGAGAAGGAAAGAATAGAGCAGGAAAAGGCAGCTAGCAAGCAAAAGAAAAAAGGGCAACAAAATCAAAACAACCCAGTGCATCCCAAACTAGACCAGCTGCCAAGGCTACAGAACGTTATGTAGGCCTATTTGTCAACTTGACAATGCAATTAAACATTCAAATTTGGTTCTGCCTCCTTGCCTTCTTTTTAAGATTTTTCCCATTAAGATAACATTGTGACAAACAACCCCATAGTGTGTGACAACCGACCCCTTGATGGGGTTGGTTGTCACAATGTGTCAGAGTGTCTTTGATGGTAAATTACTTCTTCATTACAATAAGTTGGAAAAAAAGAGAGACACACATTTCTAGCCAACACCTTAAGCTTCAATTTAATGTAGGAATGGCTATTGACAGATGTTTTGGTGATGAGCAATTCTCACTAGAGTAAAAAGTGTGCCTACTTACCCCGTTCTCCCCTACCTTGTCTATATTCTCCACATTTAATTTTTTTTCTCAAAGTACATACTGTAATTTGAAAAAAATGTCCTCCTCATTTTTTCCTCTCCTGTAGCCCTAGTACTCCTGTTGGCACAGACATGTACTGTAGATGGACTGCCGAGCTTAAACTACAACACGGAATCAGAAAATTAAACATGGGTCTTCACAGTGATTAAAAACATGACGGCATTCTCCGAAGATGAACGAGTTGTGTCTGTGTTGTCCATTACCCTCAACTCATTTGAGTGGTCGGGAAAGTTGGGCATTGATTGACTGGTGTGGTGTGCTTTAGATAAATAGCTGTGTCTGTGTGTGTGTGTGTGTGTGTGTGTGTGTGTGTGTGTGTGTGTGTGTGTGTGTGTGTGTGTGTGTGTGTGTGTGCCATCGCAGACTGCAGCAGCTTGAAATGAGATGTAATTACTGCCAGTTATTACAGCTCTCAACTTGTTTGTGATTTGCTTTTGGTTTGTTGATGAGATGAATATGTTGTTGTTGTTTTTGAAGGAGAACTTCTCTTAACATCTGTGCTGGAAAAGACAAATCAATTATTGTGTGTGTGTGTGTGTGTGTGTGTGTGTGTGTGTGTGTGCGTGCGTGCATTTAAAAATCATTATGTATTGTCATGTTGTAAAAAGCATTCAGTAGTAATTGTAGTTTCTTTATAACCCTATGAGAATACTAGTGGTGAAAATGTACCTTGAGTCAACTCAGACAGATCTGAAAGAAATTTTCAGTCTCTGGCGCCCCTACTGGTGGAACCAAGGCAGTGCCATTGAGGGGATAATGGACACAACACTGTTAATACACTTTAACACCACATTTTAAAACACATTTCTGACACAACTAATGCTTCAACTACTCCGACACCAGTCACTTCAACAAAAGGCCCATGCATATGCAATACAACACTGAGCCACTTTGTCCAAACACATTTTTTTGTTGTAGTTATGTCAGTATATTTCATTATTGGCACTTTCATTCAGCAGCTGAAGCATTAGTTTGATGGAAGGACATTGGCCTCTGATATAATCCATTGAGGTGTAACATGTTGGAGTGAATCTTCCAGACATTTCAGACAGCATGAACAGCTGCCAAAGCCCCATATAAGACAACGACAAAGGTCAGACCTCCTACACTCCTACACACACACACACACACACACACAGCTCTCCAAATCGTAAAAACAAAAAAAGTAAGTGTAAGAAAAAAGAAAAAAAAGTCTACATTCATCCCAATATACACTGCTATTTACATGAAAATACTGTGTGTGTGTGTGTGTGTGTGTGTGTGTGTGTGTGTGTGTGTGTGTGTGTGTGTGGGTGTGTGTGTGTTTTCTGTAAATTTGTGTTAAGGACCCCCCTTGAAAATATGAGATGATTCATCGCAAAGGGTTTATACAGTAAACCCTCCTAATACCTCCACTGCCACCTACTGGTTATAATAGAAGTTTATTACCTCTCTTTAAAAAAGGGACATCAACAACACTGAGTCTATAGGCATCGAATTACACAGCAGGTTATTTTTTTGTCTCACTGTTTGTTCGGTCACGTCCATTAATCTTAAATCACCCGTTGTGCTTTCATTTAAATGTCCTTACTCCCCTTGTTATACACACAGCATTTGGCCCACAGCAAACAAAACATATTCATCTAATGCATCGTTCATTTTCATTACAACTAGATTAAGGCCATTAAAACCTAAACCACTTCGCACTGCAACATTGTGCTTTCACTGAGCAGTTCTGCTTCGGGTATAAAAACTCTTTATAATTGTACATTTCCATTACCTGGACATTAAGGAGAGTGCTCTCCCCCTTTTTAAGAGCTGATGAGACTCTTTCTAATCGCCTTGGGGGAATACAAATAAAAAGCTATTCCTATTATCTTGGATTGCAAACAATTGAAGACATTTTTACCTGATAGTCTTGTGGTCACATATAGGGCTATGTTTCATATATATATTTTGTTTAAATGATTGTTTAAAAGCCTTTCTAGGGACGGGCATTGGGAATTAGCAGTAGCTTTACATGCTGTGAAGCTGTACATTGGAGAGTTGTTGTTCACTTGTCCATGTGGTTGCATTGGTCCCTATCAAATACACATGAAATGAAAAAATAAATGACATATTAAAATCATATGTATTTATAATATAGAATAGTATGTATTCAGAAAATAATATGTAGCCTATTTTTTTTTTCTAGTCTAGTCCTTAGTTATCTTTTCATTGCTTGCTCAGGGAAAAATCTGCAGTTGCTTTAGTCTGCCTATTACCCTCCCACTCAAAGTCCTATAATTGATTTTTCCTCTAATTTCACATCATAACTTGTTCACACTGAAAGCAGCCATGCAGATAATTTCCCATTTTCCCAGAGGATAAAATAGGGATGGTTAGATTTCATGGTTTTATATTCGGATAGAGAGCTGAGCACAGAGAAGACACTGGATTAATCTAATAATCATTGCTCATAAATCAATTGTTTATCAATGATTAGTGTTGATTTCTGCTCCCTTATTGCATTGAGTTCTGCCATCATGTGTTACATCATCAATGAAGATTAATGAGCCCGTCCCAGAAGAAGCCATGCAAGCCCAAGCCATGGCATTGCCTCCACCGTGTTTCACAGATGAGCTTGTACAGTTGTGTTCACTGAATTCAGTGTTTGGGGGTCGTCTGACAAACTGTCTGCGGCCCCTATTCAAGCCACAGTACACTCTGAAGACAGTGAAGCATGGTGGCACAGACATCATGTTATGGGGATGTTTCTCATACTATGGTGTCGGGTCTATTTATCGCATACCATGGATCATGGATCAGTTTGGTTACATTTAAATACTTGAAGAGGTCATGTTGCCTTAAGCTGAAGAGGAAATGCCCTTGAAATGGGTGTTCCAACAAGTCAACGACCCCAAACACACCAGTAAGCGAACAAGATCTTGGTTCCAGACCAACAAGATTAACGTTATGGAGTGGCCAGCCCAATCCCTGGACCTTAATACAATAGAAAACCTATGTGGTGACATCAAAAATGCTGTTTTTGAGGCAAAACCAAGAAATGCAGAGGAATTGTGGAATGTAGTCCAATCGTCCTGGGCTGAAACACCTGTTCACAGGTGCCATAAGTTGGTCGGCTCCCTGCAACACAGATGTGAAGCAGTTATCAGAAACAGAGGTTATACAACTAAATATTAGTTCAGTGATTCATAGGAAAGCTAAATCTTCATGCATTTTTCAGTTGATACAGTAAATGTTTGAGTTGTAAAGAAAAATGCAGACTGCTATTTTTTTGAACAGTCTAATATTCCTTTTTCTTCATTTCTGTAAAGATGAAGAAACATTTGACAAATGTTTCTTCATATTTGGAGTTGGAATAGAATGTGCAATGTCCCCAATGCATTTGCGTGTATGGAAATAAAAGCTATTATTATGATTTTGATCTTTACTCAATTTTTTAAACACACAGCTACACAACTGTACGTTTGGGATCATGAGCAGATCCTTTCTTTCTCCAAACTTTAGCCTTTCAATCACTTTGGTAAAGGTTCATCTTGACAACAACACAGTAACACATGATGGCAGCAGCAAAATGAACTCAGAAGTCTACAGAAACATTCGGTCTGCCAATTTAAAGAAAGGTGTAACCAAACTGATTGGAAGATGCTCTATCATGCAGCAAGATAATGATCCAGAAAACACTGCAAAAACAACAAAGGTAATCAGGGGCAAGAAATGGAAGGTTTTAGACTAGCCAAGTCAATCTTCAGACTTAAACCCTATAGAGCATGCATTTTACCTGCTAAAGAGGAGACTGAAGAGAGTAACTCTTCAAAACAAACAGCAACTGAAAGAGGCTGCAGTGAAAGCCTGGAAAAGCATCACAAAAGAAGAATGCGCCAAAGTTTGGTGATGTCAATTGATCATATGCTTGATGCGGTTATTGCAAGCGAAGGATTTGCGACAAAATATTAAGTTTTATTCACTTTCATTTATCTTAAAGGCCTACTTCACCGGTTTGAATATGAAGGTGTATTGAATTCTGAGATCCTATGTAGTATAAATGTGCAAAAAAAATTAAAATCGGTTCATCCTAGCCTGAGAAAAGGCAGAAAGAGTGTTTTTTTTAACCCTATATTTCTCTTTCTCGTGACATCACAGAGAGAGAAATATAGGGTTAAAAAAACGTACTTTGTAAATATTACTGTGATGTCACAGTAAAAGACATCACAGTAATATTTACAAAGTAAGTTTTTTTTTAACCCTATATTTCTCTTTCTGTGATGTCACGAGAAAGAAAAATATAGGGTTAAAAAAAACACTCTTTCTGCCTTTTCTCAGGCTAGGATGAACCGATTTTAATTTTTTTTGCACATTTATACTACATAGGATCTCAGAATTCAATACACCTTCATATTCAAACCGGTGAAGTAGGCCTTTAAGTCTATCTGTTCCAATACTTTTGCTCACTTAAAAATGTGGTGAACCTTTACAAATAATGCTATCTTCTCAGTTGTGTATCAGAACCAGATGTAAATACCTGGAATACCTGGCTGAGAGAGGCTGCATGTGTTTGTTGCGGACGAGGCCTTTCCGCTCCGGACCGATCCAGCACCAACACTTGCAGTGAGGGAGTGGATCCTGGGTGGTGAGGTGGAGCCTCTGCCAGGGCTGGGGAGAGAGGCTGCCAACAACCCCGGGAGAGAAGCCACGAGACCTTCACCTCCTTCTTCTCTGCAGAAGGAAGCATCCCGGAGCAGAACCACATATAGTGTAGTGCAGTGCACAAGCAACCCCAAAACGGATCTTTTAAGAGCCACCCTCACAAAACATAAGCAATGACCCTTCTTTATTATTAAATTATTAAAATTGTTACATTGTTAATTTTTGTATTATTAAGTAACAAAATGTATGTGTATTTGTGTCTGTGCATGCTAGATCTTCAAATCATATATTGAGAGATGAGTTAATGAAAACATTTTATTGAAACAATGCTCTAACAAAATAACAATATAGAAAAATATATTACGAATGTACAGCGGCAGAAAGTTAAACATGAATAGACATTTGAACAGAATACAATTTTAGAACATAACAGTAACATTACCATCTGCCTAAAAAAGAAGCTGTTATTTGAGAGAAATTATAAAGTAAGGAAACATTTGAATAACTAACAAGCTAACCTCCTACTTTTCTCAAAAACAACAGCTTCCTTTTTTAAATTCACAGCAGCCTTGTTCCTTCCCTGGAGAGATAGTCACCACCACTCTTGCTCATAAGCTCTTACACAGTTTCCAAATTAAGAGAGAAATCAGTTGCGTCAAATATGACTTTGTGAATTTGAAATTTAACGTACTCCTTCCTTTGGGACGGCAATCTCTCCAGGGAAGGAAGTATGCCGTTTAAAAACTGTGCGTCCACAGATAGCTGGGCTGGGGGAGGCTGCGCAGCTAGCTTCAGCAGGGCCTTGAGGGTGAGCTCCTGCATCAGGGTGTTTTCCTCTGGTTCATCCCTACCCCTGGCCCTCTTACTCGGACTCTCCGTCCCTGTATGAAATGTAAAACACCATCATTTGTAAGTTAGTGCACCCTTCATAAGTGAAAAGACAAAAGTTTATCAATACACCTGTTGAACCTGCATGTGTGGTTGGTTGGAAGTGTCGTCATTTTATCTTATAGTAGAAATCCGTTAACAGTCTTCATATCGGTTAAAGGATAAACGATTAACCATAAACATAGTTGAATCCCTGAAATGAATGCTGTACAACTTTGTCCTGTACTTACCGTCCAGTGGTCTTGGAGCAGGGCCAGCGGCAGGGACAGGGTCTGAGTTACTCCCTGATGGCTGATCTGTGTTATTGAGAAAGAAGGCTTGTTTTTTTTTGTCTTGGAAGATATATGAATGATCTATATTGCAGCACATTAAAGATGGAAACAGAATCGTGCAGCACTATAAACATTTCCTCAATACAGAATTTTGGAAAAATGGTGTTACCGGTGTTACTCGGTGCCGCTTTATACTCTGAAACGCCTATACGTGTTTAAACCAATGGTTTCCTATGTTAAAATGGCGATTTTTCTACACCTCTTATCACGTGCTACGCTTTTGGTGTGGATGCACCTTTACACTACAATACACTTAATTGAGACAATGGGGTTCCTGTGTGCGTTCATACCTGTGTGTTCATATTGGTGCCTGAGCAGCTGGAAGATTTTGTTGCACATTTCACAGGGTAGGACGCCATTTTCCAACCGTTGCTTCTTCATGGGTGGAGCCGGGTCTGGGTCATTCTGCTGAATGAAATGAAAAAGAAAAAAGGGAGGTAATTTAGCTGATTGATCACAGTTTGAGAACCAAGGTAGTCTGAGAGGTCTGAGAGGTCTGGATGGTGAATGTATTAAAATTCTTCTTTTGGTTGTGTCGTCCTTAGAAAATTATACCTCGGGACCTGTCCTGATATGAAGCCATATAACGGAGACAACCCGACAGAGGTGCAGCAGGCAGAAATGTCTTGTTTTGTTTAATCTTGTGTTGACGGTAATAACTTATGGTGACACTAAATTTTTTTTTTAAATGTACTACCAACCTTATGTCCGTTGAGTGCGACGGTCTTAGGTCCGGTAGCGTTCCCAGCTGTCATGGCGTTTGGGTATATGTGTTGTGGGATGAGGACGGCGCGTTTGGGGGTTGGGTTATTGGCGCTCAGACAGCCCATTGTGCCCTGCTCCGCGATGGCCACCAGTGTGGGCAGATGACCCGGTGCCGGCACAATGTTAATGGGCCTCCCGCTCTGGGACGTGGTGACGTAAATGGTCCGACCCTCAAGTCGCTCCTGCCTCAAGATAGTCGTGTTCAACGGCTGTTCTTGTTGCTTGCTCGCGGGCTTAGCCAAACTCGTCTCTAAGCCTTCAGGTATGTCTCTAGGAAGGGAGATATCTAGCAGCTGGGCCTGGGAGATAGGGGAGTCTTCTGTATCCTGTTTAACAGTGATGGTAAGTGGTGGATTTGACAGAGAAGCGCTGCCGTATGCTGATGTTTCATTATTTTTAGTGCCGACTTCCTTTGCCTCTCCGTTCTGATTTGAGAGTGCCTCCCCATTGGCTGCTTTGCCGTGCTGGAGCAGGTGTAACTCCTCTAGGTAATCGGGACAGTCTTCACATAGCAAACACATACTGGTGGTGCTTTGGATTACTGGCATTTGGGCATCTGCCTCCGTCTCCATAAAGGGCACTGATTCCGGCTCTGTCTGTGCAATGGTGAGGTCTGTTGCCGTGCCTCCGTTAACAACGCCGTTGGTCCCAGTTGAAGTTGCCGGTATCGCAGAGTTGCATTCGTGTTCCACAGGTTCCGATTTGATCTGTGTGACATTCGGCAGCTGCTCCTGGAGAGGTTTGCTTTGGGATTTCTCTTCCGGATCGATGACCACCGGAGCGCTCTGAGTGGTGCAGGCCGGGGCGGTTTTGATACGAAGGGTCCCCTTGGGAGGAGCAGCACTCACACACTTCTTACTGGTGACATGGGAAATGTAGAAGCCTGAGTGGGAGAAGGACTCCTTGCAGTTGGAACATTCATACGGTTTTCCACCTGAAGACGGGCACACAGAGAAATGAGAAAGAAAAAAATACATTAAAAGCAGCTAAATCACAACTTACATTAGGTTGATTATTAGTTAGAATGTATTTAATATTAGGGACATCACAGTTGAACTCGGTATCACGTACAGTATCTGCATACCTTGTTGAAGACCATTTGAAGAGGCTCCTGCAGGTGTCTCTATAGGACAGGGTGGAAGCCTAGTTGAGGCTGCTGCAGGTGTTTCTTGGGGGGTCCAACCTTCATAGGAGTACAACAGAGTTATCTAGAGAATAATATACTTTTGACTTGTTAGGACCTGAGAACCAACAATGTGAAAGGCCTATTGTATTTCATCAAACTTCTCTGTTTTGAATACATTTTTTCTCCTTGAAAGAACTTTGGAGATCCCCCTTAGCAGATCAGAAGTGGCGGAAAGTGAGATTTGACATTGGTCCCGACTGCCTGTTGCAAAAGATGGCCCCCTAGTGGCCGAAATAACGTTTGCAGTAAAACCTTCCTGTTATTTCTGGTTTGAACGCGGCTTAAAAGAGCAATTTGGAATACCAGAAAGCCTTTAGGGGATCAGCATTGTTCTGAATTATTTTGCTGAATATTAATAAACAGAATGGCAGAATCAGGTTAACCGTAAATCAGGTCCGTAAATCATTCGTAGTCAATTTCAGGAGAGGGCAGAGATTTTACTGTGATTTGACTGCAAATAAATATCAAAGTGCTCCACTATAAAAAAAGCCTCAATGACAGTAATGCTTTGCTGGGGTTGTCAGCGAGATGACGAGCAAACTTCAGCTGTTAGCAAAGTAATAAGGAGAACATTGGTGGGTGTCAGGTGCTCACTGCGTATGGACCACCCACTCTCAGCATCAAATATCGTTGCAGACGTCCTTCTGTGATGTCAATGTGTTGTAGTATTTCTCAGAAAGTTTTTATTCACACATATATCCACAACCCACTCAAAAGGGCCTCGACGGCTTAAAATATATAGATGTATTTTTTTTATAAATAATAAAAAAAAATATTACCTTTAACAACAACATCATACAGTGCCTTCATCCCTTCGAGACACTCCAGAGACGTCTCAGACAGATGACAGTGGGGGGCAAACACTTCAGAGGCCCAGCTCTTTTGCGTTTTTTTAAGTGTTGCCAGGAATAAAACGGGCCTCCATCCAAGGGCCTGCAATTTCTCAAGCTTGAAATATACAATACACAACAACACATATGAGAAGACAATAAAAAAAATTATATTTAAATGTATATGGCGAAATTATAGCAACAAATGAAAACTATCCCTACGTTCCAAATCACATACTTTCTGTTTTTACTACACTACATACTAAGTACAGAAGAGTTTAAGGGCCACAGGAGAGAAAAAAAAAATCAGATAAGGAAGATTTTTTTTCATTATGTTGAGAAATGTTTAAATAAAATGTCAAGAATAAAGACGAATACTCCAAAATGCTATTGGAGTTAGTGGGACATTTATGTATTTTCAGCATACTACAATTGACGTGCATATATTAGGACATCCTAAATCCTTTTTTTGGCATACTAAATAGTAGGGAAGTATGGGGATTGGAATGCAGGGTGAACTTCATGAGAATAATGGATGCAGTTTACATACCAACACGTTAGCCTGGTCCCGAACTTGAGTTCTGTTCCTGTTCTTGTGTTGGTTTTGGACCCAGCTCTCACGCTTACTTTCGAAGTTTTCTATTTTTTTTGCAAGTCTAGTCTTATATGGCTGGCTAGCTAGACAAGCCTTGCATTGTTTACATGCAACATTCATAAGTGTGTCACATTTTACACACTTTTTTTTCGTCGACCCCCGCCTTGGCATTTTTAGCCACGGAGACAGACTGAGTGAGTGAGTGAGTGAGTGAGTGAGTGAGTGAGTGAGTGAGTGAGTGAGTGAGTGAGTGAGTGAGTGATTGAGTGAGTGAGTGAGTATATGCCTGTGTGTGTGTATCGTCTGTGTTTATGTAGTATATAAAAGAGTTGTTTTTCTTTAATCAAAATGGATGGATAATAAAAGGGCAGGAAAAGACGGGATCTGTAACAGAGGAAAATGAAAACACTATCAATAATTTATCTTGCAACAAGACTTCCGGAGTTGTTATGTTAGAACTTTTACAAGAGACAAAATAATGTAAAATTATGCTTAATGGACCTTCTCTTCAATCATCCATGTTACGTCACATTCAAAAGTACAGTTGATATCTACTAAACCTAGTTGAATCAATACATTGTTAAGCCAACATGATCATTCACGATTATTTACTTAATTTGGCAGGGATGTGTAAGCCTTAAGTGATAGAATAGCCCCACAGTACAAACATTATTGTTTAAGTTAACTGCAGGCTACAACCAACTAGCTATTTTGAAAGGGACCTTTTCCGAACAGACATTTTTACTAAGTCTCACATTAGTTGCTTTCAATTTCACCACTATATAAATATACGTAGCAGGACAACATCAATGGTCAATCTTATAAAAAAAAAACTTTGAAACAAAGATATTATATAAATTAAAAATACATTTGAAGCATGCTCCTCATTTTACCGGTAGGGGGGAAGAGAGAGGAAGAAAGCGTGTTCCCTTCACGCTTTGCTCAGGCAAAACGTAACAGCTTTGCGACGTAGACCAATGTATCTGTTTCACGTGATATTTTGCGTGATACCAGGTTGCTCCAAGTGTGCAGCTGTGGTTGTGCAACTGGTCACAAACTCTTCGAAAATGTATTTGATTTGCACCGAGAGGCTCAGAATTCGCGTGGTGTTCTGCTAATGTTTTTTCTAGTTGCACACTTCAATTCGCTTCAATTGTTGTGGCAAGTTGCATCCGGTCCTCCGCTGGTCTTCTTCTTCTTCTTCTTCTCTGTGTTTTAATGCGGATCGCAAACCAACCAAACCATACCGCCACCTAGAGAACCGGGAGTGTAACATCAGGCTTCAGAAAACTTTAGGTCACATTCTTAGCTCATCATAAAATTATAAAAAGAAAGAAAAGAGGGCTTGGTACAGGTGTATGTGCTTGTATGTCTTTTTTAATATGTGGGCCTATGTGCTTGTATGTTTATTAATATTCATATGTGTGTTTTTTAAGATTGTTTAAAAGCCCTTCTAGAAATAAGCAGTATGATGCTGTAGGGGAGAACGGGGTAAGTAGGCACACTTTTTACTCTAGTGAGAATTGCTTATCAACTAAACATCTTTCAATAGTCATTCCTACATTAAATTGAAGCTTAAGGTGTTGGCTTGAAATGTGTACCCCTCACTTTTTCTATCTTATTGTAATAAAGAAGAAACTAATCATCAAAGACACCCTTACACATTGTGACAACCAACCCCATCAAGGGGTCGGTTGTCAAACACTATGGGGTTGTTTGTCACAATGTTATCTTAATGGGAATAATCTTAAAAAGAAGGCAAGCAAGTAGAACTACATTAGAAAGTTTAATTGCATTGTCAAGTTGACAAATAGGCCTACATAACTTACTGTAGCCTTGGCAGCTGGTCTAGTTTGGGATGCACTGGGTTGTTTTGATTTTGTTGCCCTTTTTTCTTTTGCATGCTAGCTGCCTTTTCCTGCTCTATTCTTTCCTTCTCTGGGGTGTCAGTGAGGATACAGCTTGACAATTTATTTCGTTATTGGGTTCCTTTTCTAGCTGCAGCCTTGAGATAACATGTGACAACCAACCCCCCAAAAAATTTGACGACCAACCCTAACTTGAATTTCTTGCTAACATCAAGGCCAACAACCATCTGACAACTAATTAGCTTGCTAACCACAATCTAAACTATAGTTTACCCTTCACACTTTGTATGGGTAACAAGTGTTTTGTTATAAACCCATTGTGTAAAAGCCTAGAAGAAAAATACTGAGGAGCTAAATATTTTCAATTTGACATGAAAAACACAAACAGTCGTCTCACCTCAAATTCAGCAGTCTAACTCCAAGGAAGACTATGTAGGTGACCTCTGATCCCAATTCTGGATATTTACATACCAAAATTTCACAGACAGCGCCTTCTGGTTCCGAGATATAACGATTGTGACAACCAACCCGCGTGACAAATTACGCGTGACAAATTACCCCGTTCTCCCCTACATTGGATATTTGTTGTTCAAGTATCTATGTGGTAGCACCTTTCCCTAACAAATACACATGAGATAAAATAAAATAATTAAAAATGTATTATTATTGAAAACATTTATTAAATATGTAGTAATAATGTACCAATATTAAAAGCATATGTACAGTATGTAAAGAAATATGTAGTTTTATTAGTATTGCTTTTATTTGATCTAGTCATTGCTGGCTCAGAGAAAGCTCTGCAGTTGCTTTAGTCAGAACGCTGCTGCTCGAGTCCTCACTAGAACCAAAAAAGTGGATCACATTACCCCAGTTCTGAGGTCTTTACACTGGCTTCCTGTCACTCAAAGAATTGATTTCAAAATACTGATGTTGGTTTATAAAGCACTAAATGGTTTAGCGCCAAAATACATTACTGATCTGCTGATACGTTATGAACCGTCCAGAGCCCTTAGGTCGTCTGGGACAGGTTTACTTACAGTCCCAAGAGTTAGGACTAAACGAGGAGAAGCAGCTTTTAGTTTTTATGCACCAAATATCTGGAACAAACTCCCAGAAAACTTGAGGTCTGCTGCAACCCTCAGTTCTTTTAAATCGAGTCTGAAAACTTTTCTGTTTCCATTTTAACCTGTACTTTTTATTTTATTTAAATGTTTTACTTCTTTTCATTCGCTTTTAAATGTCTTCTAATGTGTTTTATGTATTCTAATCTTGCCCCTGTAAAGCACTTTGAGTGGCCTTGTGTTTGAATTGTGCTATATAAATAAACTTGCCTTGCCTAGTCTGCCTATAACCCTCCCACTCAAAGTCCTATAATTGATTTTTCCTCTAATTTCACATCATAACTTGTTCACACTGAAACCAGCCATGCAGATAATTTCCCATATTCCCAGAGGATAAAATAGGGATGGTTAGATTTCATGGGTTTATATTTGGATAGAGAGCTGAGCACAGAGAAGACACTGGATTAATTTAATAATCATTGCTCATAAATCAATCATTTATAAATGATTAGCTCCGATTTCTGCTTATTACATTGTGTTCTGCAGACTTCAATTCTTGTTGTGGCATTGGGAAGGTGTGTTGCCTGGTCCTCTAGTGCCACCTAGTGATGCATCTTAATTTTGATTTAAATAGAAATATCAGTCAGTGTCAACAAAAAGATTCATTGTTATAATGAATGCAGTAACCTATGTGTGTGTGTGTGTGTGTGTGTGTGTGTGTGTGTGTGAGTGTGTGTCTGAATTTGCACAAAACAATTTGCAGTAAACCGTTACATTCTTAAATAAGAGGAACGTTTCCTGTTGGAGTGAGCAGGACTGAGTGGTGTACCTTCTCCTGTTTGCGTTGGTGTTATTAAGTTTCATGAGTCTTAAAGAAAGATGTACAGCTTGAAAAAGCTCTTTAAAAAATGTGTGGATGAGAACCAACTTGTCCAAATTTCTTGGTTAGACGAAAGATGATATACTGTATGACTGAGGGCGCACTCACACTAGGCCATCTGTACCGTGCCCAAGTACGTTTACAGCCTAAAGTCTAGATTGTTTGGCTAGAGTGAGTAGGACAGTGAAGTTCAAATGTACGACTTTATGCATACTGGACAGTCCTGCTGCTAAGCCAAAACATGCAAACACGTTTTACCCCCAGTAGACCAATAAATAAGAAGGATGAGTGAGTAAAACAAGTCACTCAGAAAGTATATCTTATATTTTATTGTGATGGGGAGTCATAAAAATGGAGCAAAAATAAAAAATAAAAACAATACAAAAAGACAGTGGATTTACAAAGGGTGAGGACAGGACGAATGATATGCAGCCTTCGACAGTACAACAATGGGACAATAAAGTTGGCACAGAACAGAAAAAAATAAAATCGGTGGCGGGACCGGGACAATCTAAATTTGGCTTCCAAATATAGAAAAAAAAGGAGTAATAACAATATCCTTCATTAAAACGGCAACGACTCATGCTTTTTAAAATCACAGAGTTTTTAGAATTCAGTAGCTTCATAACGACGCAACAGGCGGATGCACATGTAACAGTTTCTATTCCTCACTTCATTCCTGTCTAGTTCATGTTTTTTTTAGCTTAAAACAGAAGTCATGTATGTTTACAGAATACACGTTTTTACCTTTTTATGATTTTAATAATTTTTTTTTGTTAAAACAAACTTCGACTCCCAGAACCACATGTTGGGAGTTTTTTTTTCTTCCGTTTGTTTGTTTGAGATTATTTTCCATACTAAAATATATTATTGTATCAATCCAAACTACAGTAATGTACACTACAATGTGTAATAAATAACCATAAAAGAAAATATAAAAAAATAAGACATAAATATAAAAAAGTCGTCTAAACTAAACAGGTACTGTAAGTTTTTTTTTTTTTTTTAAATCTGTGAAAAGGGTTCTAATACTGCCATTGTTGAAAAAAACATACAGAGGACACACACATAGAAACAAATGAGTTGAAACATACTTACATTATAAACACTGTTCGGTAAAACCAACTGAAAAACACTTAAACAGAGACCACATTCACTAATGTTTGTTACCTGAAGTGCGGGACAGCATGCCACAATTTTTTAAAATGTTTTGTTGACTATCAGAAAACAAGTGCACAAGTCTGAATACTTTTATAACTTCACTATAAAATGCTTGTCTCAATTTTGGCTAAAAAATGTATCTAATTTTTTTTCGTAATTTTTCAATTTGCTTCAACAAAAGCATTTCTGTAAACATTGTAAACTTTAACTTGTGACATTAAGTCCAACATATTAATTATTTAATTAATATGTTGAACATTAACATCAGTGGGAAACTGATTATCTCGAGGCATTTTTCATATCCACAGGTTAGCTTAGCCTGGAGTCAATGAGTTTCCACACATTTCCCTACTTACATACTGATCATTTTTTGGATACTGTTGATTACTGAGGCCATAACTGAAAAATATTCCTCAGCAGCAAATATTCATTTCTAAAAAAAAGTATAGTATGATAGAATGTGAAATTGTAGGTATCGGGACTAGAAGCATGATTATTTTAAAAGAGTTTTTAGAGCTGAGACGATCAGTCAATGAATTGATTGGTTAAATGATTTGACAGTTCATAAACTGATGGCATCCCAGCAGTTTTACTAAATTTGCTGCTTTTTCTGTTTTTTTATATATACTTTTAAACTGAATATAATTGGAAACTGGTGAAAAAAGTCTCATCTTTCAGACTAAACAAAGTTGTCCGTTAAAGCCCTAATACTTTGTTTCCCACGTTCCGTTGTGTCGTGTGGCGCAAATACTTTCAAAAAAGGCGTTGAAAAATATTCCAAAGTAATTTCACAGGAGTTTTAGTCTCTTGCTGATATTGTGGCAAACTTTGCTGTTGTGTGCAAGTGGACAGACATTAGTCAACATGGGGTCTCGTGTGTAGTAACAGAGGAAACATAATACTGGCGGCTAGGCTACATGTGTGACTTAGAAATGATAACACTGGTTTCAATGGCACTTTTAACAGCACACAGGTCTTTGCATAAGGCTGGAGGCATCGGGGTTGTAGCAGGTAAACAGCCCCTGCTCCTTCACATACAGTATGACTTCATATATTTAAGCTAATAACACTGATAAAACATCGACTCATAAACTTAAAAAGTCAAAACCAAAAAATAAGGAGAAGCCCGGTTAAGAATTGGGCGCGTGTTTTTGGTCACCACCACAGCTGAGCCGGGTGAGGAGTGAGTCTTCCTGAAAATTCTCACTCCACCCTTACAAAACCTGTAAGAGACGAAATGTAACAACAATTTGAAAAGTATAAAGAAAAAAGTAATAAAACCCTAAGGGCCGGTTATACAGACATGGATTAAGCCAAGTTGATAATACTGTATAAATGCTGAGCACATAACGTTATAATGTTTAGCCCATAATTTAAGAACTCATTACATTATTGAGTGAGCAAAATGTAATGTTTTTCTCCTAATAGTGTAATAATTTGATTATATTATAGATTGAGTCAATAGTATATGGATTAAAGTTTGTGCATGATGTTTAACTAAACATTGAAGCTTTTACCGCTTTTATCCATAAATTATTCACTCACTTTATAACGTAATAACTGAAAACATGTAATAAGTTGTTAAGTTATGGGCATAAAGTTATTGCATTTGGGCTTTTATTTAAAAAGAAAATCGAATTCGGTTTTGGATCGTTGTTACATTTCAAGCTCTTACAAGGCCGCTGTGGGTTTGCAAAACACGCGCGCCTGATGCTGGCTCTGAGGTTGTGACTCTACGTTCCCTGATAGGACAAATTTGGTTTATGGCGTTCAGAAGCCACGTTCCTGTCGACTCCCCATCCACCCCCCGCCCCCCTCCTCCCCCCAAAGAAAATAATACTTTGTTTTCCTTAAGGCTAACAGTCAAACTGAAAACAAGAGTAACGCTAGCTAGCATAGACTTAACACTAACACACATAAACAACATCTGGCCGGCTAGCGTACGTATATAACACTGAAGGGCATACAATGCATGAGGCATGTATCCGTAGGTAAACCAGGAATACTGTAGTGCAGAGGTTTTTGTTCGTAGAACTCAATAAAATACTGATTTTTTTTTTAGGAAAACTTCATTGGCAATAAAAAGGTATAGAAATCTTTCTCATCTTTACAGGTTAAAATGTTTCTTTTTTAAACAAGAACAGGATTAGTTAACACTGACCAAAAAAAAATGAAAACAAAAGAATAAAACAATCATAAAAACAACCTGGGATGTCAGTAACAAGTCTGTAATAATAACAAGTTGATGGGTGAGTTTCTGCTTTTTAAAATCTCTACTTTTCTATTAACATTTTTAACACTGATAATTCATTTCCACAAGAAAGAAAGAAAGAAAGAATGAAAAAAAAAGGTACAATTTTCTTCTTCTTCTTTTTTTTCTCTTTTCAAGTTCAGGCACACCTGGGGTTTATTTATACACAGTAGTGGACCGTTAAGATCAGGCAACCGCTATTGACTCTCTCTCCTTCTCGCGGTTTTGTCTTAATTGATTCGGATTAGATTTATTTTCTCTCTTACTCCGCATTTGCCACCACTTCCTCAGTGACTTCCCCTCCCTCGTCCGACAATTCCTTTCCTTCCATGCCGCTGCTTTTGTCCGTGTCGGCTTCACAGTCGTTCGCCGTTGCCTCTGTCTTGTCCTCCTTTTCTTCCTCCTTCGTTCTCTCCACTTCCTCTTCCGCCCCGAGCTCCACCTCCTCCGCAATATCCTCGTTCGCATTCTCTCCATCCAAACCTTGGTCGGGTATTTCCTCTCCTACGTCTTCATCCTCGGAAACCTCAAAGTTCCCCTGGAAGATCTCACACGTGCCGTCGTCCACCTGCACCACTCTGATGTCATCCATACACATCGCCTCGTCATCTTCATCATACTCTTCCTCACTCTCGCTCTCCTCCGAGTCCAGTTGGGAGGGGGGCGTTGGGGTTCGACTGCCCGACATCGGGCCACGGGATTGGGCATGTTGTCGCGGCTCCGACCCCTCCCTAGAGCCAGGGTTGGGGCCTCCTTCTCCTCCTCCTGCCCCCTCCTTCTTGCAGTAGGAGTAGCGGTGGTTCATGTGCTGCGAGTACGAGCCCGAGTGGGAGAAGCGCTTGCCACACTTGTCACACTCGTAGGGTTTCTCTCCGCTGTGCAGCCGCGAGTGCTCGATCAGGTGGTGCTTGTGTTTGAACGCCTTCTTGCAGACCTCGCACTCGTGGGGACGTTTTCCTGCGGACGATACAGCATGATAAAATAGTTAGAGGGAGATGTACACAGACTTCCAATGCAGAACACATACTTGACTGAAAGAAGATATTCAAATTATACATATGAAGTGTCGATGCTTCAAAGTGTTGATTAAAGAAGTTGAAACGGCACGTACATTGTTAAGGGTTCCAACATATTTTTCAAAGCTGAGATTTTATGATTTACACATTTCAAATGAGATTCTTGAGCGTGTGTCATGTGTCATGTTTGTCAATCGAAGAAAGCCATACAATATTAAACATGCATTCCCCAGGCTTGTGGATATGACATGTTTTGGAATTTTTATGAAATCTGTTTTAAAACTAGTGAAAAATTGGTCTAAATTCTAAAGCTTTTCCCAAACCATTCCCAGGCCTGTAAAAAACTGTATTTTCAAATTTATTTTCATAACTTTAGTAAGAGTTTCATGGCAATTGGGAACCCTGATTGTCAAGGTGTTATTTTAGACTACAATACACTCAATTGAGACAATGGGTTCCTATGTGTGTTCTTCATACCTGTGTGTTCATATTTGTGTCTTAGCAGAGAGCTGCCCTTCTGGAAGACTTTGTTGCACAGATCACAGGGGAAGACGCCATTTTCCATCCGTTGCTTCTTCACGAGTGG
This sequence comes from Ammodytes marinus, assembly GCF_949987685.1. NCBI lineage: Eukaryota > Metazoa > Chordata > Actinopteri > Uranoscopiformes > Ammodytidae > Ammodytes > Ammodytes marinus. Next base: position 27,252,121 of record NC_137213.1, on the reverse strand, counting down.
AGCCAGGTCCTCCAATGTAGCCACCGCCTCCGTGCTGCTCTCCTGACTCTTCTCCTGTTGGAAATATGAAAGAAATGTCACGTGTCATTGTGTGTGTCACATAATTTAATGCCATGTGGCAGATGGAGGCAGGCAAGTTGTTATTACATCATTAAACTATTACATATAACTGTGGGTATCTCCCTGCAAAAAAAGAATATGGAACATAAACCCTGATGATCTTTTGTTTGGCTAATGTAATAAAACCAAGAAATGTAGTTAAAATGGCACATAAGGACTTTCAAATGCGCGATTAAAATAGCCTAACAAAGCCCAATAAGGAAATTGCAGTAGTGCATTTCTAAACATTAGATAAAGTAGATAAACTTCATCTATGTAATGTTGAATGTCTTGTTTTGTTTTATCTTTTGTGTGGACACTAGGAAGAACAGTTGTAACTATGGTAATAGCTCATGAAAAAAATAAAAAATAAATAAAAATTCACTACCAACCGTATGTCCGTTGAGCACCACTGTCTTGGCGCCTGTCGTGTTCCCGGCTGCCGTGGCGTATGTGTAGGTGAGCTGTGGGATGAGGATGGTGCGTTGCTTGGTGGTGTTGATGCTGCTCAGACAGACAGGCTGCCCCCCGATAGACAGCAGCGTGGGCAGCTGTCCCGCGGCCGCCACGATGTTAATGGGCCTCCCGCTCTGGGACGTGGTGACATAGATGGTCCGTCCCTCGTATTGCTCCTTCCTCAATACAGTCAGGTTCAACGGATGCTCCTGCTGCTTGCTGGCGGGCTTAGCCAAACTCGTGGCTAAGGCTTGGGCGATAATTTTAGGAAGGGAGAGATCTAGGGGTTCGGCCTGGGAGGAGACTGGGTCGTCCTCTGGGTCTTCTGGTTCCTGTTTAACGATGACCAGATCCCCGTTGTTAAGTGAATTTGACGGAGAAGCGCTGCCGTATTCGGACGTCTCTTTATCTTTAGTGCCGTCTTCCTCTGCCTCGCCGTTCTGCTTTGAGAGGGAATTTTCAGTTTTATCGGCTGTATTCGCATTTTTCCCAGAGTTCATCTTGGCGAACCACTTCCCGACCACGTCCACGGGGATACGGACCGACTCTGCGATCTTTGTGAGCTCCTTCTCGCCGGGGTTTGCGTTGGAGGCAAAGTAGTTCTTTAAAAGCGTGAGTAGATCGTCGACCGGCGCCTCTTCGAGCGTGACCCCAGCCTCGCTTAGCAACGCGGCGAACGATGGGTCCAACGCGGCGGAGTCCACGGCCTCCCCGTTGGCTGCTTTGCGGTGCTGGAGCAAATGTAGCGCCTCTAAGTTATCGGGACAGTCTTCGCATAGTAAACACGTGCTGACGCAGCTGCTGATTCTTGGCATTGGGAATGAAGACTTCACAGATTTATTTTCCGTGTTTGCTACTGCCTCTGTCTCCATGATGGGCACTGAGGGCTCTATGGGCTCTGTCTTTACCATGGAGAGGTCAGCCGCCTCGGGGGTAGGCGATGTGTCTCTTCTGCTTGGGCTAGGGGCGGCAGCAGTGGTGTTGTTAGTGGTCAGGGGTAAAGGACTGGTTTTGGCAACAAGCGATATAGGCTGTGTTGTAGTGGTGGTGGTTGCGTTCGCGGGGCTAATACTGTAGTTTATGATGATTTTGGTAGTTCCGTCGTGATCCACAAACGCGGGCAGACTTATGATCTGTTGCTGGCCTTGCTGGACTACAATTCCCTGCTTCCCTTGCGTCACCACTCCGTTAGCATTACCTAGCACTTGCCTTAGCACGTTTCCGTCCATCGCCGCTTTGAGCACATTTTGCAAGTCGCTAATATTGATGCTAATAGGCGACATCAGGCCCATTGTAGGCACGACCATGGTTACACCTTGGGGCTGTGTCGTAGCCGGGGCCACTGTTGCCGTGCCTCCGTTAACAACACCGTTAGTGCCGGTTGAAGTTGTGGATAACACGGGCTTGCATTCGTATTCCACAGGCTCCGATTTGATCTGTGTGACGGGCAGTTGCTCCTGGAGAGGTTTGCTTTCGGTTTTCTCCTTGAGAACGACCCGCGCCGGAGCGATGACGATAGGGGCGCTCTGAGTGGTGCAGGCCGGGGCGGTTTTGATACGAAGGGTCCCGTTGGGAGGAGCAGCACTCACACACTTCTTACTGCTGATGTGGGAGCTGTAGGAGCCCGAGTGGGAGAAGCGCTTCTTGCAGTTGGAGCATTCGTACGGTTTTTCACCTATAGAGGGGCACACAGAGAAATGAGAACATATTAGAAGAAGCTCAATCAAGGTGCTTGTGGCACAGTGGTCAGAGCGTCCCCCCCGGGCCCAGGCCCCGCAGCAGACCCGGGTACGAATACTGCCCGGGTCAGTCCTCTGCATGTCTTCCCCTCTTTCTTTGCCCCATTTCAACTGTAGCCCCTTGTACACAGAGATTGCGGCATATTGACGGAACAACATCACTCCAATATGCCGGCTTTGCTTGCTTCTGTGTTATTTACACAGAACCAAGCAACGCCGGCCTGCTGGCGCATCAGTAGCCCTTTTCACACAGCGTTCCGGAATGAAAGAGGTGCTTGTAAACAGCGTCAGGTGTGACGTAAACATTTAGCGCCGCACCGGTCAGCTGCTTTACAACAACAACACTGGCCGGTGAATTGAGAGCAGAAGTGCTGGAGCTTGCAGTAAGAGGGCCGTATTTTACTGTCCCCACGATGTGCCGGTTGATCTCGCTACGCGCTGAGTCCAACATCACTGGGACAGTTAACCAAACTGACAAAATCAATCCGCTCACTGCTTCACCTCTGTGTCTGTGTGTGACAGGTTGGCTGTGAGCGAGTCTCTTTGTGAGGGCAGAGATCTGCCAATCAGACATACACATACACACAGTGTGAAGTCACGTTACTGTAGGCAGAAATAAAGTGTGGAGATACGCTCAGACTTAGGGCGGCGATCCGGTCGCAGCCTAGTTTAGCCTAGCTTAGCCTAGCTTTCCCATTGTACAACTTCCCCTGGGCATAAATAGACTCATAAACTCTGCAAAATGAAGCGTGGGGGTTTGGATTGGGCAGCAGACCTTATGATCAGATAGATTATACGCCATTCCTTTTATTTGGTGATTTTTACGGGACATCAGGCCGCCGTGATTAATGTTAAACACACGTCCTTCAACTGCTAACATGGTCGCATGTTTAGAACGTAGGCTATGGAACGTCAAACGCCCCCCTGTTCCGCAACAACAAGCTGGCCGCATTTATACAGAGAGGCGGAACTGATTGTGTCGGCCATCTTACTACCCCCCAAGGTAGTAAAATTCCCGGAACAATCTCTCGCACCTTTCTTCCCTCGTTCCGCAACGGTCACATTTATACAGCAGGGCGGAGGGCCGAAATTCCGGCATATTCCCGGCTTTCACTGGCTGTGTAAAAGGGGCTTGTGTCTCTACAAAAGAAAAATAAGCTCAATCATAGAGGGGGAGGGGGGGTAAGTGGTTAGAGCCCCCCCCCCCCTCCCCCATGAGGCTCAGTCCTTGCAGCAGACCCGGTTCGAATCCGGTTTTCTGCATATCATTCCCCTCTCAGCCCCATTTCATCTCTTGTCCCTCTGCACTATAAATAAAGCATTAAAATGCCAAAAAAAAAAAGATCTTTAAATCTTAAAAATATCTTACTTAGGTTGATTATTATTGTGTTATTATTTTTATTATATGCCGTTTATATGAGTTTAGATAGTTAGTAGGACTTGACATCATACATGAGTGAAATGTGTTACAACCAGCACCAGTAGTTTTCTAGTACTAGTTGAGTACCAACATCTGGCAAATTTCTAAGTAGAATTGAAATGTTTCATTTATCAAAAAAGCATTGAATACATTATTTAGATAGTGTGTAAAGTAATAACATTGTACTTAACACATGTGATTTATCATTAAATAAAATGTGTAATTAAAATAAATAAAACATTGTATTGAATAGGCATTGGTATTGTAGGCCTACTCTTGTACTGCAATATATCAAATGACATAGTGCATATCCATAGTTACTCTTTTTTTTTTGTAATTGAGTTGCCAGTTATTTGTTTTCCTTTTTTCAATAGTATAGTCCTGTATAATTAATCCTGTATAATAAAAGGAGCATTTAAAAAAAAAAAAAAGTATTTAATCTGTAAAAGTCAGCAAATGCGTTTTTCTTTAAATGTTTTAACCTTTAATATACTATCTATGGTTTTAACGTGTTTATAGTCTCACACAGCCAGACCAAACTACCGCACATGTTGTAGTAACTTGTTTATGACCTCTCTTTTTTTCCCCTCGGTAACGTCACGTGATCAAATTGGCGACATATTTGATATCAATTTACATGCAAAACAGATTATGCGATATGATAGTATGTTCTATCCGATTAAAATGCATGAAAATTCACTTTACATTTCCTTTTCGTCCGTGGTTCATATTCATAATACATGACGATGTAGGTCTCCATGTGTGCAGCCCTCCTTTTTTTATAGGTCCAGGTTGCAGCCATTGTTGCGCAACGACAGGCCACAAACTCCTCGTGAGGTCCGATTTAAGAAGGTATTTGCAACGAGAAACTCCGACTTCGAGCGGCGTTCTGCTGATATTTTTTCAGTATGCGCTTTTAATATTTCCCAGTTGACTGCAACGCGTCATTATTCTACTTGTTTATGCAATAGCAGGAGTCCCAACGATCCCAACTTGCGTCCACTCTAGTCTGTCTCGCTGTAGTCTTTTCACCTTTTCACCACATTGCGGGGGACACACCTACAGCGCGCGCTGCAGACTTCGTCACACCCATGCGCCCAGGTAAGTCTGGGTGGGCGGGGGAGGGGGGTGAGTGTGTTACCTATATGGTTACCTATGCATCGCTCTGCATGCAAGAGGCTCAAACCAAGGGGCAAAGAGCAACAGGAGAGAAGCGAACGCCAGCGAGTCTCATGTCGGCGAAAGTAAACACTAGACTCGGAAGTAACCGAAAGTAGCCGAGTGCACTCGAGAAAAAAAAAATCGTGCAACAGCTAAAAGTTGACTAGACTCAAATGCAACGGCGGAAGTAGCGTCTTTATATGCGGAGTTCTTTTCTAGTAGTTTAGTCCAGAAGTACTTTATAAACATACAGACATTCGTAGTGGGGCCAAACATCAGCCTAGTATGCTATAGTCGATAATCATCAGAAAACAAAGAGGAGCTTGATTTGTTGTTGCTCCAAGCAAATACTTTGAATAGTTACATCGTAAATCAACAAGAAACGAGATATATCCCCACACATCTTTCTTGTTATGTTACTATAAGCCTACTTTAAAATGATTAAAACACATTGTTACAAAACCAAACAAAGGAGGCTTCATATGTCAATACCTATATTTAGAAAATATACTGTAGGCCTATATACAATTTAAAGTTGCTTATCAGTTTAAATGAATATTATATAACATCCTTTAATACCATTGTAATAATCCCTTATTATTGTAGAGAGGTGAGCATGATTCACTTTATAATAGGCAACTGTTGTGTAACCAGAACCATCAATAACATGGAATGATATGGTGAAAACAGCATTTCAAATACCCAGATTAAATACAACCATAAATCAACTATACTGTGGTAACAGATAACTAAGTGAATGGCCTGGTGTTTCGGTCATCAACCCAGACTGTGCCAGACTGGACTGAGTTTGTGTGTGTGTGTGTGTGTGTGTGTGTGTGTGTGTGTGTGTGTGTGTGTGTGTGTGTGTGTGTGTGTGTGTGTGTGTGTGTGTGTGTTGCCCTCACCACTGTGAATGCGCAGGTGCTCCTTCAGGTGGTGCTTGTACTTGAAGGCCTTGGAACATTCCGTACACTTGAACTTCCTTGTTCCTACTATTCCTCCGGACCCTCCCGTCGTCTGGGTAACGTGACGCTGAGACAGGCAGAAAAACAAACGCTGATGAGAAGCTGCAGCATACATTTATTTTATTTTATTAGAAGTAAGAGAGATGCCTACGTTTTTCTACTGTATGTGTTTGGTATTCATTGGGTTGTAGTATCAAGAATATAACCATAACGGCATGTTTACTCTCCACCTCTTTCCTTTGCAACTGTCTAATAAAGGTGAAAAAGTCCCAGAAATATGTATAATATAAAATAATAACTAACAGTACTATGCTGGTCTGTAATAGTCTGTATAGGAACCTGAATACAAAGAGGAAAATCATCCTATAATACTTGTATAAAAATAAAAATATATAAACTTAACATTTTAAGACTTTTCCTGCCTTGAAACCAGATCACATTTAATATTTAGTTTTACTCTTTCAGGGCCCCATTAAGAATGACTTGACCCTATGCGTCCTCCACTATTGCCACAGATGGTGCATTCAGGCTCAGATGATTATTTTTTTTTATAATTTTTTTTTGCTTGTCAGTAAAATCCCAAATAGAAAACCCAATGCAAAAGGGACAAATCATCCCATAATACTTCCAAAAATGAATAAACTAAACATTTTCAACTTTTTCTGTCTTGATACTGTATCATCATTTATAACTTGAGGCTCTTTTAAGGAGCCATCAGGAATAATTTGATGGTGTGCATCCTCTCCACTTTTGGCTCAGATGGTGCGTTCAGGCTCAGATGGTGCGTTCATGGCCCATATGGTGCGTTCAGGCTCTGCTGTTTACCTGGTCCCTGGTGCCGCGGTGGTGGCTCATGTGCCTCTCCAGCTGTGAGCGGTAGGTGAAGGTGTAGCTGCAGTGGGAGCAGCTGTAGTTGTCCTCGCTGGTCTCGTGCCGATACTTGATGTGCTCCTTCAGCGAGGCGTTTCGCTTGTAGCCCCGCGAACAGTACGGGCAAGTGTGCAAGGAGTCTGGGGTGCCTGGGATGGAGACAGTAATAAGTTAGTTTCCAGTTAGTGTTATAATTGTATTGAATGAGTTGCCTAGTGAAGGTTTGATTAGTTTTAAAGGTACAGCGTGTCATAACAGATATTTGGGCGTCATCTACCACTACGTCATCTACTCCTGCCATTAGGAGAGACTAAAGATGACATCATCCACCACTGCCTCAAGTCTTTCCACAATATCAAGTGATGATGTGAAGATGTATTTAGTGATTTGTTTTATAGTACTTCTTCTCAGTCTTCCAAATGGTGCATTTCTGGCGGATATAAAAACGCATAAGGACCATTATCTTTGTACGTTCTGTACTGCTGTAGAAAGATAGCGTCGCGCCCCGAACCTCTGTAGATATAAAACGCTATAAAAAGATAAAGATAGAGAAAGTTCAATGCAATGTGATAACAGAAACTACAACTTATATTTACAAGCGATTATACACAAAAAAATAACGCCGATAACCCTTTACACACTGCACCTTTAACGAGGGTGTGCTTGAATATACTTCACAGAACGTGTGTGTGTGTGTGTGTGTGTGTGTGTGTGTGTGTGTGTGTGTGTGCGGGTGTGTGTGTGTCTTGTAGTGTGTGTGTGTGTGTGTTACCATTCTCGTCGTTGCCCCCGGTCTCGGCTGGACTCTGCTCGTCATCCGGAGCTTCAGGATAGATGACCTCAGTGTCTCCCTGCTGCAGCATCTCCTTCACCACCTCCTCCTCCTCCTCCTCTGACACACACTCCTCTTTCACTACTAACACACACACACACACACACACAAAAACACATAGATAACGTTTAGGATAATTTTAGCGTATACTTATATATACTATTACGTTGATAAAAGAAACAGGTTTATTCCCCTGACAAACAAGTCTTTAAAGGAATACTTCACCCATACGAAACCGGCGTTCTACCATTATAAAAGCTGTCCTGTAAATCCTAACCCTACATTTTTTACCATGTGTGATGTCACATGGGAAAATGTAGGGTTAGACAGTGAGACCATAAAACACTCTTTCTGCCTTTTCTCAGGCTAGAATGAACCGATTTCTAAAATGCTTGCAAATGTGTACTACATAGGATCTCAGAGTTCAATACACCTTCATATTCCCACCGGTGAAGTAGGTCTTTAATACAACTGACCATCCATTTGTTTTCTGATTTGGATGTTACAAGCATCTAAGTTTTCAACAAACACAGAAAATGGAAAAAAAAAAGTTGCAATTACTATACATAAATGAGCACATAACCAATTCCTTTCAGAATATATGAAGTAATACATGAATCAGCAGCAGCATGTGATGCAGTTTTGCAGCACCACCACCAGAGGGCACTAACGGGCTTCTTAATAATTCAATGCTCAATGTCGAGCATGTTGAACCAAAACAGATGAGACATTTATCTGAAGTATCAGAAACTTCTGGGATTTCTATTTCTAACCATCAAAGCCAGGAGAGAAAAGTTTTCAAAATAGTAGACAAATATTTTTGGGATTATTAACCAAATTACTTCAATTAGTAAATTAATAACGTTTTGTTGATAATTTTGGTGGTTCCCCATAATGAGAAAAATAGCTACTGTTGATGTTTAGAATGTACAGATGTCAGATTCATAACTTCAAAAGTGAGCAATTTCAATTGATTCCATTGCAAACCACTTATTCTTGATGCCTGATGTAATGTTGTTGATCTGGAACTTTAAGACAGCCGGACATTGGCCCAATATTTATATTAATGTATACCCACATTCACACATACAGTATATGAGAGGCAGAAACCTGTCAAAAGGGCAACAAGAGTAAGTAATATCAACTTAAACCACTCCATTGACTCAGCTTTCATGACTCTTGACCTAATTTAAGTTAAAAAAAAAAAGAAAAATTGCTGACATTTCAAAAATCACACAAGAAACTGTCCCTCTAGAATCACACCTTGTTCCCCTGACCTTTTCAACAGCAAATGACTTCCCCAGCTTCACTAAACACAGCAGGGAAAGCAATCATGTGGTAGCGTGTGCTGTGTAGCGTGCAGAAAGCCATTTGTTACAACAGGAAGAACCAGCCCTGCTGATAATGTAACGTTTGTTTCCCAAAGAGCATTTCAGGAATAAAAGTTGAAACCATCTTTTGATTTACTGTCTTGACTTGATACCACGGCAACAGCTGAACTGTCCGGATGAAGCCACTCACCTTGACTTGAAACAGCTGCTTGGCTGTTAAACGGGACGGTGTGTGTGTGTGTGTGTGTGTGTGTGTGTGTGTGTGTGTGTGCGTGTCTGTGTGTGTCTGTGTGTGTGTGTCTGTGTCTGTGTGTGTTTCTCTGTAACCACAATAAGCCTAATAAGGAATAATGACATGTTTAGTCTTTTAAAGTGGCATTTCAGAGCAGAGTGACCCACGGATGTAACAATGAGGTGACACTAATAATACAAATTAAACCTATCTAGCGCTTTTCAAAAACACAGTGGCTTGATTGAGTATTTTTACTATAAATCCTGTGTCATAACTAAAGACTTTGAAACATTCACTACGTATGTCTGATTTGAATTTGTTCCTCCAGGTTCTCTGGTAAGAATTTGAATTCTCAAGACAATCCTGAGAAAACCCTGATGGTGTAAAAAGCTCCTTGCAAAGTCACAGGAGACATTTTGAAAAAAAATTCTCACAGGCTTATTGACTGTAAACTGGATTAAGGTGTAAAATTGCTGCCATTTAAAAACAGGGCAGGCAAGAGCCAATACAACACACTTTCACTGGCATCCTTAGTTACATGGTTATATACTGCATTTGTTTCATACTTAAGTACCAAGATGTATTACTTTTTTCTGCATTCGTCTTTTTCATTCAAAATATTAGAATAATGATTTATTTTACAAGGTGCTGTATAAAAAAACGAATCACTCATAGTGGGACAACCCGCTCTGGTGTTGTAAAGCCATTCTATAATAATCTTTATAACAGGCGTAGTAGTAAAGTACCTGAGGCAGAGACGTTACCTCACTCTCTGGGTTTTAAAAAACATCACACGCAGTGAGTGAGTGAACCTGCGACCAGCGTTACCATGGAGATCAAGCTTTTTAAAAAAGGCAGGCAGGACCGGACCCTTCCTGCTGAGCCTTGTCAAGGACAGGTGCAGCCCTCTGTGTGTGTGTGTGTGTGTGTGTGTGTGTGTGTGTGTGTGTGTGTGTGTGTGTGTGTTCATAAAGAGGAGGCGGGACCAGGCCTAGCCTTGTTAAGCCTCATTTTAAACACACAGATCTCTGCTTCCCATGATCTCATCCAGACACTTTTCCAAATCTCTTGTTCCCCCGAGACACAGACACTCATTTACCTTCCATGCTTCTTCCTCTTTTCACTTCTTTCTCTCTCTCTCCCTCTCTATCTCTCCTTCTCCCTCTCTCCCTCTCTCTCTCTCTCTCTTTCTCTTTCTCTCTCTACCTCTTGCTTTTGTTTGTTGCTCATCCACAACTGAAACATTTTGTGGGCGCTTCTTGAGCTCCTGCGCCAGTGTCAGGAGGGGCGACAACGGTTTGTAAACGCTGCCATACTTAGAAATACAGAGAGAGTTTTGTAGAGCTGATAGGCTTAATCCACTATGTTTCAAGTCAACTCGTTTGGCGATGGCTTGAATGTAACCAACATAATGTAAATTAAAAAGTTCCACAATATAGCTTTAACAAAAACACATTTTGTATTCTTGCAAACTTCATGTCCCTCTATTACTCTTTCCACCTTTTCCTACCCACTCCTTTACCATTTCACTCATTACTCCCTGCATTCTCTCCATTTTCTCTTGTAACCCTCTACCTCCCTCTGCCTCAACTAACAACCTTTTATTTTCTTTTGTTTCTGGGCTCTTTACCTCCCTCCTTCAGTTCTCTCCATCACTCCTCCTACTCCCCCATGGCTGATACACCTCTCTGCATACTTTCCCACCACGCGCATTATACCTCACAAACAGTCTAGTAATGACAACCAGGGGCTGGGCCTTGCTACACACACACATGTTGGAATATCAGACTGGAATGAAAACAGGAAATTATGTGATGCACATAAACACACACACACACACACACACAAACCAAACGTTTGTACGGCTATACTTAGGAGGACACTTATTGACATAATGCATTCCCTAGAATCTTACCCTAATAACCCCAACCCTTACACTAACCAAAACCTTATTCATACCTGAACCATAAAACCTAATACCCCGAAGTGAGATCCGGCAAAACGTCCTCACAATCAAAACAAAACTCTTAAGGTCCAAAACTCAAATTGGTTCTCACAAAAAAAGTTGTACAAGTCCACACACACACACACACACACACACGTAGCGCTGCACTCATGTACCTGTGCCAGAGCCTGTCAGTGTGAGTCTGTGGTGGAGTCATAAGGCAGGATGGATGGGAGGTGCAGTGCGGCCCAGACTGCAGTGGGAGTGAGTAGTAGCACACACACTAATCTTTCACCACAAGTCCAATTCTACCCCAGCTGCCCTCCCACCCTAACCCCCCCCCCCCCCACACACACACACACACACACACACACAACGGCATCAGAACGGAGAGGAAAGAAAGTAGTGAAAGTCAAAACCATCCAAAAATATCACGCGACTCCTTTGAAGGCTCCTGAACGTGGCGCTACAACATTTCATGACTTTTCCATGACTTTCTCTCAGACAGCGTCGGAGAAAAACACACACACACACACACACACACACACACACACACACACACAGACACACTCTCACACACACACACACACACACACAGACACACACAGAGACACACACACACACACACTGAAGATGCTACTCCTTCCTGGGTTGTTAATGTTTTTCTAAAGGAGTGAACAGCCTGGTTTCTGCTACAGGTGCAGCTAAAAAACAAACTAACAGCTAATGCCAATTCAAATACATTATAACGCTACATTTCTGTACTGGGACTCAATTACTAAAGGCGCCCCGAACAAACTGATCCAGATTCACTGAATCTCCCTGTCCAGACTATACTTTAAAAAATTCAGCATGGTTTCAGAAATGTCCCTGTTGGCGCATTGGTGTGTATCTCTATGCATGCATTACATTTACTACCTTACACTATTATGTATGTCCTAGGCAAGACATTTTACAAATTATTAAGTCACCGCTAAACTTATTTTTCGGTTTCTTACATTACCTCAAACAAACAGCATCTTCTACATTTCTGCAGTGTCCTTTCTTGTTACTTATTATATGGTCTGCCATTAATAAAGGCTATGCTGATGTCAGTAGAACACAGATGTAAGCACTGTCCTACCTTCTTATAATGTTTGCAGTAGTAAGACTGTTGCACTATTTCTCTATTCTCTAGATGATCTATTGTGTATTTCTATCTTCTTTTGTGTTTTTTTCCATTGTTGGAGGGAGCCTGAGACATAATAATCGCATTTGCCAACCACTGCTCCTGTATTTATTGCGCAAATGATAAATAATAATAGAGACCTGAACTTGCAATGGGAGGATGTCGAGGTTTACCGAACAAACAAAAACAAGATCAACAAAACTTTCTGTACATAATAATAAACGGCCAATAATACCCAAAGCCTGAGCTCCACCTGTCATTCCAAACACTGTCATACTTCATACAAAATCTGTTGTTGGGTTTTTAGTCAAATAGGGGAGGGACATTGGGTAGACAAATCAAAATAATGCAAGTTTTGTAAAGGAATACAAGGATGAAAAGGGATCAGTGACTTAGGAAAAACCGTGGCTATACACAGAATAAAGGAGGGAGAGAAATGGAGTGAGTGAGAGAGAGAGAGAGAGAGATTGAGAGTAAGAGAGAGAGAGACAGAGAGAGAGAGATACAGAGAGAGCAGCATTCACAAGCAGCACTTGCTCACAACCATGTATGGCTTTATTCAGAAACAATGAAAGCAGCCTGGAGAGCAATAATCTCCGAGTGTCACATTCTCTCTCGGGCGTCTCCATGGTTTGAAGTATTTCCTGCTTGGCTGTAACAGACTGCTATAGAGATGGAGGCAGATGCTCGTGCGTAGGCTGAGCTGTTTGTGTGAAGCGCAGGATTAAACAGGGCCATTGGAAAAGTGGCTGAAAGCACAAGCACTATCAATGTCTGCTGTTTGAATGCATTCTCTGCTTATTCAATATTTTGGGGATTTTTGCTGTTTCGTTTGTGTGCTAACAAAGGTGCTGTGGCTTTCAAAGTGTGGTGTTTCTTACTATGGGTTGTCAGGGGGTTTAAAGGTGCACTATGTAACTTTGGGTGTGTCAAAGAAGTTTTTCGAAGGTATATTCTCATAACTGAATAGACAAACTTTCCTCACTGGAAAAATTGGATCTCTGGAACACTGTTTGAAGTTAGAAAGCTACCTGAAAAGTAACTGCTTCGACTTATTCAATATTGAGAATTAAATGTAGAGAAAAGTGGTTTTGTAAACCAACTGCAGGAATCTTCTAAAAAAAAATCAAAAAAATACATTATTCTGAACCATGTATAGTTTCAGAAGTGCAGACAGATACAGACTGTTGTTGCTTTCGATGTGGCCACTTTGTTTTTTAAATTGCATTCCAGACATCTTGAGAAAAAACTTTAAAACTCTTCAATTTAAAAGGTACACTATGCAGTTTCAAGGGAGGAATAATGTATTTGTTTTGATTTTCAAAGTCCAAAGCAGACGTGATGCATCCTGCATGACTAAACCTGCTCGCTGTTGTCTCTACAAGTGGACAACGTGAAGCGCAAATAAAAAGCTGTCGGCACGCACACACACACACACACACACAACAAGCCGTTCCGCTGAGTCAACTCCCCACAGTAACACACTATACCAGCAGTGCTAATGAGGAAACTCATTAAAACATTATTCCTAATAACTCAGTCAACTTTCCTGCCTTTATATATCATCAAATCAAATCAAATCAATCTTTATTTATATAGCACTTATCACTTATATATCATAGGTGGAATATTTTTTTTTAATTTAGTTTTATGTCATTAAACAGAACTGCAAAAAAAAAGCTTCTCAAATGGGACGTTTTGTTGCTTTTCTTTGTCTTATGTGATGGTAAAATGTCGCAGGACACAATAATAAGTCCAATTCTAACTGTTTTTCACGATATTAATTTTCCCATTCGTATTACCTTACATATCGGTAATGGGATTTCTCTTCAGACTTGGCACGGTGGAAGTTATGCAGGAACTGTTTTTGGAAAAACTGAGTCATTCCTTTTTCAACACAGAGAGAGAAGTAGTCTGAGGACAAAGATGACAAGGAATGGTGATACAACCCACCACTGTGTTTTATATGGGAGAGATGGAGTAGATAGATTGTAGGATATACGTGAATGTACAGTAGGTGTGTATGAATGTATGTATTGATATGGGTATGTGTGTTATCTCTTAAGTGCATTTTCTAATGTCTAATCTTGATGTATTGTATGTCCCTGTAAAGCACATTGAATTGCCTTGTGTCTGAATTGTGCTGTATAAATACACTTGCTTTGCCTATATATATATAAGTGTTTTTTGTGTAATTATTGTCAATGATGGGCAGTGTTTTACCTCTCGTTGATAAAATGAACTAATCCATTTTTAAAAACTCATAAAAAAGGAGAGAAAATGCATGTGATTTCAACCTTAAGGATGTAGTGTTGTACAAAACGTCTGAGGAGAGAGAGAGAGAAAGAAACAGAGAGAGAGAGACGGACAGAGAGAGAGAGAAAGAAACAGAGAGAGAGACAGACAGACAGAGAGAGAGCAGAACATCTGGCTGTGTGAGCTAGCAGGCGCCAGTTCCCCGAGGCTGAGGAGAATTATTGAGCTAATCACATCAAAGAGAGAGAAGCAGGAAGATAAGCGCTAACAAATGACCAGCCAACAGTAAAGAACACAGCCCTATATATATACACGCCATGTGCTACTGCAGGTTCATTATCATACACGCCATACTGTGAGACGGACCTGAATCAAATCATGGCTGGAATTAGTATAAGACTTTAAAATCTATATATAAAGGGGCACTGTGTAACATTTTAAGTAATTTATTAGCTAAAATCAATATCCTCATTAATAAATATGTCCTCATTGGTGTAAAATCACCTATAATAATAATAATCTGAATTATCCTCCTGAGCAGAATTTACTAAAACTTTCTTGATGATGTCATATTACGCAGTGCCCCTTTAAGAACATTATGGTGAACCAAGCACTGAAAAAATTAAAATGCAAGCAGCTTTTGAGTATTCAGCGTTATTTCATGGTGTAGTCCAATCGATTGGTTTGAAAATGTGATGTATAGCCTCAGTTACATTCTGAGAATTTAGTCGTTCATTTCTGACTCTGTCTTGAGTCACCAAAGCTCTGAATTTCCCCTTTATTTGACACGTCTCACAGTAAGAATAAGAAGCAGGGTTTTGGAATTCACGGCCAAGAAATTCCATGTTTCCCTCACAATTGTCTAGTTAGATCAGGTAGAGGCCAAAATATCACAACACAAAGTGGCCTCTAGTTTTGTGTCAGTATGTTTCAACAGGTTATGAGAAGGTAAAATAAGTTGAATTAAAAACCTATCTACAATACAGGAAACAAAATGAACATATCAATCTCTATGACAACATTGCATCAATATTGATATGCTAACCAACAGACATAACAAATCATTTCTATATATTATAACAATTCTTTGCTGGACTGGATTCCGTTTGGACTCTGATTTCCACTTCGCCATTCATCAACTAATGTATGTAAATGTAACAAGGAAATGCACTTATCATATGGCTGGTGTGACTGGTGCTGTATGACATTGCTGTATAGAATGCTACATATATTATTAAAGAGGTGTTAGGGGATGTATGGGATTTAACCTAGTGTGTTAGAAAGGATGTACAAGCTGGAGACTATAAAGAAAACCCTCTGCATGCCTTCACCTTGTACATTATTCAAGGCATTATTGGAGCATGTCTATTTCTTCTGTCTTTCTGTGTCTCTGTGTGCATACTTCACATCTTTTAAAGCTACAGTGTGTAATAACTGAGTATTTAGTGGCATCCAGAGGTGAGATTGTAGATTGCAACACTCCCCCTTGCTAACCCCTCCCTTTTGGAGAATTCACAGAAGCTACGGCGGCCTTCAAGTGATAAGAAGCTAGTTACTGAAGATGGCATCATCCACCACTGCCTAAAGTCTTTCCACAAGTATCAAGTGATGAGGTGAAGATGTGTTTAGTTATTTATTCTATAGTACTTCTTCTTCGCCTTCCAACAGGTGCATTTCCCCAGGACGCCCCACTTTAAATAAAAACATGTAAGGACGTTAAGTTTTTCCATTGTCTGCTACTGTGTGCAACATTGCAAGGCGGTTATATCATAATCAAAACATAATTACGAAAACTACATTCCATTTATACCAAGTCTGTTCTGAAATGTGCCAATGAATTCTACACACTGTACCTTTAATAGGCAAGGAATAATTAAAAAAAAACTGCACTTTAAATGTCCTTTCGCTAGTGTGACGCTGTTACACAATATTGCGTGCTGTTCTTATTTAGTTCCACTAGACAACAGTGGCGTGGATAATCCCACCACCTGTTCTGATGCATCTACTGAAACACAAGAGCCAAGTAATGACTGTATGAAGATGATAGTACTAACACCGGCCTACACTGAGCTGACTCTCTCACTACATTATTAATGCTGCTTTGAAGGTTTATCTATTCGGAGTGATGGAGACAAATTACACCTGCTAGCCATGTGGACATCTGTTCAAATGATTGGCTATCGCTGTCCAGTCTGATTATAGTCCATAATGCCATAGACACAGGCTGGAGTTAAGCATTGTTTAAACAGGTCATGTGATTTAAAGGTGGAGTCAGTGATTGTGGAGAAGGCTTGTTGTCAAAATCAAGTTGTCAAAGTCAGTAAATATCTCCACACAATTCACTCCCTGTCCATACAAAGAAAAATCTGTTGTTTATACACAGCCTAGGCTCTGTAAACAATTATGTTAAAAAAAGGGTGTGTGTAAAGCCATAGCTAGCAACTTGCCAATTTACAGAGCCTAGGCTGTGTATTAACACTGGATGTTTTTTGTTTTTTTTAATACAAAAAATAAAGATTGTTTTACTTTATTATAATTCTCTGACCTGTTTTCAAGCAGCCATTGATGGGTAATACTGTTGTGTTGGCTGTGTCCTGGCTGTCCTGAGGCGCTGCTGTCCCCTCAGCTTTGGCTGCGTCTGTCTCCAGCAGACTCTCCTCCTCCACAATGTGCAGCTTGTCTTCATCGTCAGAGTCTGAACTGGCCTCCACGCCAGTGTTGAACTCTGTCACTGTAGAGGGGAGAGACACAGAGGTGGAAGGGTCACAGTCTGAACATTTTTATATAGCGCTTTCTAGAGATACTCAAAGACAATAACTTCTTCATCAAAGTAGCCGGCCTGATAAACAAGGCCCCATTGAACAACGGAGAAGGATTTCTATCCCTCCCACGGTCACTACATGTTATATTGACGTAAGGACTCCGAAAAACAGTGTGTTATATTGACATACACCATTATGTTGAAAGACTGATCATTTGCTCACTGGGAAATAACTTAAAACTACATATCTCTCTTCTGACCTTTATTACTGATGCATTTTACATTTGATATTTTTATGATATTTAACCTGTCTCATGTTTACTGTAGGGCTGGCCCGAATGCCATTTTTCAGGCTTCGAATATTCGTTGGTTTTTCCGAGCGAATATTCGAATATTCGTTCCAGAAAAACACACCATCAAAAATAACATAAAAAAAAACGAAGAAAAAAAAACTAAAAAAAAAAAAAAAACTTTAATAATCCCTATATACTCCCTAGAACCGATTTTGACAGTATCTGCATATTTTGTTGAAGATTTACGCGCTCGGAGGGGAAGTAATGGATGCGCTATGACACTTAGTGATGTAATATCCTCCTAAATGAGCAATACTACTACTACAATATTACTAACTTTTATATCCAAATATAAAATTATTTGATGACATTATATTGCAGTACTAGCTTCTTGCAAAAAAAAAATGTTGAAAAAAAAAAAAAACGAAGCTCCGAATACTAATTTAAGCTCCGAATACTAATTTTCCGAACGAGTATTCGAATATTCTAATAATTCGGGCCAGCCCTAGTTTACTGTATGTTTATCATTATGCATCATTACATGACCACGGCAAATTCTTTGTATGTGTGTGAACTGAACATACCTGGCAATAAACCTTTTCTAATTCTAATTCAATCCCCAAACCATACGGGGCCGATTGCCCTTAAACTTTTCCATTAAAATTCCTCATTAACTGCTCACTTCCTGCAGTCACATGACCTTTCTGCCTGTTCACCTGTGCTCACCTCATCAGCCACTCACCTTTATATAACAACCCCCAATCCTTTATTCCAGGAACCTAAGCCTGGACCTGCCTCTGTGTTACCTGCCTACCTACCTTAGCCCCTTCCAGCAAGCTCATTTAATCAATAAATAATTGAACTGCTGTCGGCCTGTTTTGTCTGCTTACTATGTACGTGACTATGTTTGTTTGAGTAAAATAATAAACGTGTAGTATGTGAAAATTCACATAAAATGTTTCTTTAAGGGCAATGTCTTTTAGATTACACTGCACCTTCACTGACCCCGATGTCTGAAATTAATTGTCCAAAATGGTTTCAAATCATCCGGCCTGAACATAATAAACAAGCTCCTCTTCCACCTTTCGCTGCAAATCTTGCAAAAACACAATGTCCTCCATCACATAAAATCAATCTCTGCCTGGAAGGGAACATGCAATTTCATTCTCTTCGCTTAAACGGGGAAGACATAAAAAAAAGGACAAACTGCAGCCATGGGGGGAAAATAATCACTCGTATATCAACCTCCGAAAGCAAATCTATTTTACACTGTGCCATGTCAGTGAGTTTGTCTGAGGGGTATAGAATCCTAATTGGAGTGTGTGTGTGTGTGTGTGTGTGTGTGTGTGTGTGTGTGTGTGTGTGTGTGTGTGTGTGTGTGTGTGTGTGTGTGTGTGTGTGTGTGTGTGTGTGTGTGTGTGTGTGTGTGTGTTGGATTTAGCAGGTGAGTTGTGTGTGTGTTTAGCAAAAAAGTTGGAAATTATAAAGATGTGGGCATGTAGGTGATGATGAGACCTGTAAGCTGTTGGTATTTAATTGCTTTCTCTCTGTCAGCACGCGTGTGTGTGTGTGTGTGTGTGTGTGTGTGTGTGTGTGTGTGTGTGTGTGTGTGTGTGTGTGTGTGTGTGTGTGTGTGTGTGTGTGAAAACGCCTAATGAGGAGGAAAACTTGGGTTGTTTGTTCACAGGTGACAGGTGTTCACACTCCTACACAGCATGTAAACACTGCAGACCAGATGATAAACACACACACCTAAACTAACCCAAATACATCATATACACACACACACACACACACACACACACACACAGGCCCCTGCGTTTTACTGAGTGATGCATGTCTGGATCGATGTGAGTGGCTGGCTGAGTCAAGGCCTTAAGCAGAAACAGAGGAGCATCATAAGTGAGTTTGCTGGAGCTCATGGCTGTGATTTCATAATGGCTAACTAACATGTAACTTACTTTAGCTGGGACAGGTCTGCTTACAGTCCCCAGAGTTAGGACTAAACAAGGAGAAGCAGCTTTTAGTTTTTATGCAACAAATATCTGGAACAAACTCCCAGAAAACTTGAGGTCTGCTGCAACTCTCAGCTCTTTTTAAATCAAATCTGAAGACTTTTCGGTTTCCCTTTTAACCTGTCATTTTTATTTTATTTAAATATTTTATTTCTATATATATTTTAAATTTGCTTTCCCAATGTCTTTTCTATACTTGATGTACTTTCACGCCCCAGAAAAAGCACTTTAAATATGGCCTTGTGTCTGTGTGTGCTATATAAATACATTTGCCTTGCCTTTGCTGGTTGCTGTTATAAATCCTTGGACAAATTCCCATTCAACTAGGGCTACATTTACCAATCATTTTCTTTTTCCATTATTTTCTTCTTATTGTTTTCTCACAGTCCAAAACTCAAACATTATTAAAACACTCAAGTAAAACAAGCCGATATTAATATCTGGATTGGAACCATTCATCTTAACGATAAATGACAGACACAAACAAGATGAAAGCAATTCAGGAATTTAGAATTTGTGCCAACTCTGTGCTTTCTCTGCACTGTGGGTCAGGGTGTAGTTACCATAACAAGAGACAGGGGGCGGCACTGAGCAGAGTAGGAGGAAAATACACACTTGATGTAAACAAAGACACACACAAGCTTTGCAAAAGAGTGATTGAGTGTGTGTGTGTGTGTGTGTGTGTGTGTGTGTGTGTGTGTGTGTGTGTGTGTGTGTGTGTGAGTGAGTGAGTGAGTGAGTGAGTGAGTGAGTGAGTGAGTGAGTGAGTGAGTGAGTGAGTGAGTGAGTGAGTGAGTGAGTGAGTGAGTGAGTGAGTGAGTGAGTGAGTGAGTGAGTGAGTGAGTGTGTGTGTGAGTGAGTGAGCGAGCTAGTGTGCGTGCGTGCGTGCATGCATGTATGTGTTGTGCGTGTGTGCGTGCATGTGTATGCGTGTGTGTGTGTGTCCACATCATGATGACAGTGCGTGAAGTGAACTGTTAATCCTCCATCTGGAGAGAGGAAGAGGGAAGTCTAGACGAGAGCATTCCTCCCTTCCTGCCATCCATCTCCTTCGTTAAGAAAATCTTTCATAGCAGGCCCCTTCTTTTATTATTTCTATTAAAGGTGGGGTCAGTGATTTACTTAATACACAGCCTATAAGCTTTTATAAACGGGAATTTTGCTAGTAGTCACAGTGGTGGGCCCCCTTTGTTGACAATCACATACATTTTGTTTACTGTACATACCAGTTTACAGAGCCTAGGCTGTGTGTATTAACACTAGATATTGAGGAGATATTCACTGAGTTGACAAAACGACATTTTGACAACAAGCTTTCTCAAGAACTCACTGACTCCACCTTTAATTGATGTTTATTACGTTATTTTTTCTACCACAAGAATCTGGCATAACAACTTATTATCAAGTGCCTTCTTCTGTTAGTTATTTGAGTGAAATCATGTCTCATTATCCAGTGCACTAAAGTCTTGGCCTGAAGGCTTGGCCCTGCATTTCATATCATTTATATGACAACAAATATTATTACACTAACTAACTAGCTCACAGAACGAGCAAAGGAGTAATAAAAACAACACTGAGGAGGGCACATTAGGTTTACAGCATGAACTCCTAAACCGTCTTGTATACACTTTGTTTATGATCCAATAATGACTCAAAATATGGGTCTAAATAAATCAAAATAAACACTAGCATATTTACATGATGTCATACATAAATACTTAGCTTACATTTAGACAGTTATCCAATAAGGAGAAACACACACCACAGAGTGATGAAGCTGAGCTCTAATTGCAAGTTGCCGTGTCAACAGGATGACATCAGAGTGAGAGCAATAAGTCAGAGGATGGAACTCATAATATCCTCCTGTCCGTCTCGTCTGATTTGATTTGATGTAACGTTAATCTAATCCCTTACTTTGACTGAAATGAATAGAGTATGTGTAATGAGGACCATAATACAGAAAAGCAGCACCAGTGATAAACAACAACGTGATCTTCTCAATAAAATGTATGGAAAATAAAATCAAAAATATATCTGAAATCATAAAGAAATGCTACCAAAAAAAATCATAAGGGTAAGTCAAAATGTATTCTTAAAGCCACCCTCTGCATCTGCCTCTACAACTGAACAGACCTGCAGCTTCATATAACTATTCAATTAATGACATTTTTTTTAAATAAATTCCTAAACACAGTTCATCTCAGGCCAAAATAGTGAGAATACAACAGCTGCAGTGTAGCAGTGTAACATCTGACTTCCCCTGTGTCGACATCCGGAGGGAAAATCATGTGTCCCAAAGACAACAACACAAAGACACAACCCAACACAGCGCAGCCCTGACCGGACCACATGGCCTTCAATCTGGGTCAAAGGTTGGCTGCTGTGCACAGGGGGGAGAGGGGGAAGGAGGGGGGAGGGTGACAGAGCTAGAAATAGACCACTATCAGTATGTAGATAGTATTGTATATCAGGACTGTATTACAGCCGTGCTATTGGCTATGTGAGTCTGCACATAGCAGTGCTTTAGATCCAATCAAATCAAATCAGTTTTTATCTATATAGGCCAATATCGAACACAGCAGTTTGCTACAGTGGGCTTCTCAATATGTACAGCAATACCAGAGAGAACAATGCAAACATCAGCGTGCCAGAAGTGACAAAGCTACCATGTTGATGATGCCTGTTAGCAGGTTTACTGTTTAGCATTTTACCTTGTTAGCATGCTTACATTGCATAGCAACTTCTGCTGTGTTATTCAAAAGGGCTCATGGAAGAAAGACGTGTGAGCAATACATCAGACAGCGTGACGAAACCACAGCAAGTTGTGTATGTGTGTGTGTGTGTGTGTGTGTGTGTGTGTACTGACCCAGTGCAGCTGTGCAGCATGGGACTTCTGCCAAGCCCCTAACAGACAATTACCCCACTGTGGTTGTGTGTGTGTGTGTGTGTGTGTGTGTGTGTGTGTGTGTGTGTGTGTGTGTGTGTGTGTGTGTGTGTGTGTGTGTGTGTGTGTGTGTGTGTGTGTGTGTGTGTGTGTGTGTGTGTGTGTGTGTGTGTGTGTGTGTGTGTGTGTATGTGTGTGTGTGTGTGTGTGTGTGTGTACAAACACAGGAGTGGGTGTACATCACTAATGCTGTCTATCTGCCACTAGATGTGACCAGACTTTAACATGGAGAGCAGCTGCGGGGAATGTCGGCACACTTAAAGGGACAGTCACACAATTATAATTTCTCAGAATATAGTAAGAAAAAAAATGTCACTTTCCTAGAACTGGGAGGGACACCTTCAAGCTGTTTACTCCAGTCAACACTCTCAAACTACGATTTTTTTTCAATATACAAAGATATACAAATGTAAATCTCTTCTTACATTTTATTGACCAACAATTTGTCAAGAAAACGTTTTCTGAATAATCAACCATTCAGTGCAACTATTAATCAATCAAAATGTAAAATAGCCCCAATTCACACAAACAATGCCTCAAAGTACTGTACAAAATTCAAATATCATAACAACAAACCATGTAAAAATTAGAGGAATTACTTCATATAAAAGCGTAATGAACAAGAAATATGACATGCAGTGCCATAAGATGAAATGCAAGTGTAAGTGTATCTACTAAACTAAAAATTCTCACATTGCATATTTTGTGTTACCATAGTGAGGTATTTAGGACAGAAACTAGGTGGTGTGAACTAGGCCCATTCAGAAAAAGTGTGTTTTAAAATGTGACTGAGCTAGCTAACTTAACAGTCTCACAAAATAAAAAATGTCTGTTTAAGTCATACGTCCAATACTTTCTCATTGTTACTATGCCAATGTCTTTCAGGGGGACTTCCAGGTTAAAATATGGCCCTGTTATGTTAGTATAAAAGCAGTTCTGGTTTGCAGGACTGGAAGTTGTTAACTGTAAAGCACTGAGTCATATTCCTGAGGTGTCTGTTAAAAGTCAACAGCGTGAGGTAAGAGTGAAGCTGCGTCATCTGTACACACACACACACACACACACACACAGACAGACAGAAGAAGAGGGGTGTGGTCACTTAGGTCCCTGGCACACTGCGTTGGGTTTCCATATACACCTTGCCTTAATACAGCTCCCACACACACACACACACACACACACACACGCACGCACGCGTGCACACGCACACACGCACACACACACACACACACACACACACACACACAGGAAAGCCCCTCGAGTTGCAAGCCAACAATGTAAGGCAGAGGCCAGGGACTCCCCCCCTCCTCTTCCTTCTTCCAAAGAGACAGAGCATCTGCCACGTGTATGTTCAAGTGTGTGTGTGTGTGTGTGTGTGTGTGTGTGTGTGTGTGTGTGTGTGTGTGTGTGTGTGTGATTGTTACAGTCAGAGAAGGAGAAAACCTCAGTGAGCATGTGTGTGATTAATAACTGTACATTGTGAACCTTTAGAACTCACACTTGTAAGTCACCGAAGCCAAACGTGTTTCAGGAATTGTGTGTCTTCACGTGTGTGTGTGTGTGTGTGTGTGTGTGTGTGTGTGTGTGTGTGTGCGTCCATAGAGTAATCAGGACTGTCCAGCTGCTTCCTGTACAGCCCAGGTGCTCAATCAGACCTCTCTCTCTATCTCTGTCCCCCTCTCTCTCTCTCTCTCTCTCTCTCTCTCTCTCTGTGTCTCTCTCTCTCTCTCTCTCTCTCTCTCTCTCTCTCTCTCTCTGCCGGGTCAAGCCTCCTCAGCACACAACAGTAGGAAGTTCACGGAACTATAGAAAATCTAAAAAAGGCCTCACCATAAAACCTTGGAGTAAAATCAACACTGACAAATCAAAGATCCTTTTTTTTTTTTTACAGGGTAGACCTTTTAGCACACTGCCATGAGTGTCAAGTATGAGCAAGCCATGGATTTTTTCAAGTTTTATTTCACTTTGGGAGGAGAATACAGCAGTCACACACAGAATATGCCTGCTCTTAAAAGCCCAATACAGACCTGGAGTGACTATTGCCTCATTTTAAAACGTACCTCTTTAAGTTATATGACTTACAGGTGATAGGTGGTACAACACTGAGATGGATGACATCATTTCCCCAAAGCTTGTCTTTTCCTGCCAGTGCAGCTCTGACTAGGCAGGGACTCACAAACTGACACAACACCGTAGAGACTGGTGACATCACTGCTAGAGGTGTTTGAAGAGTGATGGAGTAATTCAAGTCTGACTACATGTATTCACATCAGACCAGGGCTGTACGCTTATTTTTTAAAGTGGTAGCACTGGTGCTAGCAAGCAAAAAAAATCAGTAGCACAAAAATAAATTTGGTAGCACACAAAGTATGATCGAAAACTTGCATAACCTTAAAGAGGACCTATGATGCTTTTTGACTTTTATGACCTATAAACGTTGTTATGATGATTCATAGTCATGCTTAACCATACTAAATTATCAAATAATGACTTACATGCATTTCGACGTATTCCCTGCTGACCGTCTGGGGTGTCTGTGCCGAGCACTAAACACTATTCTAGCCAGTCGAGAAGTCACGTCTTCAAAGCGGTCTACCCTTTCATAATTCGTGACGTCGCATAAAACTTCGTGAAGTCCCCACGCGGATGTTTCCATGTATGGTAATGCTGTCACTTCCCTGTTCGCGTCTGCCTCGCGTCTGCCTCGCGCCCTTATAGGTCCATGCTCGCGCTTCCCGCCACTGAAAGTGTTCCGGAAGGAAGGTAACCAATCACAACGGAGTGGGGTTTGCAGGAGGGGGGGGAGGGTAGCGGAGATGGCCGATGCACAGGCGGAGGGAGCGGAGATTGCCGAAGCACACACACTCAAGTGTTGACAGGACGTGCTGGATCGCCAAAATAAGAGAAAGAGCTTCCCGAAAATCTACATAGTTTTTTGTGATGTGATTCGTGTCAGGTTGCTCTATAGCAGTGTAAAACAAGAAATTAAGACCAGAAAAGTAGTATAATAGGTCCTCTTTAACCCTTGCATTTCGCTCTAATTACCTTTGAGCATGTCATCTTGGTCTCATTTGAGATTCTCAATTAATATTATTTCCTAGTGTGTGCAGTAATAATTGTAGAAAAATTAATAGGGGTGCACTGATTGCAATTTAGACAAAATAATCTAACCTGCCAATTGCAATTTGGCAGGCTGTCGCACTAGTTAGGGTTGCCACCTTGGATTTAGGAAAAAAAGGGACACTTGAATGTTTGGGGCGGAGGGCTCGGCCATTATTAGGCTACCAGTTCAGACTGACCAGTGTAATGACCTATAATAACCATACACACCTACAGTGCTTTTTACAGTATAGGCTAAATAGGGAGACTGAGGTGGGTGGGGACCCTGGACCTTGTAGGGGGGCCCCGGAAGAAAAAAATGCAACCTTTTAAAGTAAAATTCATCAATCTGGTGCACTTTGAGAATAATATTGCATGCAACCATGCCCAGGGGCCCAAGGGCTCGGGGGGGGGGGGGGCCTAAGCCAGAAATACTGATAGTAACTTTAAATGTTGCATTGTCAAAGAGCTCAGTCACTCATGTCAATAACAGGGTCCAACAAGGAATAGCCTAAATATAAGGAAATAAATCATCATGGCCCCAACTAGGTGACAAATAGAAAAGCAAGTGCAAAACAAAAGCATTATTAGCTCTGTCTAAGGGGCTTCATGAGGGACAGCTAAGCCCCCCACACACAAACAGGAATAAGCTTGCTATGTGTAAATTCTATACTGTTCATGAAAAGTAGCTTTCCACCCTGTATATGTTGCAATGGGCCCCTCCATCATATAACATGAGTCTGCAGACCAATCTACTGTACTGTTTTCACAGTTGCAGAGTAAAGAGTGCCTGTTTAAGAAAAATAATGTTCCTTCTGCAGCTCAAGATTTGATTAAAATGTTCCTCTGCTCTGATGCATTTAACTTTAAAACGGTACAAAGAGTCTGGGCCCATTATCTCATAATCCGTCTATGAACCAACTGGTTTCCACAATCTTTTTTATTTTCGCGGGCAGCATGCACAAGCATTATTTATTTAAAAAAAAAAAAAAAAAAAAAAAAAAAAAAAGTGTGGGGCCCCACACAGGGTCTTGAAACGGGCCCCGAGATCGTTAAGACCGCCCCTGCCCGCCCGCCTCTCCGATGCAATAGCGGGCGCAACAAACTCCTCGGCCCGTGTGAGACGGCCTTAACTACTGAACGAAGGAAGGAAATCAAATGAGGTTTTGGCATTTTCCCCAAAAAACGGGTCACAGCTGGTGAAAAAAAGAGAACAATTCTGGGAAAAACGGGACGGGTGGCAACACTAGCACGAGTGCGATTGGAGTTGTATTCATCATCGCACGTGATCAATTTCAGTAGCAAATGCGATCAAAACTGTCGCACTGTACAGCCCTGCATCAGACCCTAAAATACAAGATGGTGGTATTGACACGTGATACTAAGCACAAACAAACCTTTAAGGTCCATTATGTGCTTCCATGTTTAACTGCCACAAACAGTTGTAATGCACATGTTGACGCATGATAAATAAAAATAATAATACATATTGCCAATGTCAAAAACAGAGTTACAACGTGCTTAATTACCATAACATAGGTGCAACGGAATTCAAGCTAAAACTATTTATTAAGTTTATTAATAAGTATATTATTTATTACTAAGAATTTCATAGACAGATAATGCAATACAAATAGGGATCAAAGACAATAAACATACGTAAAACAAAAAAAGAATATATGCTCCTTCTGTATTTGTGTGTGTGTGTGTGTGTGTGTGTGTGTGTGTGTGTGTGTGTGTGTGTGTGTGTGTGTGTGTGTGTGTGTGTGTGTGTGTGTGTGTGTGTGCGTGTGTGCGTGTGAGTGTGTGTTAGTGTGTGTAATGACTCATGCCCTACATGGAGGGATGGCAGTATATTACATAATCTTCTCGACTCTGTCCTGGAAAAACCACTGATTCCACTGCACCTCTTTTCTAAATCATCCATCTATCTATCTATCTATCTATCTGTCTGTCTGTCTGTCTGTCTGTCTGTCTGTCTGTCTGTCTGTCTGTCTGTCTGTCTGACTGTCTGTCTGTCTGTCTGTCTGTCTGTCTGTCTGTCTGTCTGTCTGTCTGTCTATCTATCTATCTATCTATCTATCTATCGAAACCAACTGCAGTTCATCAGTGACTCATACAAAAACTAATGACTAGAGGAATGGATTAAATGTGCTTAAGGCCAGATTTCAATATAAATCCTTCCTGTCTCATTAACTCTCCTTATGGTGGAGTTTTCAAGTTGAGGAGTTAACTCTTAATTAAGACACTGTATTAAGTTAAAAAAAATCTAGCGTCGGGATATCTGGGTAGTTCAGAGTGAAAAGTTGTGTAGAAAACCTTAAGAAATAAATCTATACTCTTAAAACCTCCGGAAACCTGGTCTAGAAGAGTAGAAAAAATCAATAAGTATATCAAAGTTGGATGTCTTAATACGCTTGGTTAAGCTTAATAAGCACTGTAAAGGCACAATCCGTGACTTGAATTGAACTAAAGATCAAAGTCTGACCACAATATTTAACATTACAGGATTGAAACTTCCCACCGAACCCAAATTTGATTGCCTTGACGAAAAACTAAACAACTTTGGGGCATAGTGGATAGGGCGCGTACCATATTGGCTCCGGCCTTCGCTGCAGTGGTCGCGGGTTCAAAATCCGACCCGTGGACCTTTACTGCAGGTCATCCCCCCCCATCTCTCTCTGTCTCCCCATTTCAACTCTGTACTATCTAATAAAGCTTGAAAATACCAAAAAAATCTTATAATTGTTTGTTTTAAAACAACACACACAGAATGCTTATATCTCACTCTGAAGTGACACAAATAAAGCTATCATTCAAATGGTTAAGAGAAAATACTATGAGGGCTTAAGTAATTTAAGGTTTTTCCGCTCAAGGAAGTGTATTGTTGCTGCTGCTGCTTAATCCAGGGCATTTCTCTGCATGAGCCCTGCACTCTGACCCCTGACCCCATGGTGGGGGTGGCAGGGGGGGGGGGGGGGGAGGGATGCTAGACAAAAGAGAGTGTTGCTTTAGTGAGCGGAGTTCCACAGTCAGTTTGGAAGTGGGTGAGAAGTGTTCTGCTGACTGTTTGCATCTTTGTCAGACAGGTAGAAATAAGCCAGTGTGACAGGTGAATGTCATGAGCACACACGCATACTACTTCCACTGTTTGTGTGTGTGTGTGTGTGTGTGTGTGTGTGTGTGTGTGTGCGATGAGAGCAAGATCAGCAGGATTTAACTCTCTCTGACAACAACTGGGTCACACGCTCACACAGGGATGTTGGGAATTCACCTTGTCACACACACACACACACATACACACACACACACACATACACACACACATACACACACATACAGTATATTAACACAGCTCTGGCCTACATATCCTCATATCAGAGGCTAATAGTCGAACCTTGTCATGTATAATATAATGTCACGGAAACAACACCGACACACAAACACCCCGAGCTCCCATAAGGATCCTATACCACTCAGACACACACACACACACACACACACACACACACACACACACACACACACACACACACACACACACACACACACACACACAGTGACATGAGGGGGATATTCTCCACACATGCAACCAGAACAGTGTTCCATATATTTTTCTACAGAGCCTAGGCTTTTTTTTTTAAGGTATAGACGTTTATAATGACTCGAGCAGCTGTGTATATAACACTTATAGGTGTTGCTATTGATACGGAGGGCAAAGACTGATTATAATACTGTATCTTAAAAGGATAAAGAATAAACATGTTATAGCCTACAGCTCTAGGAAAAATTAGGAGACCTCTCCAAAATGATCAGTGTCTCTGGTTTTACTATGTATAGGTACAATGTGTTTTTGAGTGAAATCAACATTTTAGTTTGTTTTTCTACTAATAAAAACATTCCACCAAAACATATTTTCATTAAGAGCCTTTCTATTCATTTGAGTAGAAAAAAAAATGGTCTCAAGAATTCCAAAGTGAATGTTAGTATATCACTTTCCACGGAAAATGAATAAAAAATGCACTAATCAAATATCAGTGCTCTCCATTTTCCAACCTTAAAATTCTCCCCAGTGTGGGACCCTTTCTACTTAAGGCAAAATGAGCTATGAATTGTGGTGCCACTAAAAATCTGAGTCGGCACCCTGTGTGACCGCGTAAATGTAACTGACAGGCAAAAAAACTGGCCTTTACGACGGCGCATAACTCTACCAAATGTGAGCCAACCTCTCACTTGATATTAGCTCCGCCATGCAGTAGAGCACTGCTCATTTCATCAAGTTTGACCCCCAACCTAAATACTTTCAAGTTAGGACCAGAATGTCCCCATAGCACAAAGTTGAGAAACACACTGTTGCTGCTGTAGTCAGTGTGTGTGTGTGTGTGTGTGTGTGTGTGTGTGTGTGTGTGTGTGTGTGTGTGTGTGTGTGTGTGTGTGTGTGTCTGTGTGTGTGTGTGTGTGTGTGTGTGTGTGTGTGTGCATGCGTGCATGCGTGCGTGCGTGCGTGTGTGTGTGTGTATATGAGGGATGAGGCAAGCAGTCAATCACATAACATGCATAATCACTAATAAACTCCCTCCCACTCACATACACATGCATTAACTCTCCTTCTCTCTTTAAAACACACACACACACACACACACACACACACACACACATACACACACACACACACACTCACACTCGCGCTTCCACTCTAGCAGGGCGTTTCCGTTCGCCACAGTGTCTGCAGAGGAGAGCACACACACTACCTTTAATTTAATTTAATACTAAAGTACATGCATTAATCTGCTGCATCAAGTACCACACACACACACACACACACACACACACACACACACACACACACACACACACAATGTAGACACACTAATCTTCTGTGCCAAAAGGCCATCCATACCAGCTCTATACGTGGATTAAAGGGGTTTAAACAGCAATCTATCAGGGATGATGTATTGTGAACAGCTACTGTTTGTACACTGGAATCAC
This sequence comes from Ammodytes marinus, assembly GCF_949987685.1. Lineage (NCBI taxonomy): Eukaryota > Metazoa > Chordata > Actinopteri > Uranoscopiformes > Ammodytidae > Ammodytes > Ammodytes marinus. The sequence continues at coordinate 27,221,546 of NC_137213.1, read as the reverse complement.
TGGGTGTTACCACTTAATTAAGTCACAGATCAGAGTGAGGCTGCAGGCAAAAGATGACGGCCGCTGAAAACAATCACATTTCGAAAATGACCTTATTTCTAATACAGCCCCGGAAAAAATGATGGGACCTTATAATTATAGTCTGGATTTTTCTTAAATCTTTACCTCTACATTCGGAGTAGTCTCTTAATTTCTATCCAGAGCTGTATATATGTATAATAGCTTTAATTGTAAAGGTGTAAACAGGTAAAGGTGAGGTCTTAAACCCAAAGATATTCAGTTTACTAACATTTTCGAAAGAGAAAAGCATCGAATCTTAACGTTTAGCTGAAACCAATGTCGTTTTTTTTTGCTAGGAAAAAACACAAAAAAAATTCTCGACTATTTAATGTGCGGGTGATTTATGATGACAGAAAGGCTTGAATTATTTAACTTTATATGTAAAATATACATCAATGGAATTAAAACATTTTAAGGGGCACCTGTACAGTATAGCAGCCGCTTCACAGTGCAGGCAAACAACATGTGCTATACAGATGACAGAATTCATGCATAAGATGAGACAAATCAAAGGGAAAAGGCTGCTATGTGTACAGCAGGGAGTGGCTACTTAACGAGCTCCCATGCCTTGAAGTGTGCTGGATTCACATGAATAGTCAGACCCATCCCTAGAACACCAGGCTGTATAAGGTGGAGGCCGAGAGAGAGAGAGAGAGAGAGAGAGAGAGAGAGAGAGAGAGAGAGAGAGAGAGAGAGAGAGAGAGAGAGAGGGAGAGAGAGAGAGAGAGAGGGAGAGAGAGAGAGAGAGAGAGAGAGAGAGAGAGGGGAGAGAAAATCAATCTGAAGGCTTGAGTTTCAATGCCAGGGGGCCACACAAGAGCCCGACCAGCGAGAGCCACTGATTCAATTTACCTAAGAAGCCCAGCTGTTACTCAAGAAGACAGAGGGGGAGTGGCGTGTGTGTGTGTGTGTGTGTGTGTGTGTGTGTGTGTGTGTGTGTGTGTGTGTGTGTGTGTGTGTGTGTGTGTGTGTGTGTGTGTGTGTGTGTGTGTGTGCCCGCCAAAGAGAAATTGCTGTTCTAGCACTTTCCTTTCTTCTCACTTTCTTTGAGTAATTCCATTTTTATGTAAGTCTCTCCACTTTGGCAGACACTCGACGACTCGAAGACTTTGACATTAAATCTTGTTGGCTTGTTAAATGACTGTGTGTGTGTGTGTGTGTGTGTGTGTGTGTGTGTGTGTGTGTGTGTGTGTGTGTGTGTGTGTGTGTGTGTGTGTGTGTTTGCATGTGTGTACGGTCCTTCACAGTGCTTAAGCCCGTGACAGGCTGTACATTATCCATACATCACCTGTGTGTGACTCTTTGATTACATTACGGGCACAAATGGACTGCAGTGCATGTGCAGTGTGAGCCTGTGTGACCCACAGTAAACAGGTTCTACACTGCTCACTTTAATAACAGTATTGAAGCAGCCTGCAGATTCAAGTCTAGTGGAGTGCAGTTAAACTTTTAATTTGAAAAAATTACAGACAATGTGGCCAACAGATATAACTTCTAGCACAAAATAATGAACCCCCCTTGAAGTTTGTGTATTTTGGAGGTATGTAGTGTTGAGATACGCTCTGTATCTACCCCCTTCTGTTTCGGAGAATGTACAGCTACGGTGGCCTTCAAGTACCAGAAGCTAGTTACTAAAGATGGCATCATACACCACTGCCTCTTTTCACAATATCAAGTGATGAGGTGAAGATGTTTTTAGTAATTTCCAACAGGTGCATTTCCCCAGGACGCCCATTTTAGGTAAAAACCCCAAGTCTAGCAAAACTGAAGTGTAAAATGCCAGTTCCACATGACAATTGACAAATTGCTTGCTCAACCTGCTATGGTAACATGCAAAAAATATTAAAATCATAGCAGGCTTGTTTTTTTATTCACTGTATTTGTGTGCTATACATTTTGAGGCGTGATTAAAATGTGTTGGAATGAGTTAGAATGATGATACTATCATTTTAGATACAATGTTGAAAAGTATTCGGACGTTTTTTCTCGGAGACAGCAGCCAACAGGTGATGCTAGGACTGTGAATGGTGCCAGGGAGGAATGTGAAAGTATTGTTTTCTACACGTCGATTACAGCCACTTGCTCTTTTGCTTTCTGTTCCCATAAGTCCCACTACACTCTCATCTTCACTTTACTGGAAATACTGACTCATGCACACAAGACCCATTCAAAGAGACACACACACACACACACACACACACACACACACACACACACACACACACACACACACAGGTTACAAGCAGCTATATTCACAAAATTGTTATTTCCACTTAGTTCTCAACATTTTGTCTTTCTCAAAGTGCATAATAAATAATAAAAAAACAGCATACTCTCATTTTTTCTCTCTCCTGTTGCCCTAATACTCTTGTGTAGATATCCATATTAACAGTTTCGAAAAACGCTATTTCGGTGCAAAATAAAGGCTTATTATGCTTGACAGAGGATGAGATCTGGCAACCCGGAGCAGCAGAAGGCCAGGGTGTCATATAGACAACACTGCAACAGAAAAACCCTGTTCGCATAGCATCAGAATTAGATGAGGACATCTGGGAATAGAGGGGTTTCTGTAGTGAATCAGTCATTTGAATCTGACTGAAATCTGTTGGGGTGCTTTTTTTTTCGCAACAGATTTTCTCCCATATGTCAAGCGTGTAGCAGAACCTTCAGATCAATACATGTGATTAATGGGGTTGGCCCTGCTGTCGTCTTTTCTGCTTTATGCACTCACAGAACTGTTTTTTTTTTAAGATGGTAAATAATAGGGTTAATTCTTCTCTCATACTTTGCAGTTTCTAAATGTTTTGTCTGCAGAAGGACACAGCGGAATAACAATGTGTTACCTTTAAAAATAGACGTATTCCTCTGTCTCTGGCTGGTCTCTTCTCTTGTTCAGTATCATGATTTGAATGTATGCGTTTTTGGTATTTCTAAGTATTTCAAATGTCAAACAAATGCTCATTTATGATGGTAATCGTCTAGTAATCCGTATATTTATACGGTTACCAACCGTCTCTGCAACGCCCTACTGAGCAGCAGCCATGTTTCAGTGTAAGACCAGAGGAGAGAGAGAGAGAGAGATACAGAGAGAGAGACAGAGAGATACAGGGAGACAGAGGGAGACAGAGAGAGAGAGGGGGGGGGGAGAGAGAGAGGAGAGGGAGAGAGATACAGAGACAGAGAGAGAGAGACAGAGAGATACAGGGAGACAGAGGGAGACAGAGAGAGAGAGAGGGACAAATAGAGAGAGTGAGAGATATGGGTAGAGAGAGACAAAGAGAGAGAGAGGAGAGAGAGAGTGTGTTGTGCAGTCAACCCAGTAGCCATGCTTTACCAATCAGCGCTAAAGAGGTCGGAGGGGTCGCTGCCCGGCGACCGGCGCTCGCTGACTGGGAACGAGGAGAGACTGACCATGAAGAGGAAGGGTCAGGGTGCAGAGCGGGGGAGGAGCTACTGAGAGCACATGGCCTTTAACCACATCATGCACTGAATGGACCAGGGGAAGAAAAGGCTGCTATACACTATACTGGGGTTTAAATGCAACTAAAGTGCAGGCTTGTTGTCGAAATAACTTTTTGACAGAGTCAGCGAATATCTCCTCATGAAGAAAAAAAAAGGCGAAATAATATTGTTCACATTTGAAAGGGTCGCATTTGTTACATTCATTTGTACACACGTTTTGGGCTAATTCCTCTTTGGGTACAGAGGTTTGCTTAACAGTATGGGCCTCGTTTCTTTTGTCACAGAGAGAGAAAAAATCCATGAAAGTTTGTTCCACTTTCCGAATGAGCTGATTCTGTTTCAGACTGTACCACAACAGTAGGTTTTTCTATCGGGATACCAACGTTAAGCTAAATGCTTCAAAATGTCACCAAAAAACACACACACACACACACACACACACACACACAGAGCTACTGAGTCTCTGGTGTCTGTCAGAACCTGGTGCACATCTGGAGCAAGAACTCCTTAAAAAAAACCCGCTCATTACCCAGGCCCAGATTCCTGTGAAATGTGCCTACGCTACACTTTCCCCCTGCCGTACACAGACACGCTGCAAAACAAGCAAAACAAACAACAAACAGGCAGACAACGACATGCAGCAGATGACACTTCTATACAGAGATCTGGGAGTCTGTTGTTCGTCTGCAGTGACAGCTATTGGCTCGAGTAAATCTAGGCCATCGTTGTGTTTGGGATGAGCAGCAGCAATGGTATTTGACCCAGTAGTCTCAACATAACAGCACGGTTGTTTTCGAAAAAGTTAGGTTGCTTTTCCTAACAGTATACTCTTCCTTTTTTCTCTATTCTACATACTACAGCTGATCATAAAAAGTATGCAGTTTGCATGCAGTAGTAGCCATACAATTGAGACATACTGTACTTTTACCTATTTATTTCATCATAACATCGTGCTTGAATATGTCTCTTGCCTATATATCTGTTGCATCGCTGGTTGTTTTTACACGGAGGCTCTGTTGACGCAATGTTACTTCCAAAGCGCACTGGATTGTGGGTCAGAATCGGCCAAAAAAGCATGCCGACTTCCACACTAAAAGTTACGGCCGGATGTCTTAGGGCTTCCTGGTGTCTGTCTCTCAGTTGGATTTAATACATAACATTTCAAAAGAAGAACATTCAGAGATGAGCTCATCATTGAAGGTGGATGGCAAGTTCTCAAACAACTACTGGCCCTCCATGTCTGGTTGTGATAAATCAACCTAAACCCAATGAAAGAAATACAGGATGTGCCTTGTTAAAAATGTGCCTGTTATCGGCAGACCACTACCATATGAGACATTTTGATATTTTTTACCATTTTGGACAGCGCGCCGCTTATACGTGACTTTGAAAGATACTCTTAAACTTCTTTAACTCTCCCTTAAGCCGGTAATAAACTATGAAGTTCTCAGTGGAGTGGAAAAAAATAAGAATACTGTGATTATATTGGGCCATTTCCAGGTCTGAATGTGTCCGTCTGTATGAAAGTATAGCTGCCGAGCTTGTGTGTGCAGAGTAAACTTTCCTTGAATTAAAAAAGAAAGTATAAGCAATCTGTCACACTATACCTTGTGGTTGTATGAAGAAAAGGAGAAAATGAAAAGCGAACCAGTACAGCCGTGTAATGAGATAGCAAATATTATGTTCGGTCTCAGACTCTCCACAGGGTTTTAATTAAATAAATGTGATACTTCTTTTTTTTCTGGACAGTTTCAGTATATACTCAATGGGATAGGCAAACAGCACGCACTGGCTTTCTAGACTCAACCACCCAATGTTCTTTTTTAAATTAGTTTTTTTTCTACTGTCGACCATTTGTCATTCAGTGGATCTGTTTATGAGGTACTGTTGTATTTGTACCGAGCAGGTCTGCATGTACCGTGTCATCTGAGAATACATCTCTCTCCCAGACAAATTACCTTGTCTCCTATTATACTACTTACAAGTACTCATTCAGGCAATGACGTGATTCTGATAATGATGCTGCTGAAACATGACACATCATCAGTATTGTCACACTGTAGAACATTGGAAGCAACAATAAGGAGGACGAAATGTCAGCCCCTGCATTTTCTTTCACCTGCATTCAGTAGAGCTGATACAGTACGATACGATCAGTAAATTAACTGAATCAGTCAACAAGCGGAAAGTCAATTTTGATCATGAATTAATTAATCGTTGCAGTCAAATTTTTCGTAACCATAGGTTTTTTTTTAGCTTGTGGGGACAAGAATATTCTTGCAAATGGAATATATGTAATTGTGTATGTGTGGGCAAGACCTGATATTGTCACTCCCAGTGTCTCGCTCCGTCCCTCATCTCAAGCCAAATTCCTAATTATCCCCTTTCATGGCCATATCCCACCCACCTCAACATCTGTTCCCACTTCTCTCATGGGCCCTCCTGGTTTTCCCCGCCCACCTCCTCACCTGCTTCTCATTTCCCTTCACGTTATAATCAATTGTTCCCTTGTCAGTTCCTCATTGAAGCCTGGTGGTGTTTTGTCTTGTGCATCAAAGACTCCTGAGACCAATACAGTACCTACAAGCAGCTACATTTCAATAAACCTCTGATATCAGCCTGCTGCCTCGACTGTCTGCATTTGAGTCCAATCCCTGTTTCACCATGCACACCAACCGTAACAAACAAGATGTCATCAAATTGCTTATTGTCTGACCATCAGTCCAATATCCAAAGATATTACATTTTCTATTTCAGAGGTCTACTAAAAGCAGCAAAGAAACTGCACAAATGAGAGACTGGAACTGGGGAAAGTTCAGGTTGTGTGCTTGAAATGATCCAAACATTTACCGTCAAATTTTCTTGAAATTGACCAGCTCTAAAATGTATCAAATACTCAGGAAAGTAGAGGGCATATTAATGTATCTATCTATATACAGTAAATCATCATTCAGGCTCTAGTCTAGGGACCACATTGCAAGGCCAGCAGGATTTTCGGGGGGGAAAGTGGAGTGTCATTGATCGAAGATGAGAATCTTCAACCAAAACGTCTTGTTTCAACTCAGAAAGCACCCAACCCGCTGCAGTCTAGACCTCCATGTTCAAGAGGTAGAATTTTCCAACGGGGCATCAATCATGTGTTAAGATTGGATGATATTAGAGTGACAGAAAGGGTCTGTCCAGGCTGCTCATTGGACCATGTGCTCTCCGTTTACTGTGGGGGCATCACTGCTTCATGACCTTTAACATAAAGAGCTCAACCCTCTTTGCTTGGTCTTCCATCTCTCCCTGTCACTCTAAAAACCCAAGTGGGGGGTTGGGTTGATCTTTGGTGGGTGCTGCAAGGTTAATATCCTCTCAATCAGGTCTCACTTCATCAGAAGATACCAAGAGACACCCACGAGAGATAGTTTGACTCCGAAAAATAAAAAACAAGTAAGTTGGAGAAAAACATTTTGGTACTTGACTCATGCTCTTTTTTTTAAGATTATTTGTTGGCATTTTCAAGCTTTATTTGAAAGTACAGAGTTGAAATGGGGAGACAGAGAGAGAGGGGGAGGGCATGCAGTAAAGTCGGACTCGAACCCGCGACCACTGCATCAAAGGCCGGAGCCGATATGGTACGCGCTCTATCCACTACGCCACTGGAGCGCCTCATTGACTCATGCTCTGTATGTTGATGTCCGTTGACCGATCCCTTCAAGACTCTTGAGGCTATCCCACAAAAAATGTTGGTCAGGGTTCACCTAAACAGTCTTTAATCACACATGACAGTCCGTCTACTCCCTTAGCTTTCCCCTGTCTGCTACAGTCTTAAAACCAATTCATAACCTAATGATTATTATACCATATAATGTGAGAGAGGGGAACTAGTGAGGTACAGGACTCTGCAACTGTACCTTCAGCACATCTTGTGTTTCAATCCACACCCTGATTTTTCCAGACGTGCTTTCGCTGCAACTCGTGATGTATTTTCAATTTGGACAATCGCTAATATAATATCCATTAGGCCTTGCTTTCTCCTTTAGCCGTGCCAAACATTGGATATCCTATATAGGCAATCAGGTAATGTAGAAGCATCGGGCTAATCAGGCACTCGATCAATAGTTAGACGTCAATTTATTTCCCACCTGTGTTCTGTCTCTATGGTTACTATAATGGTTGACAAGATCCTGGCAGGGTGGTGTGACTGATGATGTATTCATTTTTATAAATAGATTCCCCCTCTCCTTTGAAGAAAGGTGTTCACATATGGTAACTGTTTAATCCTCACAAATACACGTTATCCAAAATATGTTCAATGGTTGGGTTTAAAGCTGGGGTGGAGAATTTGGGGAGAAAATAGCAGTTGGGATAGAGATTCGAATCCAAATACCTCAACCGCTCCACTTGTTCTCTTTGGTCCCTCCCCTATGGTCCCTCCCTGACACGCTCTACACCAACAAAGTTGTGCCAAAGTGAATGGACAGTCCCAACAGCCAATAAGAACAGAGAATCGGAGCCTCACTCTGATTGGTCAAAGTGTACAGCTCATGTTAACTTTGACCAATCAGAAATCACATACCCCAGCTTTAAGTTCTAAAAAAAAAATAGTTATTTTCTCATTTTGTCTTGACACTTTGCTTTAAAGTCCTGCCTGCAGAATGAATCTACCCTCTGCCTTTCATCGGTCACAGCAAGTTTCAACAGCAAGAAAACCACTTCCATCGTATCAATAATAATCTCGGCGAGGCTGATTTATGCCCCAGCAGGTACCACACTACCACTGCACTGCTGTGGTCATGATCTAATACTCACTACTAGCTCCCCCTTTCATTTTCCCCCCTACCTGCTCAGTATTCAGATCACACACACACTTCTGGCTGACAAACTCCTTGGGAAAATAGCTTGGACAACTGTAGACTTTTCACTCGTTACAACGTGCCGCTTAGCAATCAGTAAAAGCTAAGCATTGAGATTTGCGAAACATGACTTTTTTGCTGTGTGTCTGCTAGAGATAGCTGCCTCTCCAACAAAGTCTAGCCTGTAGGGTAGATTTGTATTGCCTTGAGCAGTGTGTGAATCCTTGCTGTGCTTCACTTGGCTAGGCTTAGCTTAGCACCAGACCGCACAGGCCTCATGTGGCTCTGCCCTGAAGCATTCGGGTAAACACACACAGGCTATTGCTGTCATGTCAGAAAGGCTCTTGGATAAAGCAGCTGACCTCACTAGACTGGGCTTCTGAGGTCAGCCGTAAGGTAAGTTAACATCACTCAGAATATTCGCTTTGAAGCTAAAGTCAATTTGTGTCAATGAGAAAGTAGATCAAATATAAACCTGATTCCAGTTTACCTCCTGGACATTTGATTAACTCCAAACTGTTTGCAACCTGTCCATACTGTGTGATCACTGAAAGAAAGTTTGTTTTTTTATACACAGACCAGGCTCCGTAAACAGGTATGTAAACCAATGGAGTCGGACCGAGCCTGTCAACACTTCTCCAACCAATCAGCTGCAGGCAATGTTTGTGACGTTAGTAGCAACGTTTTAATTGAACAGGTAGTTAGTGACAACTGCTGTTGCTAAGGCAAGGCGTGTCTGGGGGGTGGAGCCTCTGAAACAGGAAGGGAGTTCAAATATAAATTTGATTTCTCTGGAACGGCTTACTAATCTGCCTTTGTAACTGTAACGTCCAAAACCTCCGCATTAAGCCTTTATGAATGGCTCTATTTATCCAGTCGGCAGCTTAATTTCATAATCAGTACCCAGATGGAGAACGGATGGAGAAGAGTGGCAGCCTCACCCCCCTCGTACCTTTCCCCACTGACAATACATCTCCATCTCCAAATTCACAGCGTCCCACCACCTTACATCATATTACTCAATCAGGCCAGTGTATTTCTGGCACAGGCGGCTAATAAGCGCCTATCTACTGTATGTCAGGAGTTGGCAGCAAGCCGTGGCGAGCTCTGCGGGGGCTACTTCTTTGGCACGTTATACCCTCAAACAGACGCGGGCCATTCTGTCCTCACTAAATGGAGACCATGCCGCTGCCCGTCTGGATGTCTAGCTGGCTTTGAAACGGCTGTCAACGAGGGGAGAGAGTCACGCTGCGAGATGGAACTATCCGCCGTGGGTTCCAGTCAAAGTCTTGAGTGGCACAGTAGCAAAAGCAACGATCTCCATATGCTTTCAGCCATTTGGATTCAAAGTTCAACTGAACCTCTGGGATGATGGCACACACAGCTACAGGCGTGATATTTTTCAAAAGACCTTTTTACGGCGCTACACACAAAAGCACTAAGCAGCATTCACAAAGGTTTGATTGGCACTATCTGAGAGCGATTGTTACAAAGGGTCTCAGACGATGTTGAATGTGCCGTGTGTTCAAAGGGAATTGGCGGTTTTTTCAGAACAGACTCCACAGAGGCCACCATGTTGCACCGCCATGTTTCTGCAGTAGCACAGGATGGACAAACTTGAAAGGTCTTAGGCATTTTTTATATATAGTGGGCGTCCCCGCGAAATGCACCTGCTGGAAGACGAAGAAGAAGTACTATAGAATAAATAACTAAATACATCTTCACCTCATCACTTGATATTTTGGAAAGTCTTGAGGCAGTGGTGGATGATGGCATCTTTAGTAACAAGTTTATTGTCCTTGAAGGCCACCGTAGCTTCTGTCAATGTTCCCAAATAGGGAGGGGTTAGCAAGGGCGCCTCATAATCTAGAACTTTCACGACTAGCTTCTGCCAACATACTCCAATATCACACACTGCATCTTAACTCTATTCATTTACATGTCAAAAGTCCTATTTTGGTGCATTCAAAGGCTTGCTCCACCTACTTTGTGCCTCTCCTAATTCCTTGGCACAGGAAAAACTAAACAGTGGGAACTTTCCATGTGTGCACAGAGTGTGACAATACACAGAGTGGTTTTGTGAAACATAATGAGATGCTAGCCTAGTTTTTCCTTTTACAGGTGTGTTTAGGGATTACATCAAAAAAGAAACAAATCAAGGCTGTTGTTTTGCTTGGGAGGCAATAAAGACAAAGGCATAATCCTAAACCTGCAGGCGCGTACGAAAGCAAACTCCCCAGATGTGTGTGTGTGTGTGTGTGTGTGTGTGTGTGTGTGTGTGTGTGTGTGTGTGTGTGTGTGTGTGTGTGTGTGTGTGCGCGCATGTGCGTGCGTGCATGCCTGTTTATCCATTCACACAATGCAGGGAGGAGGGGAAAGGAAAACACACAGGCACGGGCAGAACCTTCCTAACTCGGTTTAGCAAAATGTCAAGTGAGCGCTTTCAGATCGCCGGCCGACTGAAATGTCACCAAGGCGAGGCAACAAGGAGGCTAAAGACACAAGAAAACACACTGCCTTTTGCACAGTGTATCTGTCCAAAGCCAATATGCCAGGCCAATATGTATAATTACAACACCTTCTGGTCATTAATGTGCCCAATCTGCCTTGACTCTTAAAACACCTTGACCTTGACAAGACGTATTTTTCCATTAAGCACCGTTACAGTTGATGCATACTTATTGCTTCTGAAAGTAGTGTGTTTTTGTGTGTGTGTGTGTGTGTGTGTGTGTGTGTGTGTGTGTGTGTGTGTGTGTGTTTATTTAAGTGACTGTGTGTGTTTTGGCCAGTGCTTGAGTCTCTCGAATGAAAATGTGTGGCCCTGGACATTACAAATTATAGCCTTGGGGGATCCACTTTTTAAAAATAACTGAAAAAAGGAGCCAGCTAAGGTCGATTCAAATTAACTCATGATGTGCTTTTATTTTAAGAAAACAGGTTTGACACAAGGCGCTTCAAATACAATTTGGCTCTGGGGGAGGTTTTGTGTGATCATACCAGCTGGGCCTATTAAGGGTAAAATGTGCAGTTTCAGAGGAGGGGGATTTGTTTTTATTTGCAGAGCCTGCCGTTAGTTTACAAAACATATTTCCTCTACATGTAACTCTTAGTATTGAATCATTATAATTGATATCGTCATAAATCAAAACTACATTATTTTGAGGCACCTGGACCAAACGTAAGACAAGAATATGTTTGTAAACCAAACTGTGGGCCCTGCTGCTGTAAACTACAACAGTGAAACATTAAATTTTTTAGGTAGCTTTCTAACTTCAAATTGTGTTCCAGAGATTACATTTTTCCTGCAAGGAAAGTTTGTCTATTCAGTTATGAGAATATACCGTTAGAAAATGTTCACTTCTCTGACACACCCAAAAGTTACACAGTGCACCTTTAAGAGGTAGTGGGCAAAGGGTGTGTGTAGCTGTAGCTTCCTTCTCATCAAGTGTAGTATAATGTAATTTTGCTGAAGGGTTTGCATGCTCTCGCCACGGGAGGAGAGTTTTATATCGAAGCTTGCCTGCTGTAACGGTGTCATGTGGTATTTATGAGAACTTGTAATGGTGCTGAAGCCAGGCACACCTGCTACGCCAGGAGGGATATGGATTTTATATCATTCACATTGGTGCAAAATCTAGTCAAAGTTAGCTTGTTTTTTGGCTTGTTTTGAGCTGTTGTTTTAGGTGTATCTAAGGGCACTCCCTACAAAAAAAAATGTGTTGATTTTTTTATGACATGTATTGAGTACGAGAGAAAAAGAGGCTGCCAGGGGCTTGATAGTTTTTTCCAAAAAGTAGTATAACTTAAAGCAACAAGGCAGGAACATGTAACATTGTATCCAAATGACATATTTCAACATACCTAACCTATTTCGGATTGATTGGTTTTATATCCACCTTTTTCGGATTAACCAAATACGTTTAATAAAATGAAAGCTGCAAACAATGATTATTTCATTTATCTGCCAGTTATTGTCTCAATCAATTGTTTGGTCTAAAAAAGGAAAAAGTCAGAAGATGGTGAGAAATGGCTAAGGAAAATTGCTAGAAGCTTAGCGACATTGAATATGCTACCACGAAGACAATGAAAACCAGTAAATATTCACATTAGAGGAGCTGGAACCAGAGAATTTAGTACAAACATTTGAATCATACATTCATTTCTTCAAATTGCACTTATAGAGGCAAACAGAATAATGCAACTTTACATAAGGAAACTTGAGGTTGGTGACATTAACTCCCAAGTATATCTGAGCTCACATTAACAAGCCTGCTGCATGAAACCAGAGGAAAACAAAACAGTCTAAAATCTAAAAAACTACGGCCTACGAGCTGCACCTGTGCCAATGCTATTATACCAACAACACAGAAAGCAAAACTGTAGCTCTGCCAGACTTCTGCTTGGCTTACATACTTGAGGAGGGCAGGAAATGAAACCTTTTTGCCCCGTGGACTTTTGCTGGCCAAAAGTCAACCGCTAAATTTGGAGTAACACACACGTCACCTGATCTTTCTTAATCATTTTAACACCACAAAATCTTAAGGAGTTTTAACCCTCTTAATGTGTAACTGTCCTACTACAAAAACAATGAAAACCAGTATATTCAAATGAGAAGCTGGATGTCATCTTAGAAACATAAAGGTAATAATGTCTTCAGTAGTGTCAATCTAAAGGCAAGGCAAGGCAAGGCAAGTTTATTTATATAGCACAAGGCCACTCAAAGTGCTTTACAGGGGCAAGATTAAAATACATAAAACACATTAGAAGACATTTAAAAGCGAATGAAAGCACAATAGTTCTTTAGTTTTAATTATTATTTTTTTGGATGCTGTAACTTTCCTATCATGTCAATAAACTGTTGAAATAAACTGTGATCTCCCCAGAATGGTTATGTGGTTTGACACCTGACGCTTGTGAAGATGACAGTTTACCTCAACAGGTGTACAGAAAAAACAGAGTTTCCCCTACGTTCACTCACAACTGGTGCACAGAAAAAACGAAGCATCACTGCAAAGAAAATGCAACATGAACTTAAAACAACTTGAAAATGTAACTTAAAAAATGTAAAAGTAGGGGCTCCGGTGGCGTAGTGGATAGAGCGCGTACCATATTGGCTCCAGCCTTCATTGCAGTGCTCACAAGTTCAAATCCAACCCGTGGACCTTTACTGCAGGTCATCCCCTCTCTCTCTGTCTCCCCATTTCAACTCTGTATCTAATAAAGATTGAAAATCTTAAAAAAATAAATAAAAAATCACAGTCCGTGGCCACAGTGACCTCAACCACCCCAGAGGAAACCCTGTAAGGACAGACAACAGACCCCGTCACTCACATCCTGCCATAACACACACGCCTCTTTGAAAGTAAACAAGCCACACAATCACAAACTCTCACACACATAACTGTTCATGGCTTCAACAACTAGGCTTCACAACACAGACAAGTATGGTTAAGCAAATTGCTTGACAGTAGGGCCGCAGACTTCATCGAAATGTTATCGAAACCCAACCATTGCCTCTTATATTGCAAAAAGTCATAATAAACGCGTTAAGATATGTTTTGCTAATCGTGCAGCGCTACTTGACGAACGGCCACTTCAATGTTCTCAAACACAGCACACGAGCAAAGATGACACGGATAGGTGTGTGTGTGTGTGTGTGTGTGTGTGTGTGTGTGTGTGTGTGTGTGTGTGTGTGTGTGTGTGTGTGTGTGTGTAGTGTGTGTGTGTGTGTCGCCCCACAAGTGTCCCTTTGGTGAAGGTATAGGGAGCCAATATCCCAGTGAGTGACAGCAGCACAGACACACAGACAAAACGCTGAGAAAGCCGCGGTGGCGTTTGTCCACGTCTCCTGTGGACTCAACAGCTGACACACTGCAGCCACGGCAACACGCACGCCAAAAACACACACGCCAAAGAACTCCCAAAATCTACCTAAGTTGATACACACAGGGACATTCTCACTGACAGTATTATGGTATGTTATATTTAACGTTTTTCATTATAAATAAGTTAAACTGTTCATTTGTTATAACTAAATTATCGATTGTTATCAAATGTCTGTCAATTAACCAGTCATTTCAGCACTACCAGCAATCTCTACATAACTGATTTTGTTCTATTCATAAGATCAGGCACACATTGTAAAGGCAGTAACTATAATAACTATTTTTTTATGATATGATATTTCAGATGATAAGGTGTGGTGTGACTTTCAGGCCTGGCGGTCTCCGTGCCAACAGCCTCAGTGGGGCGCTAATGCTGTTATCGTCACGGTGACGGTGTGTGAACGTGTTGCTTCGTGTCTTCAGCTCATCAGAAACACAGCGCTGTTCTCCAGCAGATGCCTCAATTACAGAAGCATCACACATGTCTGTCTATCTATCCATCTATCCATCCATCCTTCTTAGCTTCGACATGTGGCGGGGGGACGGGGGATCGAACCTCAGACCCTGTAGTTAAGGGTCGACCGCCCTACCCCACTTCACCACAGCCATCCTTATTGTAATACACCATCCATCCATCCATTAATCCATCCCTCCATCCATCCATCCATCCCTCCAGTCTGCCTGTCTGTCTATCCATCCCTCCCTCCCTCTCTCCTTCCTTCCCTCCCTCCCTCCCTCCCTCCCTCCTTCCCTCCCTCCCTCCCTCCCTCCCTCCCTCCAGTCTGTCTGTCTGTCTGTCTGTCTGTCCATCTCTCCTTCCCTCCCTCCCTCCCTCTCTCCCTCTCTCCCTCCCTCCCTCCCTCCAGTCTGTCTGTCTGTCTGTCTGTCTGTCTGTCCATCTCTCCTTCCCTCCCTCCCTCCCTCTCTCCCTCTCTCCCTCTCTCCCTCCCTCCCTCCCTCCAGTCTGGGTGTATTTCATCAGGGCGCTGTGGCCTCCATTAGCGCTCCTCCTTCGGGAGGGCTCGGCCTCTAAAGCACAGCACTCTGGGAACGCACCGGGGCCCCGCACTTTACCCTAACAGCTTCATCAAGCCTGCATCCCCAGAGCCACACACACACACACACACACACACACACACACACACACACACACACACACACACACACACACACACACACACACACACACACAACACACACACACACACACACACACACACACACATAACAAACACCCAGAGCACACACACACAAACACCCACCCGGAGCACACACACACATACACACACACACACTGCAGACACACACACAACCTCTGGAGGGTCCAATTAGCAGCCATCACCTGTAATTCAATAACAACACTCCCTTCTTCTTCTTCTTGCAGCCTCCTTTTGCCTTTCTCCCTTTCACTCGCTCAACCGTGAATTTTTTTTAAATAATCTAAAAAGGAACCGCTCCTAATGCTCTACTGCATCTAACAAAAAAAAAATCGAAATCTGTTCTGTTCTGAAACTGGCAGTTTATTAAGGGAACTCAACGGACTACATATTTGTTTTTATCAAGAAAAAAAAAATGTCTTCCACCTCCACCTCATCTCCTTTCTTCATTCCCACCGGGTGTGTTTACTTCTTTACAAGCGTCATACATCATCGCTGCGCTGCAAATCAAGCCCACAGGACACAGAGACACAAAGAGAGAATCCACATATTGCACCTCTCAACCTCTCTACCTCGACTCCTAATCAAATCCTCTGTTCCGTTTCCATGCGTTCACTCGCCATCCGTCCTGCACTAGAGACAGCAGCAGCAGCTATACAACCATGAGACAAATCTATCATCACAGTCAATAAAGAGAAGCCGGTCCCCACTGAATGTAATCTGAACCTTGTTATGGATATTTTCTTGATTAATAGATAGTAATGTTTGGGATATGAATCATCGGAAAATAGTTTTAAATGATTTATTTTTAAATGTGCATATTATTTCCCAGAACAACTCGTTTTATCCAACAACAATCAAATATCAAAAATATTATTTGGACAAACCCCCCAGAAAAAGGGGTGTGGTTGACTTCAGCAAAAGGTGGGTGTGGTGTATTAGTGAGAGCTATAAATAAAACTTAGCAATAAACTAGTTTTTGGAACAGTGATGTTACGCCTTTTTTTTGTGAAACATGACACATTTTCATTAATCAATATTAATGGTCTGCTTTCAATATTTATGAAAATATTTCGTTAAAAAAATAATAATAATTTCTAAGTGACTCTTATCATATAGAGCACACCATAAACTCAGACAATAAAAAGGCCTGGAATAGACCGCCAGCTTCAGTGAATAATAGTAGAATGAATCCCTATACTGCTTTTAATCTCCTCCTCTTCCCCTCCCACCTGTCCTGCTGCTTGTCCCTGGGGGGTCTTTAGAGGGTCCTGGCCCCTCCTAACCCACATGTGTCCACCCATCAGCATGATTTATGACCACTGGGGGCTCCCCTACTCCTACTGTAGTTTTTTTTTACATTTAGGCTTTATTCGTTGTGTGATATTCAAATAATTTTTCGGTTGGGTTTGTGGTTTAATATAGCTGTATTTTTTCTATATAGAAAAGTTATACATATTGAAATCAAAATAAAAAATGTGGCAGTGCTTTTTTTCAGTTATTTTAAAACATTATATTCCTATGAAAATCATCTGGTTCCTGTGAAAAATCATTTGAATGTGGTAAAAGCTGAAAAAAGGATGCATGCCTATAGAGGAAACTTGGAAGGCATACAGCGCTATGACTATAAGACCTGAGGCTGAGGCAAGACATGACGATTGAGTCGCTGGAACTAGAAAATATTTTAAAAAATGTCCCTGAAAAAATTACAAACAAACAATTAAGCTCTGTTTGATTCCAGGAGTGAGTGCCATGAAAGGCTAAACAAAAGGGAAGAATAATTCAGTACACGGCTTAACACAGAGATTTAGTCTGTACTCATTTTCTTCTCAGCAGCACGATTCTTTTTCATCTCAGCTCCGCTACACCTGTTTCCCTTTCGGCTTCCCTTTGAGACGTGTCCCAATTCTAATGGAAGCTAATCAAAGGGTGAGTACATGCCAAGCAGCATCCCACTTCAATGACTAACTATACACAGGATTCTGTCTCGACTTGGTCTCTACTGTGCAGCAGTCAATCATAGTTGTTGCTAGATTGTATGCTTACGTCAATGCTGTGAACATCCTTGTCACTGTCCCTGTGATCCAATCCCCATACAATCTTCTATTTAGTATGCCGGAAAAAGATTTAGGATGTCCCAATACATGCACATCAATTGCAATATGCCAAAAATACCTAGATGGCCCACTAACTCCAATTGCATTTTGCAGTATTCTTCTTTATTCTTGATATTTCTCGACATAATGAAAGAAAATCTTCCTTATCTGATTTTTTTTCTCTCTCTCCTGTGGCCCTAAAATTCTTCTGTACTTAAGTATGTAGTGTAGTAAAAAGAAAGAGTATGTGAATTTCGAACGCAGGGTGTGTTTCTATAGTGGCAAACTTTACTTTCTGGCTTTTAAAAATCCATCAGATAGACATATTAAAGCCACAGTGGGTATGTTTCTTTCTTCATCTCATTCTAAAAAAAAATATCCAAGTTCCCCTTTTATACTTTTGTTATGGCAAAGTCATACACTGAAAATAGTTTTATACATGATAAGCACAATGTAGGGCAGCAGTTTGGGGGCTGCATTTTCACTGATTTCCTGTGATTTTTGGGAGAGCTGGCGGCCTCTGCTTCTCAGGAGGTAGGAGGGAGAGAGGGAGAGAGAGAGAGAGAGAGAGAGAGAGAGAGAGAGGGAGAATGGAGGATGGCAGGATATGCAAATTGTAGCAGCACTAAAGGAGAGAGAGAGGAGATTCCCACAGACCAAGTGTGAAAGAGTGCTCCCCCTCTCCCACGCACACACAGGACTTTGAATGGGACTCTTTCTTTTGACACACACACTGGCTTGCATTGCACTCAACTAACCCAATCACACAGACGCTACTAAAAACGCATTTAAAACTTGTGAAAAATGCACATATGCACTCGTCTCTTATATGCGAGTAATCTAATGCATACTTGAACTTTAAAACCTAGTGTTAACCCTCAAACAGCCCTTTAGAGGTATGTCCCAAAGTGTCCTCACTTTCCAAAAATGTACTCACTCTTAAATACTATAACTCAAACTGTTCTCACAAAAATACTACACGCACGCACACACACACACACACACACACACACACACACACACACGCCTGGTGGTGGGATGCTGGTCAGATAAACTGGTTTCCCCTCACCGCATGCTGCCTTTCACAGCCTATAGCCTCAGTTAGCACCACAGTAACAGATTAAGGTTTTAGCTGTTAGCTGCTTGTTGAGCCTCTTGAATAAATGAATATTCAGTTAGGCTGAATGAGAAGCCATGAAAGGCAACAGCAAAGCAGGTTACTGGTGGAAATGGGTTAGGCCATGGCCACCGTTTTAAGATAAGTGCGAACACAAAGTTTGTCAGTTCCCCTTGAGATTTATATGCACCAGTGAGTGAGGCCAGAGGTAAATTTCACTTTTGGTTCCACATTTGGCTTTGTTTTTTGAGCGTAGGTGGCAGTGAGTAAACTGTGTCTTTATAGCATACATTTTAAAACAGCTTTGTAAGTTTGGATGAGTTTTTTTTTTTACTATAATCTTATTTGAATTAACCAAGACCGCCAATGCAGAAAAAAATACTAATACTAAGCTTTGTATCTATTCAGCATTGCATACATCTTTCACGTGATACATTTAAGTGAGTTAAATTTCTAATTCCTTTACATTAACTGATTTCAATGGATAGCAAATAATTCTTAAATGATCCATAAGGAACAGATATCATTAGCCATCAAATTATTGCTCTATGCACTGACTGTTACTTGACGACTTGTAGAAAAATCTTGTTCTAATTTGTTTCTGTTCTTCTGACCCACTCATGCGTCCAACTAATTTATTCAATGGCGACTTCTTTATTAAGGGACATTGAGGCAGCTTAAACTACATTTATTAATGATTTGATGCAAAGAAACACTGACAATCTGCTACATGCTGTTCACTGCCACACACTCAACATGTGGTTGCTCCATTGACCTCTGACCTCTCAATGGAGGGGGCCTGTGAGAGTGGGTGGCTCTATGCCCCTCTAACACACCATATGTTCTAAAATGTGTGTTGTCAACCCTAGTGATACACCCAACTCACAGTTTTGAGCCAAACTGCTCGGCATGTTTCAGATATTATGTGCAGCGCAGCCTGAATCACAAGCTACTTTGCTCTCGGTTTCGCATTAAGTCAGAGGGCAGAAAATCGTTTCCCTTCCACCCTCCACTATAAATAGCTCTGATGTGGAGAGTGTTCGTGAGTTGAAGTCACACCTGCATGACGACAGGCCCGTCTGGGGTTGGTTAAAAGACCTCATTGGGTCACGTGATTAGGGCTGCTTTTGTGATATGTAGTGATTGAGAAAAAGTGGCTGTTTTGAAAGGAATAAGCTATATCACAAACACAACCTTAACATCTGAACAGTTTAAGTCACTGCTGTAAAAATTCATTGTCACCATATTTTTATAGTGACAAACTCAGAAAACTCAGAAGCTCAAAAAAAGCGCCAAAGAAATGTTTCAGTTGTTGATTCTATAGCAGGAAGTACAGCAGAAGGTATAAAATCCATGCGCGATCACCAAAAGTGTGCCCACAATGCTGTTGTCACAATTACTAATGGGGATGACAGAACTTACACACTATAGCTTTAATTTAACATGCAAAAACATAGTACAAATCAGCATTGCTGTGTATTGTTTGAACCTACTTATAGCTGCTCTTTATTCCTGTATTTAGTGGCATTATGTCATGTTTCCATGGCTGATCTGTCAAGGTGGCTTTATCAGCCGACGTCATCTGATTGAAACGCAACAGCATCAGCAGGAGCGCTGATTTCCCCTCACAGGCGCCATGTTAATGCATCATGTTATGATTCACACACGCAACGACTGTGTTGTTATGCAAAGCCTGGAGGAAAGTAGCAGTTTCCCACCTTCATCCCACAAATATACACACACACACACACACACACACACACACACACACACACACACAGATATACACGCACACAAACTCACACACACACACACATACAAACACTCTCTCTCTCCCTGACGCACACACACACAGATATACACACAAACACAATCTCACACACACACACCATCACACAAACACACTCTCTCTCTCTGACGCTCTGACGCACACACACACACACACACACACACACACACACACTACTCAATTAGTCACAGCAGCAGCAGCAGCATCAGGAGCTGTGTCGCCCCTCCCCCTCTCTGGACCATAAGGAGAGAGGGGAGGGGTTAATGCTGACTCGCTAAAGACGTCCTGCAGTGCTTTGTCATTCCATTTGTTGCAAAGGAAACGGACGAACACACACTCTCACACACACACACAGACACACTCTCTCACACACACACACACACACACACACACACACACACACACACACACACACACACACACACACACACACACACACACACACACATTCAGCCCGAGGCGAGAAAGTAACAGGAATGACCATTGGTCGTGGGTCAATTAACAGCTAGTGTCGGCCACAACAACCACTTCTAACACCACTCTGGATCATTTCCCTCTAACATTACCATCTCTCTTAGATACGACAAAGGAGGACGTTTGCATAAAAAAATCACGTAACACTTCAGAAATACATAAATGAAGGTAAAAAAAATTAATAATTAATTAAAAAAATGACTAGTTCTTTGAATGCAAACCAACTTCGGTTATTGGAAAAACCTAATAACTTGTAGGATTGTGTGGGTAATTGCATTTACTAAACAGCTATTCTGTTTTGAATCAAGCTAATGGAATGAGTGAACCAAGATGAACCCATAGCCTATGGCCGGGCCTAAATGCTTAATATTGTCCCAGAAGCAGGAGGACATTCACATGACTCTCCTCTGCTCTGTAGGACAGAGGTGACTGGAACACCTCGGGCGACCTCAAGAAAAAACAGCTTCTTCATACAAAAACAGACTTCAAAACATGCTGCGCCATTTTAAAATCAACACAATTTTGGCTTTTTAAGAGAGTGTCATATTAATACACGGTTTCTGGGCCATTCCACGGTGTATTATGGTCTAAAAACACACTGGGAAACAGAATATACAGCACTGATTTCAAGCAATAAGCTTAATTTAAAAGCCACAGTTGTTTTATAAGATGCTTGTACAACATGCAGCACATTAATAAAGCACCACAGCTCTAGATACGGGGGGCTAAATCATTTCTAGACACCCTGCTATTCATCCACGCATCAAACATAACAAACTGATCAGAGAGCCTATCATCAAAGACACAAGAGAATTCCTCTAAAACAGGAATTCAAAAAAACGCTTCCTTATCAACAGAACTGTCTGTTTAAAGTGACCTGCTAACTTGTATTAAACAGCCTTCAGTGAACACACAGTCTTTGAAAGCTGTTGTAAACACAACACTTGTCTATCAACAAGCTCCCTTCGCTGCTAGGGAAAAATGCTCCTAAATAATTTAACCGAAAAATACATATGCATTATAAATATGGGCCAGCCTGGGGGACTGTTATTGAATATGCAAAATATAAAAAAACAACATTTTTAGAACAACTTTTTTAGAACAACAGTTGGCCTTTAGCAGTGCCAAAGGGAGCTGTTTTTGTAGAAGTGGGTCTCCTGCTTTTTGTTTATTTCTTGCAAGCACACGAGTTCACACATGACTAGCGTTGCTGCCAATGGTTTAACACTGTTCCTCTGATCTACAGGCGGCGGGGACATGCCAAGTTATGCAACAAAGCGCTGACCGAGGCAGAAGAGACCACGACTGCTTGTTAGTAGACGTGGATGTAAACAATGCTCAATGCAGGATAAATAATAGTTAGAAAAACAGCTTTGCAAATGTTTTACGAGGCTGGAATAACACCCAAACCTCTACAATACATACACAATGTCAAATTAAAGGCGGAGTCTGCGATTCTGGAGAGCGCTTAAAAAACTGCACTGCATAAAAAAAATTGTGTTAATACACAGCCTGGGCTCTGTAAACTGGTATGTACACAAAGGGGGGCCTACCGTAGCAAGCAACATGCCGGTTTACAGAGCCTAGGCTGTGTATTAACTAACACAAGATTTTCTTTTTCAGTGCACACATACAGTACGGACAGGTAGCCAATCGTGAGGAGTTATTCACTGATTTTGACAGACAGACAGATAGACAGAAAGACGGACAGAAGGATAGACAGGCAGATAGACAGACAGGCGCTGGTGAAGGCCCGGGCCTTGGCAGCGTACTAGCGGACCAAGGCTTGGAGTAGGCCGCTGTGTTTATCCTGTCAAGGTATGTTAACACCAGGCCGCATTCCTCTAGTCCCTAAATTGCAGTGTTAGATTACAGCCCAGCTGAGAGTGCACACGTACACACAAACACACAGACACACACACACACACACACACACACACACACACACACACACACACACACACACACACACACACACACACACACACACACACACACACACACACACACACATATAAACATGGTGTACTTTATAGCAGAGCCTTGGGATGACGAAGCCTTGACCAAAGTGGCACAGAAACAAGCAGTGCGAGTTGACGGCCAACACCTGCCATTAAACACAACAACTGCATTCCATTAACATGTGGTGGAGCTGGATACCAGTTGATTACAGGCAGTAAAGTAACAATACAAAAAACTTAAGGTAAAAACAAATATTTATTTCTCCTCCACTTCTTATTCTGTACAAAGATGTCTGCAGACACTTAGAGGTGCACTGTGTAATGCTGGTGTATTTTGGCATCTAGTGGTGAGAGTCTAAATTGCAACGCTTCCTTGATAACCCCTCCATTTCAGATAATGTACATATGCTATCGTGGCCTTCAAGGACAAGAAGCTATATTACTAAATATGGCATCATCCACCACTGCCACAAGTCTTTCCACAACGTCAAGTGATGAGGTGAAGATGTATTTGGTTATTTATTCTATAGTACTTCTTCTTCTTCGTCTTTCAACAGGTGCAATTCCAAACATTGCAGTGCAACATGGTGGTGTGACCTGCTTCTTTATACTCATTCCAAGGTAATGAAAAAATGACTGATTTTCAAGCGACTATACACTAAATAAAACATACTTACTAAGGAATATTATATTCAATTTCTTAAAGGTACACTGTACCTTTAAAAAACACAACAGCTGTTTTATCTACTGTGTGCATGCTGCTCCAACTCACTCCAATTTACAGAGTGTGGTTAGGGCACACGTACAGTAAGAGTAAAGTGAAGGTTGTCGAGGGATCTCTGGAGGCCAATAAAAAGATGGCACTCATCATTTAGCTCTGGGCTTTCAGCTTGTTTACAGTAGCTGCCTGGTGGTGAATCATCTGTACACCGAGGCCAACTGACTGTCATCTATCAATAACACACGGCAGGTTAGGGTTTAGTTTGTTTAGCTCTGTGAGAACAATGGCTATTTCAACTTAGGTTGCAATCTAAAATAGCTCAGAGAGAGAGAGAGAGAGAGAGAGAGAGAGAGACACCTAAAACTCCCCCTGTAGGCCCCCCTCTCAAGCAAACTGTGACACAGGTCATTATGAATGACATCATAACTGCAGGAAATGACTCCCAAACACAAGGTTTTATGGGTATGAAGAAGAAGTGGAGGTTGACACATGGTTTATAACAAAATGAGTGAAGGACACGGAACTGTTGCTCACATCCAGCTGTGGCTATTTTCAACCCCAGAGAAGTTACTACAGCACAGAGCATAATATAGGCTATACATCTGAAATGACATGATTCTAGATTTAAAATTCATCCCCAAATTCTGCCTCTAACCAGCAATAACAAGAGATCACCTAACATGTCGGCTAATGATCTAGTACTGATTATGTTAATAGTTCTAGTTCACTAGAGCATAACTGTGTAATAGGAAACCAAAATTATGTCATC
The DNA here is from genome assembly GCF_949987685.1 of Ammodytes marinus. NCBI lineage: Eukaryota > Metazoa > Chordata > Actinopteri > Uranoscopiformes > Ammodytidae > Ammodytes > Ammodytes marinus. The sequence continues at coordinate 27,197,214 of NC_137213.1, read as the reverse complement.
AACCACGTATAATATGTAAACGTCTCCATTTACATAGATTTATGTATATTGTGTTTCGATTTGGGCACACCTGTGATAATAAGTGTAATTTTCTTTACAATGTTCTCAGACCATAATCTGTAATACTAAACACAAATTAGCAAAATCTCTCAAGAGATGGGATATGTTGAATGATTCATCGATTAGTCAATTAATGCAGGAATTTAATTGGCTATTTAGAAAACTTGTAAATTGCACCTTAGGAATATCAGTCAATAATATTATATATTATATTAATTAAAAAAACTGGGATGTGATGTAATTCATAAGAAAATCTCATAAGCCCATCCACTGTCTGTTTACTCTCTTTCTGACACCTTGCAAGGCAAGGCAAGGCAAGTTTATTTATATAGCACAATTCAGACACAAGGCCACTCAAAGTGCTTTACAGGGGCAAGATTATAATACATAAAACACATTATAAAACATTTAAACGCGAATAAAAGAAGCAAATAAAATAAAAATTGCAGGTTAAAATGGAGACACATTATAAAACATTTAAAAGCTAATAAAAGAAGCAAATAAAATAAAAATTGCAGGTTAAAATGGAAACAAAAAAGTCTTCAGACTCGATTTAAAAGAACTGAGAGTTGTAGCAGACCTCAAGTTTTCTGGGAGTTTGTTCCAGAAAAGTTTGTTTCCTTGCAGAAAGTTTCAGACCGGCATTCATGTAAATGAGTAGTATAGGACACAGAGTCAGAGATATTAAGTATGCACAGGGTGAGTAAATAAGGCTTTTTGGTGTTAGTATAGTTAATAGTATCAGCAGCTGGTTACCACACCATGGTGATGACAGGCAGGAGGTCATGGTACATTAGCACAGGCATTACATATGCCACAGCAGCTCCTTTGAAATTCAAATCAGGTTGTGGACAAACGAGTAGCAGTTCTGTGTCACGTGGGTAAAAAAACGATTAAAAAGAATAATAATAAAAATTGAAAAATTAAAAAATGAATTAATCTGTAGAGAAACAAACCTTGAATATTTAGATTGGTTTGAAAAAAATGGTGAAAAAAATATTCATAATACTCATATAATACTTTGAATTGAGTCAGGTAGAAAATGAAACCAAAATGATAGGCAATAGGAGTGTCTATTTGCAGCAGATGAAAGCAGTGCGCACTGAATCACGGCACCTTTTGCCATCTTGATTGTGCGTCCCGTTACACGGACAGAGATGCGCTTCTTCCTCATCATAATAACCTCATTTAACAGTGTGTAGTCGGTCTTCTAACTCCACAAAACGCTCAGGATTAACCCCCATCAAGTATTTGTGCGAGGATATCACTGAAAAAATCGCTTTAAATACACCTTTATAGGTGTTGCATCACCTTACGTATACCTGGCTGTCTCGAGTCCAGGATGAAAAAAAAGGCAGCAACCCCGCCTTCACTGCAGTAATGGTAACTGACCGCCATTCCCCTTTCCGCACGCGCACACACACCTCAGGAAATTGTATAACGAAATCAAAGCAACACAATAGATGGAAACGACAGGGCTTGACGGTGAGGTCTATAGCCTGAGAGCTCCTATTATTGCAAACGGTGGGGAATAACAGTAACCACCTTATGCACCGCTCATTTTTACGTGCGCACACACACACACACACACACACACACACACTGGGAGCCCTGCAGAGTGCACGCGACCCAACAAAACGACCAACAACACACTTCAAATACATGCATTAGGGGAAGATAAAAACATGCACAAGTGGGTCAGAATCAGTAAATGCGTGTGGATGAGATAAATCCCGCGAGAATATATAAAAGGGAGGCGAGCATCAGTGGCGACACACACACACACACACACACCACAATATAAAAATCATCTCTACCTGCACAAGTTGACATTTGGAGCGGTTGGTTTTTTCCGCCTTCCTGGCTCCCTCACGAGACACTTTTAGGTGAAAAAAAAGCGAGCGAGATCTCGAGATGCGCAGGTGTAGAGGCTATTATATGGGTGTGTTTATTATCTAGGCCATTTGTCCGCGAGCCCCCCGTTATCCGCGTTCAGGTAAACACATGATGATGATGATGATGATGATGATGGTTCCTGTACAGACGCGCACAGTCACCGTCGTGTCGTCAGCAAAAGGAGGAGAAGAGAGAGAGAGGGAGAGAGAGAAAAAAAGGTACTTTCCAGCCCCTAGGCTCACGGGCTCACACACACCGTGCCTCATAACGGTGTCTAAAAATATATCAATGTCTGGGTGTACCTGTTTTTTATTGGCTGATAGCACGCGAGAAGGAGGAGAGCACAGGTAAGAAACTGTCCAATGAGAGACGCTGGCTCCAAAAAATAATTTTGGGGTGTGCAAATTTAAAGTTATTACAACAAACTACGTGTATTTTATTTTAATTTGTGTGTGTCCTTAACTTCATAACAAGTGGGCTTATTGTGAACAAACACCTATTCTCAGATCATTTTCAAAATGATACCGTAGAGATATCTCACTTATGATATTAAGAGAAGAGTATTACAACGGTATCCCAGAAAATATGAAGTAAGATAAGGTCAATAGAATGTCAAAAAACTGACAACAAAAGCCATACCACGATGCTTAAGCTTAAAAAATAAAAATAAAATCTTGCCCTATAATATCCAAAATGCAGCAACCAACAAGATGTTTCGCCATGCTAAAGAACGTTTACAAAGCCGAATTGACAGGTGCAAAAAGTAACAGTCAAAAACGAGCTAAAAAGAGACATTTGCAAGACAATCGACACCAAAAACACACGCTGATTTACATAAATAGCTCGTTTAGGAAAGCTAAAGCGGTGTGATCAAATGAGGAAATGCATGCATGAACATAAAACAATGTTTGCCCGATCGGTTTATAAACAAGGATTAAAAATGCAAAATCTCGCTCTTACCTTAACAACTAGAGGAGCATGCGGTGTTGCTGCGAGGAGCAGGAGGAGGGGGGAAGTGGAGATAAAATAAACATCCCATCTCCCTGCCATCAGCGGAGCAAGCGGAGAACCAGACCAAACGCCCATGCACACACACAAACTAGATGCATTCACTGCAACAGCATGATTCAACCACCCGGCCACACTCTTAAAGTTGGATTATTTTGAACGGGAAACTGCACTTTCCTGTGCCGAGCGAGCCAAGCAGCAAGTTAGCACCAAACTAAACCTCGCCCTAAAAAAAAAAAAAAAAAAATCATACACTAAACTCCAAACTGCGTCCAACTGGGCCACGTTGTTATGCGAAAGCCTCGCAACCTGCCGCCAAATGTTGCTAAAAGGTGTAAAAAGTGTCCCAAAAAGTGCAAAAACAACGAGAAAAGTACGAATAGAAACCAGTATGAAGCGCTCCTCGAGGTTTATTATGGGTGTATAACGGTGCAGCCAGGCGGCCCCGCGTGCACCGCTAGGCGGAGAGAGAAACAAGCCAGCCAGGTATAACGGTACACCACCACCGCACTGGGGAATGAACCAACACACATCAACCAAAAAGTCCCAGAAACGTGGTCCAAGTAACTCGCTCACAAGTAAAAGTACCCCAGAAAGAGTTATACAAAGCGGGGAGCTTTGTAAGGCAGACCGCCCGGTTCACTGGAAGAGTTGTAGGGACTTACCGTCGGTTCGTTTAGGGTTCGCCTGTTTTCTGCGCTTACACCTGGGGCCATCCGCCATGATCCTCTCGCTGAAGTCTGAAGCGCAGCCGCTCGCGAGTCACCTCCCTCCGCCTCCTCCTCCTGTCTCACCCCCCTTCCCTTCCCCTCACTATCCCCCTCCTGTCCGCTTTACGACATCACCTTCCCCCTCCCATTGAAAACACCTGGTTTGCGACACACTCGTTGCGTTTACGGCATCACCTTCTCGAACACCTCAGTCAGCACGTGGCCCCTCCTACTGGCCGCGCGTGGGTGTGTTGCTCGCTGAAAGAGTTGTTTCCAAACGGTGGTCCGACCGCCCTGTCAGGGTCGTCCCGGGGCACACTTTGCACACTCTGCTCCTCCTGATGGTTGAAAAAAAATATATATAGCAAATATAACTACCTGTCTAGTTTGGCTTTCAATTTAATTTAATTTTTTTTTAAATGTAATTTATATTTTATTTTGTTAAGCTTTTGACTGACTTTACTTCATTTATTTAACGTTATTAATTGTATTTATTTTAAACAATTACTTACAGATATTATCATAAAACGTTGTCAGTTGAGAATAAATATGAAAATGTGTCAATATCTAATAAATGATGCACATTTCCAATTTTTTTAAACCCAAATGTTACTGTTTTAATCCTTCTTGCAAAACAACAGTGAGAGATTTCTCAAACTGAACACCTCTCTGCACGTGCACAGACACACAGACACAGACACAGACACACACACACACACATAGACACAGACATAGACACATAAGATGCAGCTTATTCTTGTCTCACCTTCCCCTGCCCATCATCACTCATCTGTATTTCTGTTTCACATTAGCAAAGCTGGTTTGTGTTTCACTTGTTCGGACACTAGCCTCGACGTTCTCAAAGTTGAATCCTCATTTGCGCTCAAAAAGTTTTTTTCCTATAAACTTTGGGCTATTTTCCGCCAAATATAATCTATCATAGGTCAATTTATTGGTGTGAAAACATTACATTAAAAAAAAAAAATATGGAAAAAAATTAATTCTCAAGATGATTTTCTGATAATTTTTTTTATTTTATCTTCTTTTGTTATTATTTTCTGCTACTTTCTAAAGTATTAATTGATTGATGATTTTCTGAGCCAGTGATTTGACAAAAAAAATAACCTGAGCCTAAACCTCTGTGCCCTCACTCAGCATTGACAGAAGTTGAATGCCAGTTTGAGGGAGTGGGCTTTAAGGTCTGTGGGGCTATTCTTGTACCTGCCCACGATCAGGTTTCTAGTTGGGACACACCAGGTGCTGCTGCCATCACCTCACAGTTTACACAACTCCTCTTGGATGTCCCCAGTCCACACTGTGTTGGAAACTCAACTGCAGACAGAGGCTTAAACAAGGGATTTTTGAGATCATACCTATTTTTCTAGATAATTTTTTATTACAGACTCTAAGTCCAGATAATACAAAAGAACATAAAACATTACAAACAGCGACGACAACAACAACAACAACAACAACAACAACAACATACAAGGTTGTCTAGCAACCCCCTATTAAAAGACACTTATACCAGTGTTTCCAGAGCTGTGATGTGTAACGTGTGGCACTAAATGCAATGTTCGTCAGTTCCAAAACAATCAGATTTTCTGAGTTATTCAGACGGCAGATGAACTTAAACATGATTTTTCTTAAAACAGATTGGAGAGTGTTAACTCGAGCAGTCACAAACATTTCGGTGGCGCTGGTCCATCTGGGCCGTTTTAACAAAATTCTCAGAGAGTCATTGTATGCCACTTGCAACCTCCGAAAGAGGTTGCAAGCTTATAGACTTGCTTTTACATGATGTTGTCTTTTTATGCTCTTCCTCAATGTCTTTCTACCCTAGCATTTATTAATCTTGTTTGGTTTATTGTGTGTATGAGTATGTGTTTTTATCTAATTGTGTATGTGTTTTTGATTAGTATAGGTACATATATGTGTTTATTTGATTTGTACTTGCTCCTATGTCATTTTTGTCAAAGCACTTTGTAAACCATTGTTTTTAAAGGTGCTATATAAAAGTAAAGATATTACTTAAAGGGTAAAGGTAAATTCTGAATCGTATTAATTGGAGAGTTAATTACTCATATGCCTTGGCCTTGGTCCATGGTGCAAATTGGCCAAAATAAACAAAGTAAAATGAATCAAATAAAGTACTGTACAAGGCATGAATCATAGGGCCTACATGTAAAAATACAAATGTTAAATTAAAATATGTAAATAGATATGAATAGAGAGCTGCTGTTTAAAAATGAAGAGGGTGAAATGTGTAAATACTGACAAAATAATTTTCTAATTCAGTGCTTTTTTAACCTTGATTTATACAGGTAAATCCCTTTGAGACTGGAGACTCTTTTGCAAGGAAGACCTGTTCCCATTTACACACCGATAGCAGACTAACTATCGACATTCACACATGGCAAGGTGGGTGAATTGTCTTGCCCAAGGGCACAGCAACCATGACGGGGATCGAACCGCCAACCCTTCAATCATTGGCTGACCCGCTCTATCACCTGAGCCACAGTTGCCCCCAAGTGTTGCTACAGTGTATTATACTTAGTAGTTTAAAGATGGAGACATTTCAGTAAAATAATATGGAAATTCAAGGTCACCTGCAAGTTAGATGAAATGCTTTTCTTCTCCGTCTAAAAAGAGGCAAGGTTGCTTATTATGTAAATGCTAGTTTAAAAAGTATTCATTTTCAAATTAGCAGCATTCATGCCTGTGCTGAGTTGAATCTTTAGAAACTAAAGGGGCTGGGGCATATGTTGTGATTGCACCCGCCACCATTACATGGACATTTTCCACCATGTTTCCCCTGTAATTCAGCATGAAATATATGGGAATGTTCTGATCTCCACCTGAATATAAAATAAAGCTCCGTGTGACTTGACTGTGTAATAACCACTAAGAAGGCTCACTGTTTGTATAGCAGACCTCAGGTACTGCACTGCATTGCAATTCAGAGGGTAATAGTATAGGCCTACTTAATAACTATACTATTTGTACATACAGATATACTTACTGGTTACCTTGCCGATTATGTTTTTATCATTCATGCATTTCTAACACATTTTTAACACCTTGTTTAACTGCTCAATTTTGCCAATAGACCCTTTTCCATTACTATCCGACATTTTGTCATGATGGGACAACTGCTGGTGTTGCTCCTAACATTAACAATGGCTGTGTGAGTACCAGTAAGCCATGACAGAGTGACAGTGAGCCAGCCTGCACAATACCAGCTCAATGTCCCAAATCACTCCCTATTTACTTTATAGTGCACTATATTATATATCCTATGTCATTGTGTTAAAGTGTCTGAATGCTGAGTGTGTAAATGTTGCTACTATATTGTGCCCTTAAAAAATTGAACGACGAAAAGTAGGGCCCTAGGCAAAAAACCCACAATGCAATTCATCTCATTTAATAGATGTTGTGTGACTGTACAGCTGTCGGCAATGATGCAAAAATATGATGATTCACAAGGGTATGAAATCTCGTTTTACTGCTCCCTGTAAATTATAGTGAGCCAACTTCATAGGGAGTGAAGGAGTGATGGGCTTCAGAATTGTCTTATTTACACCTGGGTCTTATTTCTTAATTTTTTTATCGCGACATGTCAAAATGTCTCTTGTGAAAGACGCATCTTGCCTGGGCAGTGGATAGCACACAGTGTTTGACTCAGCTTAAGGGAGAGTGTGAGAGATTTGTTCACACTTATAACATCAGCATTTTTCTTTTTATTACATTTCTGTTTGTGTCCAAGATTCTACAAACAAAACATGTGTTAATGAATGAGCTTCAAGAGTGTTGGGCGAGCAGATTTTTTTTTTTGACACGCTAATCGTTTCCCTCTGTTTACAGTCTTTATGCTAAGCTAACGGTCTGCTCGCTATAGCTTTACATCTAGACAGTTATGAGAGTGCAGATGTTAAAATAAAATAATACAATAGTAATATAAATGTTTAATCATTCCTTTTAGTTCAGCCATGTTATTGGCTGGGATACCGACCTGAGCAAAAGCATTAATAACTAGATCAAAATATAATTATTTTCACTGATTGTCTCATTTACTGTCACAACTCATTTATAACCATCAGAGGAAAAAATGAGACTGTTTCATAAACATTTAAAAGTGCCCCGTAGCCTTTTTCAGTACTCATTATAATTAGTGTACACAAACATATCTGACTGCCACTATCAATTATCATTACGATCTCATATAAATACATTTAAACATGGCTTGAAGGTTGAGTTGTATTTAAAAAATACACCCAAATCGAATAATTGGACCCTGAAACCACAGCAAATTCCCCCACTGCCACTACCGTATCTGTAATGCTATAATTGAATCTCCCACTGGTGTTATATGGAGGGGCTAAACAGTCCTCTCTTGTCCCACTACATGACAAGGTCTCTGCAGGCCACTTCTGTCCTGCTGCCTGTGAAATGAAGGAGGAAATGGAGGCTATTATTCAATGCTAATTTGGTATTGACATGAATATCTTCCTCAAAAAGGGCTTAGGGGGCTTTTTTCCCCATTTCTTTAGTGCATTCATTTGTAGTTTTTGAATCCTTCTAACTGAGTATTCCACCAATAGACTATGAGTAGGCTACTGTTCTGTTTTTTGAAGAAGAGGTGAGCGCCTGGAGCCAAATGCTTTATTCCTTCCTCAGCAGTTTGCTTTGTCATGCGTCAGGTAGGGGTTCTACCTTTAAGAGTGAAGCTACAGGGGATTTAACCCCCTAAACCCTAAACCTATCGGGGTTATAGCACCTTTCCCCCCCCCCCAACCAATTATCAACACAGGATGACAGTTTGCTGTGGGGAAGTGTATACTATACTTAAATATAAAGAATAGGTATGGAAAGTATTTTTATACATAAGGAAGGGAATTTTTTTTCACATACTGTATCTATGGAAGGGTATTGGGCCATGGGAGGGGGGAGAAATGAGAAAAAAAGAAGAGATTTTTACGGTATGCACTTCAAGAAAACACACCAACTGTTGGGAATAGAGTTGAAAAAGGTGAAATGTTGAGAATAAACTTGACCGTTCAAAAATGCGGTGAAGTGAGATAGAGATTGACTGATTCGAACTTCCGGGATCAGTAACTCATGAGAAAAACGCTAATACAGTAAAACACAGACGATGCATTTTTGCTATATATCTTCATATGGCAGACAATGGGCTACAACCACTTTTTTTTACTGAAACAAGGAAACCTCTAAGTCCTCTAAGCTTGATTACTGCACTGCATTGTATCAGAGTAAAGGTATTGAATATGTTTCTCTGCCATGTTTCCCCTTGTAGACAGTCCCTGCAGTGTGCTCTCGTCTTACAGCCCGCTGCACATATGGAGCAATCTACAGTATAGGTCCCATGTTGGTGTATTGAACCCCAAGAGGACTCATTTAGTGCATAAGCAGGAAGCTAATTGGGATAAATAACATAATCCCCATGGCATAGCATCCAGGTCATGCTATGCAACCCAGCCTCATCTCAGGTTAGAGTTTCTTAATCTAAACAGGTTTGGGTAACATGTTGTATAAAGACAATAGATTAGTATGGGGTAATGTGTGGGAACACTTTTCAAAATGCTAATATAATGGTAATGTTAAATGCTAATAGCAACAAACATGTGTTAACACTGTACTATGAATTTTCTTATTATTGTTTTATTCTTACTGTGATGTACTGTAATTATTTTTCTTTGTTGACAAATGGCTGTATCTAAAATATATTCTGTAAACACGTTTGGACACTATGTTGCAAAAGATAAATACAATGTTTAACTTTTTGCTTCATACAACATCTAGATTTGTAGTTTTCAAGGACTTTTTAGAGACTAAAAATGTACACATAATAAGTAAGATTTTGCCCAATTTACCTGTTTATTAAAAAAATATATGTAGCTATAATAAATCATAGTTTTAATATAAATAATAACTGGCAAAGTGGCATGATGATATCCACGAGTCAAAAATGTTGCCCTATTCACCTGCAGTGTCTAACCTTAACGTAACATAATAGCCGTTATACATTTGTCCCTTTGAAGTAGTTCTCAGGCTAGATGTTGTTTGCCTCCTTTTGTTGTCATGTGTGTCAGGTGGTCGGTTAGGCTTATGACTGGAAGATCAAAGGTACAATACAGCCCTGTCTGTGATATGCAAATAAGCCCAAACATGTTACATTTCCTAGAACAAATCAATTTAACTGTAGCCTATGCTCTTCTCAGTAGTTCAGGTCCTCAGAGAGACTCATATGTGGCGGATAGATGAATAATGTAATTTCTTCTGTCCGGATGAGTAATGCCGGCACAAATCACTGGTCTGTATGAGTGTTCGGGGAGTGGATAATGGTGTGTCCTCCTCACGTTTTATAAGCCAGGAGAGAAGAGAGGGATATAATTCATTCTCTCTCTCTCTCTCTCCGTCTCTCTATCTCTCTCTCTCTCTCTCTCTCTCTCTCTCTCTCTCTCTCTCCTTCTGTCACTATCTCTCCATTACTGATATGATGTTATAAGACTCAGTAGCTGCATGGCATTAGGAGTAAAGGAGGGCATGAATGTGGAATAAGGGGGAACTATATGCTGGGAAATTTTCATAGAATAAAAATTCCTATTAACATATTATGTTCAGATTGAATCAAGCATTTAAATGCCTTAAGAAGTGCCGATACAGACGTATAATTGTTCTTTAAGTCAAGACACTGCAGATGAAAGGGTAACATTTTTAACTTGTGGATATCATCATGAAACTTTCAATAAAACTATTATTTTTTGTATTTCCTAATTTATTTTTGTTTAGTAAAATAAATTCCTAAATGTACATTTTGGACCTTTTATACCTTTTATTTGTACTAGTGTTAAAGAAGACATGTTATGGAAAAAAACGCTAAAAATCCCACAATGGACCAGTGCTTGTTAAAATGATGTTTTTGCGTGCTGTGATTCACCTTACTGTAAGCTGACTCGTTCATTTAAATAGAACTAGAGTATTTCTCAAAACAGGTCATTGGGTTACATATAATGCAAAGACCTGTTTTATTGATTACTCATTGATTGAGACAGTTGGACCTCCGCTTCAGATTTTCATTTCATTCTGTTACCTGATAAGAGCTGTGTTTGACAGGACAAAGTCTGGAGCGCTGTTTAGGTTGTGGACAGGTAAACCAAGGGTCAGTTGGCTGACCACTCTACCCAGGTGTGTGTGTGTGTGTGTGTGTGTGCTTGTTTGTTTGTGTGTGTGTGTGTGTGTGTGTGTGTGCGCGTGTGTGTGTGTGTGTGTGTGTGTGTGTGTGTGTGTGCGCGCCACTCTGTGTCACTGTCTAAACACCACAGGAAATCAGATAATGTGTAAAGAATTAACATACGACTCCTCAGTATCTTGAAACACACATTAGCTTTTTGGAGTGGAACAGTAGACACAAATGATTCCCTTGGTTACAATAATATTGACAAGGCCTCTTCTACTTATGTCCTATGAACTGTATAACTTATGAGGTTCTTATATATGGAGAAAATAATGTGCTACATTTTATAAGACATGGCAGCCATTTCTAACATACATGAAAATTCCAAAGCTGTGTACTCTTCTTTAACTGATTTGTATTTTAACCAAATTACAATACAGATGGGCTATGGACAACTGTGATTGAGTTACACATCTACATTATTACTGGACTGTATGTGAATGTAGTTACCAGTAGTCTATTTGTTTTTATTTGGCTTATATGTCTCATGTAAAATTTCAATTTCTAATTATTATTATTCTTTTTCAATACAGAAGCACTTAAATTCCCACTAGTCAACCCTCCAAATGAATCAATATATCACTGGGAATGACACAGTAACATCTAACCATACTCCTCTTGTACAACATTAATTTCCTGTTTAGTGACCATCAGCCTATTGACATCACTAAGGTGATCAATAGAGCCGGGCTCAGTTCAGGTGATGTGTAATGGTGATAAACCCAGACTGTCTGCTCTCTCCAGGCAGTGTGTGTGTGTGTGTGTGTGTGTGTGTGTGTGTGTGTGTGTGTGTGCGCGTGCGTGCGTGTGTGTGTGTGTGTGTGTGTGTGTTTGTTATGGTGGGGAACCATTTTATCATCGGCCATCGTAATGAGTCACATGCACAAGAGCGACTGATGTCATTTGGCATCACTTCATCTCCACTAGGTGTGTGTGTGTGTGTGTGTGTGTGTGTGTGTGTGTGTGTGTGTGTGTGTGTGTGTGTGTGTGTGTGTGTGTGTGTGTATGTGTGTGTGTGTGTGTCTGTGTCTGTGTGTGTTGTATAGGCATCTTTGTGAGGACTAATTTAGGCCCCGTGACCACCTAGGTTAAGGTTAGGGTATGGGGGCTAGGGAATGCATGTCATATGTCAATGAGTGTCCACACAAAGGTAGAAGTACAAGGATGTGTGTGTGTGTGTGTGTGTGTGTGTGTGTGTGTGAGTCTATGCCACAGTGAAAGCCTACATGCATAGATGCGCGAGATAGTGTGTTTTTATTGTGCGTGTGTGTTTGTGTGTGTGTGTAAAGCAGTGCTCGTCCTAAGGCTCTGCCTGCTGTTGGAGCCCATACCTGGAGGCTGACCTCATTTGTTGCAGCGCTGCAGCTCCGGACACATGGACGTCACATGACCCTCCCCCCTTGTCCCCCCCCCCCCCCCTTCCTCCCTCCCCCTCCCTCCCCCCTCCCCTCTCCATATGGAACAACAGCCTCCTGCCGACCTTATTATGACACGGGCCATTTTGGATTTTATGTTAGGAAACTACACTTCCTCTAGTTCAGTTGGTAGCTAACCTCCCTTCCTTATGACCCCTTTAAAACAAAGCAATTGGGACTTACCCTGCGTCACACAAGAAAAAATAAATGTATATAAGGTATGGCTACAATGTAGTGAACAGATGTATTGTTGCTATTATCATGTTTTTTTGTGTAAAGTTTGCCATATTTAAAGTACAGTATTCCATAACCCAAACGCTGAGAATAAAAATGAAAAAAAAAAATTAAAAACATGTTCTGTTTTTCTTTTTACCGTTCATCGACCCTTCATTCATATTTTGTTACACCTTGGAGAGTTCCTGGCCCGCAGATTGGGAACCACCACTCTAGTGTTACATCGACATAAACGTGAGGACAACAGATGGATTTAACAGTGTTCTTTAGGTTCAATTGGTTCAGTGTGTGGAATATAATGTTCCTAAGTATATTTAAATTTGTGTTTAAACCTGCAGTGTGTAGAATTTTGGGTTTTATTTCCTAGCAGATTTTGTAGAAAGTAATTATAATATCCATAAGTACATTTAATTTAGTGCATAATAGCTGAAAAAATGTTTTGAATTATTATTTTTTCCCTTAGAAAGGGTCTCATATATGTCCATATTTCTGCATATTTTGGACCAAGGCCTAGTGCAGCCATCTTGAAAGTGTCTTGATAGTTGGAGTGTCATCAGGTGCATTGTTTAAAATGTAGAATTGTTCTTGTCCTTGAAGGCCACTGTAGCTCCTGTTATTATTCAAAAGGGTTGGGGTTACCCAGGGAGTGTTGCATTCTAGAACTTTGTAGAACTTTCTTGATGATGTCATATTACACACTGCACCTTTAAATCGCTTGCTTCTGTAAATTCTCCGAAAAAGAGGGGTTAACAAGGGAGCATTGCAATCTAGAATTTTAACAATTCATATAAAAACTATTTCAGGTGGTGCATCCTATTTCTAATCATATTGTATTCTCTTAATCCAATGTGTGATATGTCCATGGATTTAAACACATACACCTGTGTCAGCGTTTTAAACCCGCTCTGTGTTAAACCATTTGGTGGTGGATTTACTAGCGTAGTATAGCACTGTACCTTTGAGTGTGAGCTCAGTGGACATATGTGTGGGTGGATGAAATACTCTTTGAACACAGACATACAAATTGCATTGAAATAAAACCGCCTACTGTGGCAAAATGTATACGCACAGTCGCACACCTATGAAATTTCTATGCAAGAGTGTAGATATATGTATGTATGTGATAGGCTATTGCATGGGAATTATAATTCTACAAGCCTTACAACTGTGTAAGCTTTACCGATGCACTGCAAATGATACACGTTTTTTTTTTACGTTTCAGACAACACCTGATAGAATGATATTTCTGTACAAGTTGCATATTTTTTTTTTGTATTATATACATGTTGCTATATGACATACATCTTGATGCCATCCCCTGTTGTTTTATTGCATTATTCAGCGAGATAATAATATGATATTATTTCTAATGCCTCCCCTGTGGGCTCGTGTCCCGTTAGCAATGACCTCACCCTGCCTCTTGAGCCCCCCAGTGCATGATGGGATATAGAGAGCAGCGCTGTGTGTGTGTCTGAGCGGATAGTAAGTCATTGCTGAGATGAACCTATGACTCATCTGTGACATTATTCGAGATGAAAGTCAGACTTGCTGCTTGTCACGATGTCACTTCTAACTAGAGGGGGAAAGAAAAGAAAAGGAAGGAAGGAGTCTACAGAAATGAAAGAAAACCCATATAGTATAAAGCCCTGGAAAAAATTAAGAGAGAAGTCTGGATTTTTCTTAAATCTTTATCTTATTGAAAATGCTCTAAATGACAATATTTTGATTGTGTACTTGGTAGATATATTGTCAGTAATTTATATTTTAAAATCAAAATGATAATTTTACTCAGACATATGCCTCTAAAGAGTAAAACAAGAGACACTGAACATTTGAAGTGGTCTCTTAATTCTTTCTGGAGCTGTATAATACAATAGTACTGAGTAGTTATGCAGGATCCAGACTGATCATAAATTGATTTTCTGGGCTGATGACAATCCTTGACAATGTTCTAGTGAAAAAAATCTACCAGCTCACCCAAAGCCGGCAGTGTTTTTCTCAGCCCTGTGTGGAGTCTGTAGGTGTTATTTTCAGGTCATAGTCAACTCAATAGTCTATTTGTACCAAATGTCATGGCAATCCATTTATTTCTTGTTTAGACATTTCCATGGTGAATCAACAGTCTCTCACCCAAAGAGCAAATGTCTCAACAAGAAATGTTCATTGTGAAGAGAGAAATGACGATGAGAAATTGCAAAAAAGTCACGCAAAGGTGGAAAACAAAGAATATTATTAGCTAGAATGTGTTTCTCTTTCCCTGTACACATCTGTCACTATACACAGACTAATGGGTGGATACACAGAGAGAGAGAGAGAGAGAGAGAGAGAGAGAGAGAGAGAGAGAGAGAGAGACAGAGAGACAGAGACAGAGAGAGACAGAGAGAGCGAGATCTGGTCATTTCCATTATCTCTACCCATTAGCTCTTGATAGGTACCTGCTCATGCTCTCACAAACACACTTAAATTGTCGTGTTTCAATCCACTGAGCACCATTCATCATCCTACAGGTAACACACACACACACACACACACACACACACACACACACACACACACACACACACACACACACACACACACATGCCCTGCTGCGATCATCCCCAAATCAGCACAAACCCATCTACCCTCTCTCCACTCCTCACTGTTTTGACACTAATTGCACTTTGTCTGGATCAGACTGCCTCACGGTGTTTTTACTGCTTCACCGCAAAAATTTCCCTCTGACACTTGACAGTCACTGACAGAGGCTCCGCATAGTAGCTCACACATCAGACAGGTAGCTGGTGCCATGATGTGATAAAAGCAACATTTAATATTCAAAAACCTCAATTTTTTCCGACCTCAACCTCTCCTGCAACTCCCCAGCTCTTTAATCTTATTCAAAGTAGGTTAACAGAGGAAGGATAGTCTGTATGGTTTGATGTACTTGTATTAACGTTGCATGTTGTGCATGATTACTGATGATGATGTACACTCAATAAACTAGTCAGGAAATCTCAAATTGAAAGGAACTATAGGTTATAAAGTACAGTGTGTCAATCATAAATATCTGTTTGTTTTCATTTAAAAAAACAGACGTTAGATTTTATTGGTTAAGATGTTTGTGGCATCAATTAACGCCAAAGATGCAACATCCTATTTTTTCAGTCTGAAGGAAATCTTGTCAATATGATGAATGCACAATTAATAACAGCTTTCACTTTCAGCTCTGTATATACAGCGGCTTGTAAAAGTATTCATACCCCTTGAACTTTTACACATGTTGTCACATTAAAACCACACACGTACATTTATTTTATTGGGATTTTATGTGATAGACCAAAACAAAGTGGCGAATAATTGTGAGGTGGAATGAAAATAAACTATAAATAAAAAAAACTGAAATATGTGGCGTGCAAAAGTATTCAGTCCCCTGGAGTCAACACTCTGTAGAACCACCTATCGCTGCAATTACAGCTGCAAGTCTTTTGAGGTATGTCTCATGCACACATCCATATCCCTCTTCCTTTCATATTTCCCCTTTCTCTTGGTTTTGTCTCGTAAAACCCCCCAGCAGCTCTTTTTTTCCAGCTATAAGGTCTTGATCCACATGTCAACAACAACATTACACGAACAACCACTTTACCTGAGAATTGACCCAGAAAATGTCTCCATACAGGCCCCCGTCCCCTATCTGCCTGCCCCCTCTCATACCTACTGCACCTTCTCCACCTCAGACAGGGGAAGTGCATAAAGGACTAAATAATGAATAGGGGATCCACTGAGGCAGAAGAAAATGGTCGTGATAATGGCATGACAGCATATTTCATTTGCAGGTAATTTGCACTGTGGGGGGATATTAAAGTGGGCTCGTCTGACACTGGCATATTTAATGAAATGGGCCAATCGTGGCTGTTGTCACCTTAGGGTCGCTAAGGAAAACGCAAAGTAGATTTAGAAGAGCAACAATATAATAGGGAAGTGAGTGGGCGGACATTGCTATCGTTATTTTTATGGTTCAGATAATGATGCGAAAAGGGAGACTTGGCCTTTTTGCACTAACACCTGTGTGTGAGCACTTTGACTCCAGCATTATGAGAAGTAGTGAATGTTTGTACACAACTCTGACAGCCTATTAAATCCTGTACATACTGTTGTGATCATTTTGAAATGTTTTGCTATGATTACCTTAGTGCATGTGTGGTAAAACTTGCACATATCAAGAAATGTGAGATCAAAATAAATACATGTGGAAAAAAATTGCATCGCAGTGTGTGTACGAATGCAACATTGGTAAGCAAAAAAAAGCGTTAATGTTTTTTTCATGAATCAGAAATGTCTTAAAAAATATGAAAAATAAAGATAAACAATGCTTTCTACACACACATACCATTACAGTAACAACCACTTGACTCAAAGTGACGCAAAGCTGAAAATGTTCACAAGGAAAACAAGCTTCCAAATGTTTAGTGTGATGTAGCTTGTACAGAACCACAGAGCCTCATAAAGGGGCGACTGTGGCTCAGTTGGTAGAGCGGGTAGGCTGATGATCAAAGGGTTGGAGGATCGATCCCTGCCCTGCCACCTGTTTCATGGTTCTTGTGTCCTTGGGCAAGACACCACACCCACCTTGCCTCGTGTGAATGTCGATAGTTAGCCTGCTGCTATGTGTGTGTGAATGGTAACGTGGGAAAGGAAAACAGGTCTCCCTTGCAAAAGAGTCTTTGGTCTCAATGGGATTTACCTGTATAAATAAAGGTTAGTAAAGAGAAAGTTGTGGTCAACAATTTTGTCTGACTTTGACACATGAAATAGCTGTTTACGCTCTTGTTTGTCTGTTTAGTTTCTTTCGATCACAACAGCGTTTCTTCCGTACCTTTAAAATACATTATTTTGTCTGTTTGTTTTTCTGAGCTCTAGAGGCTCAATCAATTTTAAATTATTTCAGAGAAAAGCTCATTTTGAGTCATTTTGGGAGGCAAAAATAAATAACCTATTTTGTCATTGGTAGTTTGGAGGATGTTTTAGCCAACCATCGCAGCCTTTTTTATGCAACTGCAGAATCAGGAGATGTTACTGTATATAGTCAATTCATTTGAATGGGGTTACAGATGATAGTGCATATAGGTATAGGTTAAAAAGGTTATGTTTGGAGCTCTGCGGTGGTGTAGTAGATAGAGCACATACCATATTTGCTCCGGCCTTCGTTACAGTGGTCATGGGTTCAAATCCAACCCGTGGACCTTTACTGCAGGTCATCCCCCCTCTCTCTCTCTCTCTGTCTCCCCATTTCAACTCTTTCCTATCAAATAAAGCTTGAAATGCCAACAAAAAAATTAATGTATGTTCACGTTTCAAATTTTTTAAGACGTTCTAAGGTTTCTAAGACCTTCTCTTTTCATAGACATTGATTCATGACTGAAAATTTGGTGTGAAAATGTTCCTGGATAATCTTCTACACAATACAACACCATACCGACATGTGAACACAAGATACACTCTTCCAACTTTCCTTTTTCCCCAGGTACTAACTGTTCTAAACTCACCTTGATATGCATCTGTTTTGTGTTACTGATTTATGTTCACTGGAAACATTTTGTTCCACTACTACGAGTGTGATGTTCCTGCAGCGAACTTTATGAGGGTCTGGAAAGTAGACAACAGATTTGGACTTAAAATACTGTCTGTTTAAGTTCTTCATAGATTGTTGTGATGACAGTTATTGCATATTGTATGTCTCCTGCATACTACTATACTGAAATGTTAGTAAAGTATGTGTCAGATTTTTATATCAATTTATATTATTTGCCTTATTCATAACCTGAATTGGAACATCTCATTGGAATTATTAAAGTGATTTAAACTCATTTATAATAGATTAAATTGAATCAATCAGTCTTTTTATGGCTATATCTGTATCTGTCTTCGATACAACATACACTGTCCCAACCATTGTTCAGATACCCTTTGTTTACATACCAGTTTACAGAGCACACGCTGTGTATTAACACTGGATACATTTTCAGCGTGCACACACAGTACGGACAGGGAGCGGATCATGAGGAGATATTCACTGACTTTGACAAAAAGTGATTTTGACAACAAACATTGTCCAGAATCGCTGACTCCACCTTTAATTTAGAGCCAAAAATCACTGCTCATCTTTGTGTTTTGATTTTGATTAAAGGGTGAGAGTTTGAAAAGCACCAGGATGGCCGAGTGGTTAAGGCGTTGGACTTAAGATCCAATGGACATGTGTCCTCGTGGGTTCGAACCCCACTCCTGGTATCCTTATAATAGTGAGGCTTCCTCTGATAAGTGATGCTGAATCATGAAAAGGTGCATATACATGGAAACACACACACATACATACATCCCCTGCAAAAAAAAACAGTATACACTCATGAATTGTGAATACCGCGGTGGTTTGGCTAAGGAACAAGTAGGCACGCTTGAAAGCTCGAGATGGTGAAATGAACTGAGGTTGGAGATTCACATTTTGCGGATTAATGAGGTAATTCATGTAAACGGTTTGGTTTCTAATGAGCATAATCTAATGATGTGAGCAACCCACTTCACTCACTGCCATCCTCTTCTTCTTCTACATCTATTTCTCCTGCCTCAGCTTCGGCGCACTACACCAGCATTTACAGGCAAATTAATACAAAGAGACAGCCATGACCTCCTGAAGAGGGATGTAGTGCTGTGTGTGTGTGTGTGCGTGTGTGTGTGTGTGTGTGTGTGTGTGTGTGTGTGTGTGTGTGCCTGTACATGCATCTTTGTGAGGACCAGTTTTAGCTTTCAACCATCGGAGTTAGGACATTTTTGTAAAGTGAGAACATTTTGCCTGGTCCTTACTTCTTCAAAGGCCTGTTTGAGGGTTAACACTATGAATTAGATTTAGGTTAGGGTTAAGTGTAAGCATTTCGTTTTGATTGTTAGGGTAAGGGGCTAAGGAATGCATTATGTATTATGTCAATGAATGTCCTCAGAAGTATAGTCATACAAATATGTGTGTGTGTGTGTGTGTGTGTGTGTGTGTGTGTGTGTGTGTGTGTGTGTGTGTGTGTGTGTGTGTGTGTGTGTGTGTGTGTGTGTGTGTGTGTGTGTGTGTGTGTGTGTGTAGAGAGAGATATAAAGAAACATGGTACTGTGGTTACCAGCTGTTTAATTCAGCCATCTGCGTTGTCAGATGTTTGTAAGGATGCTCCAAGATACTCAGCCTTGTGTAATAAGCACAAATGCACATTTTGAACAGTAGTCGGCACGCATACCTGCTGCCTGTATCTACTATACACACATGCGCACACACAGTTTCATTTATATTTTTTTACCTTTCTGTCTCTCTTTTTATCTCACATGTCACACTGAATTCAATTGAATCCACTTCTAGTCAAGCCTCGGTTTTCTTGACGTGAAATGACACAGCTGCCACAACAAAGAATTACTATGGAACAATAAAAAATGTTTTAACAGTAACATGATGTGTCAGTCTGTATAGTTGAAAGTCTGAATCATTCACATGGAGAATGTCTTGTATTATATAACGCATACACTATAGGGAAATCTGTAATTTTGCACGTTACATAAAAATGTCAGAAACCATAATAGCTGTTTTTGAAAGTATTTAAACAAGTGGGCTTTTATTTGAAACGCTCTATTTAATAGTGGGATGTTTTCGATGCTTAAAATTTACAAGATATTTCAATGTTATTGTTTTTGGTATGAATCAGGTACTTAGAAAATAATATAAATCCTCTGAAAAAAGTATCTTTCCAATTGAAGATCAATCTGTGAAATGTCATGGTGATTTGCAAATGTTTCCACAAACGTAGCAGGTATTCTGGATGTATGAGGAGGTCGGTGGGGTGTAATAACTGGGGGGTTGGGACACAGGTGCAGACCCAGGGGTGTCTGAAAGTTATCCCCGGAGGGATAACCACTAAATCGCTAATGCGAATACGGGGAAGGGGAGAAAACAAAAGGGCCACACAGGCTACCTTTATTATAACACACTAAACAACAAACTAAACCACCACTGCCAAGCAGCTGAAAGCATACACAAGGAACTCAACAGGTTACTTTGGAACTGGAAAGCCAGAGAACACTGTGAGAGAACCTCTCGCTATCCCAGAGGGCGAGATAATGAGCAGCACAGAGCACTGGGGTCTCAGGGCACATATGACCTTTTCACACCTGGGCTCAATCAGCCAATCAATGCCACACACACCTGATTGCAGTGAGTGAATCAGTCACCATTCTCACAGAGCCGAAATATTCCGTGCCTTCACAGGGGGTGTTTGCTTTCATTTACAAGGCTATTGTAGGCGTCAACACAAAAAAATATAATACCTGACCTGACACATACATGTTTTGGGATTATAATACATTTCTAGCAGTAAAGGACAAACAATCTTAGTAAATTCTAAAATAACAGGGGGATAAATTAATGTCATATCTTCAGCTTAAATCTACCGCCATGTTGGAAAGACGTGTGGAAAAGTGATGTTCTAACCCCCGACTGCTCCAGTGACAAACGGGTTATGTTTTACTGTCTGTTTGCATGGATATAAAGCAGTGGGGATCTTCAAGAAAGCTGCCAGGTAAAGAAAAGTTCTCTGTCTTGCTTCTCAGTTGGACCCTGGCTCCACATATCTCTCAAAAATTACTCCATAAAGCCAGCAAGGTAACCCTGACGATGGGAGAGTGAATGCCATGGTAACAGAACTTTAACAGAGCCCATGTTCTGAAGCGGAGCAGAGAGAGAGAGAGAGAGAGAGAGAGAGAGAGAGAGAGAGAGAGAGAGAGAGAGAAGAGAGAGAGAGAGAGAGAGAGAGAGAGAGAGAGAGAGAGAGAGAGAGAGAGAGAGAGAGAGAGAGAGAGAGAGAGGGGGAGATGCTTCCATGTACCTGTCAGCCTAGAATGATGACTGACTTCCTGTGGGCTGGAGAAACACTAATAATCTCCAGCTGGACCGTGCGTGTGTGTGTGTGTGTGTGTGTGTGTGTGTGTGTGTGTGTGTGTGTGTGTGTGTGTGTGTGTGTGTGTGTGTGTGTGTGTGTGTGTGTGTGTGTGTGTGTGTGTGTGTGTGTGTGTGTGTGTGTGCGTGTGTGTGTGTGTGAGTGTGTGTGTGTGTGTGTGTGTGTGTGTGTGTGTAGGTGTGCATGCATGTGTGTGCCTCTGTGTGTGTGTGTGCCTGTGTGTGTGTGCGTATGCATGTGTGTGTGTGCGCGTGTGCGTGCGTGCGTGTGTGTGTGTGTGTGCGAACATGCATGTGTGTGCCTGTGTGTGTGTGCGTATGCATGTGTGTGTGTGCGCGTGTGCGTGCGTGCGTACATGCGTGTGTGTGTGTGTGTGTGTGTGTGTGTGTGTGTGTGTGTGTGTGTGTGTGTGTGTGTGTGTGTGTGTGCAGGCGTGTTTTATTTCGAACAGCAGGAAACTTTACACCTACGTTTCGCTGGGAGGATGACTTAAACACATGTGAATGTCTGTGTTCACCTGGGTTGGGACGGTCCCGGCGGCAAGAGACTAGATTTGGACTGTTTTTAAAAGGTTGAGAAAATGGAACCAGACGTGACTTCATGAAACACTGTTGGGGGATTTTCTGTCATCCTGTCAAGTAGACGATAGGTCAGAGCTTTGATAAACATCGTGAATTTTCCATTTCATATGAGAAAATAATGGACTAAATGTACTGTATGCCTATAACATCCAGGCCATGCGTAGTTGTTGGCGAGGTAAAATAGTGTATCCATGTGGCGGGAGGTGGATGTACTAAATGTATAAAATAGTTTGATAAGGCAGGTTTAATAGGTAAACGGTCAGTTTTGGTGCATTGCATTGTAAGTAGGGGAGAACGGGGTAATTTGTCACATGGGTTGGATGTCACATTCGTTATATCTCGCCACCAGAGCGCGCTAGCTCTGAAATGTTGATATAAAAAAGGTCCAGAATTGGGATCAGAGGTCACATACATAGACTTCCTTGGAGTTCGACTGCTGCATTTCAGGTGAGAGGATGTTTTGTGTTTTTCATGTCAAATTCCAAATATTTTGCTTCTCAGTATTTTTCTTCTAGGCTTTTACACAATGGGTTTATAACAAAACACTTGTTACCCTCAGAAAGTGTGAAGGGTAAACTATAGTTTAGATTGTGGTTAGCAAGCTAATTAGTTGTCAGATGGTTGTTGGCCTTGATGCTAGCAAGAAATTCAAGTTGGGGTTGGTCGTCAAATTTTTTGGGGGGTTGGTTGTCACATGTTATCTCAAGGCTGCAGCCAGAAAAGGAACCCAATAACGAAAGAAATTGTCAAGCTGTATCCTCACTGACACCCCAGAGAAGGAAATAATAGAGCAGGAAAAGGCAGCTAGCAAGCAAAAGAAAAAAGGGCAACAAAATCAAAACAACCCAGTGCATCCCAAACTAGACCAGCTGCCAAGGCTACAGAACGTTATGTAGGCCTATTTGTCAACTTGACAATGCAATTAAACATTCAAATTTGGTCCTGCCTCCTTGCCTTCTTTTTAAGATTTTTCCCATTAAGATAACATTGTGACAATCAACCCCATAGTGTGTGACAACCGACCCCTTGATGGGGTTGGTTGTCACAATGTGTCAGAGTGTCTTTGATGGTAAATTACTTCTTCATTACAATAAGTTGGAAAAAAAGAGAGACACACATTTCTAGCCAACACCTTAAGCTTCAATTTAATGTAGGAATGGCTATTGACAGATGTTTTGGTGATGAGCAATTCTCACTAGAGTAAAAAGTGTGCCTATTACCCCGTTCTCCCCTACTATAAGATACAGTTTAAAAGTTTTACGCATTAGCATTGCCAAGTTGAGCTTTTTGACACTCCTACGTTTTTTGTTTTTATGTGTGTATTTTAGGCCTATATGTTGTTTTGTATTGTATCTTGTAAAGCGCTTTGGTCAACTGATGTTGTTTTTAAATGTGCTATAGAAATAAATTTGACTTTGACTTTGACCAGATAAGTAAGTAAGTAAAAGTACATATTTTGTAAAAGGATGTCTCCTATTACAAGATCGTTGCCCCGAGTCGTTCTGTGAAAAGCCCTAATAGGTTTAGCTTAATGGCCGCGGTGTAAGTGTTTAAGTGTGTAAGTGTTTTTCCATTGCACCACACAGAAAGGGGAAGTTGTATACCTTGATGACATGTTTGAGGTGTGCTAGTTGAAAACCTCAGTATGAGCCTGTGTGGTCTGAAGTAATTCAGGTTAATGTGACAGATTGTTAGTACTATTCTTACCTTTCAAAATTCATGATAAAACAGTACAGTTGTTGTCCAAACATCTCCAAACACATAGCTTTAATCATGGCAACTTTGTGACCATGTCTAACAAAGAGAAATTAGACCACAAAAAAATGCATTGTAATTTCAGAATGAAACTTTAATGTTTCTCGAGAAAGACAAAGGAAAAAGGTTTAGCGGGTAAGACAGAGTGGATGCTGTAAAAGCTAAAGGCAGGTTGTTAATGTTATACGAGCAATAGGCTAACACACACACACTCACCCGCAGTCACAGTGACCTTATCCTAATGGCATCCTAAACTCAGAACAGTCTCTCAAACTGAGGGCTGGAAACTCACTGAGGATTTTTTTTTTAAAGGTCTCATCTTTATCTTATCATTCTACTTCTACTTTACATGCACATACAACTGCAATACACTATATATGGGTGTAAAGTCTGCAACATTATCATGATACAAAGACAGATTGAGGCACTTTGATATGTTCCCGAAACTTGAAAACTTGGTTCTCTCTGGGATGAAAAAAAAATGCATAAAAATTAGAGCGAATCTTGATATTTTGGTTAAAAATGTCCTATACACCTGTCTAAGTACAATCTGTATCGAACTCGAGCTCAGTGAAACGAAATATTTTTCAATTCATCGACATTTCTTTCCAACTCATGCAAGAGTAGTCTTGTCATGTACTGCAGACATCCACTCAACCCTGTCCTATCTTTTTTTTCTTTTTTCAAAACTTTATTACAATTTTTATTTTTACATTGACACACCTCACATAGATAGCAGTTGGAGATAATTCCTTGCATTTACTTTAAAGTGTGTGGTGTGTATCAGTAGTTTGGGGATCAGGCACTAACACGCATCTTTATTTTGGAACGCAAAAGCCACCATGTTGGAATCATTAGCGAAACCTCTGCTCTGTGTCTCAGCCTCTCGCAGGTAAGAACTGAAGTGAAACCGCAGCGCATACTTGAGATATCTGGCCATAGGAATGTGTGTGTGTGTGTGTGTGTGTGTGTGTGTGTGTGTGTGTGTGTGTGTGTGTGTGTGTGTGTGTGTGTGTGTGTAGGTGTGTTTTTCAGGGTCTCCAGGCCGCGTGGAGGTTCCTGCTCCGGGCCTGCTCCACATTAAAGCCATATGTGTGTGTTTATCTTTCCTAAAGGCATGTCATACCTGCAGCTCTCATACACACGCGCACACACACACACACACACACACACACACACACACGCACACACACGCACACACACACACACACACACACACACACACCGGTGTCGGATGGTGAAAAACTCACATTTTTTTTTGTCATGGTTAAACTCAATGTGAAAGTTGGAATTTTAGAAACATTTATACAACATTTTAAGATGCATTAAATATTTTTTTTCATTTTGATGACTCAGAGATGAGGTGAGTGAGGTAACCGGTAATTGATGGAAAAAATGACTTGATACACTTTCATCCAGTCAAGTTGCATTACATTTATAGAGCTCTTTGTAGGTGCAGATGTATTGTATCGTAACACAAAAGACCTTCAATACATATGGAATTTCTTTAAAAAAAAAACTTGTGCACTTGGTACAGGTGTTGTATTAAAAAGCGTTATATTGAAAATTGTTTAAAAAGATCTATTTCAAGGAGAAACCGTGACCAGCACTGATTCATCTGATGGTCGTCTCAGACATAGAAAATGTGATTTACTGGTCACATGAGATGTTAAAGGTGCATTTACACTATATCAGCAGTGGAACAGTGGCATGTCAGAATCATGAACTTGAATAACATCTGCCATTTTAATGTAGTTACATGCATTCCTTGTCCTTACTAAAATCAAAGCAGTGTTTTTACAGCAAATTTTTTGGCCTCTGTGTGTGTGTGTGTGTGTGTGTGTGTGTGTGTGTGTGTGTGTGTGTGTGTGTGTGTGTGTGTGTGTGTGTGTGTGTGTGTGTGTGTGTGTGTGTGTAATTGTGGTCTTATTGAGGTTTTCTGTATACAATTGATTATTTCTACATGATGACATAAGACAAAATGGCAAAAATAAACCACGGAACAACCTACTTTGCATGTAAATCAATGCGGTATGAGTATACGACATAATAAAAGCAAATGGGTTAACATGCATTTATTACATGGTCCCACACACATATTTTTATTTTGCAGCCTAAAGGTTTGAGCATGTACTGTATACGCCTCATCAGCACTGCACTGCTTCATATTCAGATGGTTACATGTACACACACACACACACACACACACACACACACAGTCATATGAAAGTGATACAATAGGACCACTCGCACGCACACGCACACACACACATACAATCATATGAAAGTGATACAATAGGACCGCTCTCTCTCTCACACACACACACACACACACACACACACACACACACACACACACACACACACACACACACACCGTTGGGCAGGAAAGGGTTGGGTTTCATGTTTCCTGTGCTGTATTCCCCAGGCTGTTGGCCGATGTCTTGATGTGAAGCGTTTTGCTCCCAGGTGAGTGTGTGGCTGCAAACTGTGTTTTCACTGGGAAATCACAAATCTCCTACTTTCACCTTTATGTTAGTAGTCACTTTCTTAAGTGTTTCTCTCTCCCTCTCTCTCTCTCTCACACACACACAGACACACACACACACACACACCTTACATCCTGTTTGACTCACCACTTTAACTGCAAAGGGTCTCAAAATATCTAGAAAAAAGATAAATGCCAAGTTACTTAAAAAAAACATGTGTATATTTTCTACCATATTCAGTTACGAACTACAAGGCAGACAGAAAAAACTCTGTCAAAACTTGCTTTGCTGAATAATTGCATCGAGAAATTA
This sequence comes from Ammodytes marinus, assembly GCF_949987685.1. Lineage (NCBI taxonomy): Eukaryota > Metazoa > Chordata > Actinopteri > Uranoscopiformes > Ammodytidae > Ammodytes > Ammodytes marinus. The sequence goes on along the minus strand of NC_137213.1, from coordinate 27,170,539 downwards.
AACTGTCTCATTCACGCTTAAACTTTTACTATTCAAGTTAATTCATACATTAATTAAGATACATTTTCAGGGTAATGTAAGGAGGCACTTAAAGCTGGGGTGGAGGATTTGGGGAGAAAATGGCAGTTGGGATAGAGATTCGAATCCAAATACCTCAACCGCTCCACTTGTTCTCTTTTGGTCCCTCCCTGACCCCTGCATGCTTGAAAAGTTGTATATAATCTCCATTTATATTCTTAAAAATGCACACATTCTTGGCCCAAAAGATAAAAGTATGCGTTGTGTTTGAGTATATTGATTTTCATATCATACCCCTACCGAGGCTGAAACTATTGTTTATATGAAGTCTATAGGAAAAACACTCACAATCAGGCTGTGCTGTTAAATGGATTTAGGCCTGAAGCTGCATTTTATATCTTTTGCAGACGTTTCACAACAAAAATCCTTTATATCTGTTTTTCTTTGTCTTTCACCGTCACATAACTGCAACATGTCGTTTCCCATTTATACTCTCATCTCCCCCTGTGTGTATTCTAGTTGCTTTAATACAGTCCTCTCTGCTGTTTTAATGCTGATTATGTGGAGTCGTCTGTCTTTGAAGTGTGCTGTTTAAGATGCCTCTGGGTGCAGTGTCTCCTCTCCTCTCCTAACATATGCAGACCTGCTCTGCTGAATACATGTATTGCGGCAGTGCTGCATTACAATACCTGTGATTTGGTTCCAGGTTTTTCATGTCCAAGATTGTTAGTATAAAAGGACAACATATACACCATCTCAGGAGGGGATGTAAGATGCCCAGGGTAATGTACTCGGATAATAAATGCAATGGAAATGTTGCAACCAAACTTTTTATTCAAGTAGTCAATATTAAACAGTGAAGGCGACATTAAGTGTAGCAGCTTTAGGCATCTAGAGGCTATTCCTGAGATTTTAATGTGTAGGAGAATGTACTCACTATACTTCTACAACTATATGACAACAGTACTTCTGCTTTACTATCATCACAGATACTGTTCACATGATTTATTTTTCTAAACCCTCTGCCTTTTCCTTATGGCTATGAATGCTAATGCCTCTACAGAGATGCATTATTAATTATGCTAAAGCACTGCGACTTCACTGCAGTTTGTGTACTCTGGTGTGTTCCGACATGCCAGTCCCTAGTATTGCAGTAAAATGTATAGATGTATGTTTAATTCGGACAAGTCATAAGATAGCATTGTTACGTCCTGATGTGGACCAGGGAGTAACAATTGATGTTATGTGGGTTGAAGGTAGAATGTTTGCCCAGTTGTGACATCACAATTGGGCAAACTGTAGGGTTAGACAGTGAGACCATAAAACACTCTTTCTGCCTTTTCTCAGGCTAGGATGAACCGATTTCTAAAAATGTTGCACATTTATACTAAATAGGATCTCAGAGTTCAAATACACCTTCATATTCCCACTGGTGAAGTAGGCCTTTGACAAATCAAGAATTGAATGACAAATTGAAATCTAAATTAACTTAAAACACAAACCCAACCACCGCCCTTCTTTGAAGGATGAAAAGGAGAAAACCACACTGTTGCCGGCACAACACAACACAACACAACACAACACAACACAACACAACACAACACAACACAACACAACACAACACAACACAACACAACACTCAAGCCACCCACAGCATTGTCTGCTGCAAAATGGCACAAAGGGAGAACATGAAGCTACCACTTCTCCTGCTTATATACTGCCCCTAGGAAGCAGAGCTAATTGAACACACCTGTTGTATTTGATTGAGTGACTCAGCACACCTGATTAAGCTCACTCAATCAGTGGCAAACTAAAAGGGCACACACACCAACAAAACACATGGCCATATGTAACAAGCATCATTGAGGCTCTAACAAGTCCAAGGAAGAGCTGCTTTGCACACACATTCTTAAAATAGCTGATTTATAGTATATTGTATGTATTTTTTTTTAAATCTCATATTTCTTTACTATGTATACTCTGGACCTATTTGAGAATCTGAAATAAAGTGTTGACTACTTTACTCATACTACCTACTAATGTTTACTTAAATGTGTTTACTTTGACTATTATGGCCTCAATATTAATGCTGCCATCATGGTGGAAAGGACCCAAAGAGAACATACTAAAATGTGTTGTGAATGGCTCATGAACTAGGGATGGTAGCCTGTTTGTGGTGAGTGACCATAGGAGTGAAGAGACCGATAAAGTGAGCTGGTGAAAAAGGATGACATCTGGTGGATGGCTTGGGTATGGCAGGTCTGGAGAAAAAATGGAATGGCTCGTTGAACAGAATTTTTTGTATGCCTCGTTTAAGAATACATTGTCCTGTATACTGTTACCTCAAAACAAAATATCAATTATAAAAACTTGGTCAAAATAAAAGTAATTGGCTTGGGAGAAGTGAGAACTGGGGGAACAAAGTACAGTATACACATAACATGGCTTCTCTCTGATAGTCTGAAATCATTACGTGTAAAATGCATGAAAGAGCCTTGAGGTTGAGTTAGATAGTTAGATACATAGTACAGTAAAGTCACTACAGCAGCAACAGTAGAATTGACCTGGCTCTGAATACCTCACTCAGCTAAATATAGCCAGGAGAGATGCATGTCTGTCAGCCTCCCCCCTTCACAGTCCCCTCAAGCCCTTATCTTAATTATTTCCAGACCTTTCAGTCTACACGCAACACACACACACACACACACACACACGCAACACACACACACACACACACACACACACACACACACACACACACACACAGCTGATAAAAAATACCAGTGTTGTGTTTGCAGCCCTTCCGGCAGGTCTTAAAGTCAGGCAAGGGCGTGACTGTCTGTGTCTGTGTGATGGCACAGACACAGACAGTCATACACATGATAACATGCACTATGTGTGTGTTATCATGTCTGTAGGTTTGTTTGCAAGTGATATTCTCTTTTGTTGCATCTCCTCATATAATCACAATTGAACGGAATTTTTTGTCTCAGTGTCTTCACCTGAAAAATATGCACGGCATCTCTTCAAAACAACAATTTAACTTTGATAATCTTGTAGTTACAAACTCTTTCTTCAAGCTTTTACATTTTGCCCGCCTAAAATGAAATGAAAAGGAAATGTAATGTAATAAGAGAATAATTACTCACAATCAAATTAAAGTTAAAAAAAATATATAATCAAGTTTTTAAACACAGATGTTTGCAAAAATACACATCATTTGTGATGAATTGGCTAAAACCTGTAAAAATGTTTTGGTCTTTTAGACTTTTAGATAAATCAGATGTGGACTATATAAAAGGATCTCAGTGATTCTTATCAGGTCAATTACTTCAATATTTAGTTGAGAAAGTTTCTGTCTGTTGTTCCAGGGTAACCGGAGAGTGTGTATCGATGGATGTGTGTGTGTGTGTGTGTGTGTGTGTGTGTGTGTGTGTGTGTGTGTCTGTGTGTGTGTGTGTGTGTGTGTGTGTGTGTGTGTGTGTGTGTGTGTGTGTGTGTGTGTGTGTGTGTGTGTGTGTGTTAGTGATTAGATTAAGTCGGTCCTCTCCTGAGGTGTGAGATCGGCTTACCAAACCCGGCTCTTCCAAACACCTGAGAAAACACACAGGATGTTACTGTGCAGACACTCAGTCACCACTGCTGGCAGCGTTTAAAGGAAAAGTTCAACATTTTCGATTTTTAGCTTTTTGCCTCACTCGCTGGCTAAAGTAAAGGCGCCAGAAACCGTTCCTCTAACTGTGTGTGCATTTTTTATATATATAAATGGACACCGGTCTCTCATCCAGGTTAGTTTAGCTCAACCCTAACCCTTTCTGTCACCTTTTCTTGAGCCGAAGAGAGTGAGGCAAGAAGCTAAACAATTAAAAATGTTGAACTATTCCTTTAACCAAAGTGTCTTCCTGAATACCTGTCAATCATTTTGAATTATACATGTCTTTGAAGAGCTATAGCAGCTACACTTAATGATCTGGTGAAAACACTGGGATGAATTAGACAACATCGTTTTTTATCAATAAGCATAAACAGGTGTGAAGACTATAAAATGTTATTTATTTTAACTTTTAACTATTTATCTTTTATTGCTGTTTTCACACATATTCGGAAAAAATTAAATAACACGCGCACACACACACACACACACACACACACACACACACACACACACACACAGTGTTCTATTGTGGCATGGTCTTTTGCTCATGGGCACAACAATAGCCAGGTCTGAGGTAGAAGGGAAATTACATGCATATCCTCAACACTCACTAAGGTTCAAATACGCCACTGCTTTCTTTCCCTTGATGGTTTTATCCTTTACCCTAATTTGTTGAAGAGCTCAAAATCCCACAAGCATCACTCAAATAACTTTTTACCTTATCTTTAAGCTGTGACAAAGACGCCGCCATTTTGAAAAGTGTCATTGCCTTTGTGAGCAGCTCATGATCCCCTTACATAATAAAACCTTTTCCCTCTTGACACTTCTTCATCCGTCTCTCTTTCATTCTTACAGGATTCATTACATAACTGCTGTAACTCCCGCTCTCTTTTCAACTCTTGTCTCTGAGCTGTCACTAGCTCTTAAAGTGAGGCCAGGCTTTCCTCTATCTCTTCTGTCTCTCTTCACACACACACACACACTCACTCACTCACTCACTCACTCACTCACTCACTCACTCACTCACTCACTCACTCACTCACTCACTTGCAGTCAGACAGACAGACAGACAGACACACACACGTTTGTACGGTTATACTTGTGAGGACATTCATTGACATAATGCCTTCCCTAGCCCTTTACCCTAACCTTAACCATTGCAACTACATGCCAACCCCAACCCTTACACTAACCCTAACCTAATTCATACCTGAGCCTTAAAACCTAGTGTTAACCCTCAAACAGCCCTTTAAAGGCCTGTCCCGAAGTGAGAACTGAATGAGTCTTTATTTCAACCAAACTCACCATTAGTATAATATTTACAAGACAGTAAGGACTAACATTTCGGTCCAGTTTACCTGAGACTTTAACCATAAAGCAAGTAATCATAATGCATCACTATACTACTGTGGTTTAAATCATTTAACAATTTCTTCCATTCTCTTTAATCTATCCAAATCCCGTTCATCCGGCAGGTGGGCTATAAAAACAAAACTTAAAACCCTAAACTTGCATCATCTTTAAAACTGGACTTGTATCACCTATGTTGTGTTGAAGCTCAGAATGTTCAACTATAGCACCCCTATGTGGATATTAAAGGTATTACACCACAAGGAGAATTGTTCTAAAGAGAACTTTCTTCAACAAGAATGTTCTTAATGGTTCGTCACGACTCAAATCATAATGATCATGTAAGATGTATTTTAAGTTAAACAAAACAAATGCAAAGTTGTACCCAGCAACATAAGTTAAAAGTAATATTTAACTAACTGAGGGTGCAAAGTTCTACTTAACACACTATTGGCTGTTTGCTATGACTCACTATCAAAAATGGCATGCAGCCACTTTGATAGTAAATAAAAACATTAGATAGAGAGGACATTTGTTAAGTGCAAGGTCCATAACCATCTGGTCTGTCTGTGCAAGACTACCTCAATAACACCACCTCCCCCTGATGCTGTTTTTTAAGTTCCAAAACATCTGAGGGAGTTGGAAAAACAGTTTAATAGACGAAGAGCCGCCTGCAGCCTCTAACAGAGAGAGAAGCGACATAGTAAACAGGTAAGAGATCCCTGCATCATCATACGCTGTTACCTGTCACTGTGCTCCTCCACCTCACACTATTCAAACCACACATGAGGAATAACACTTTCCAAACTAACCAGAAATCTAATCAGTCTTCCTCCTTAACCCTTTGACGTATTTTCTATTAAAACAAAGCATCTACAGCACCTACAGTCTTTTATGTGTATTGTCATATGTTTTTATGTGGCTTTTTATGTGTTTTTCTGGTGTCTGAGCTGCTGGCTACAGAAATTTGCTCATGGGATAATAAAGTATCCATCTATCTATCTATCTATCTATCTATCTATCTATCTATCTATCTATCTATCTATCTATCTATCTATCTATCTATCTATCTATCTATCTATCTATCTATCTATCTATCTATCTATCTATCTATCTATCTATCTATCTATCTATCTATCTATCTATCTATCTATCTATCTATCTATCTATCTATCTATCTATCCATCTATCTATCTATCTATCTTATAAGAAAGTTTAGATCATGGTCATTAGGTGAGAACGAATGTTTCAGATTGTACCTTTTTCCCCCTTTGTGTTATTTCTGTTTTGACGATATCAATGTCAGCAACACGACTACTGTTGATTTTCATGGTTTGATGATTAACCTATAAAGCAGTAGCTGTGCAGGACATTTAATGATTACATTGTACTAGACTTTGGACCAAAAATCAATCTACATCTTGGGACAGTGAGTCTGTTATTGACTGTGCTCATGCATTTGACCAACACAACATAGAGTGGGTGGGAGACACTGATGACACCAGCTCTGCGGATCAGTTTGTTGAGTCTGTTAGAGTCTGCTACCCTCAGCAAGCCCTTAACAAGCATGAACTAACCTTAAATAACTAAGCATTAACAGTTAGTCAATGCTTTATAAGCATCAATGAACAGTTAATTAGGCTAATGTGACTCCGAATGTTAACTTACTGCAAAGTGTTACATTGTTTTACTTCAGATGAATCTAAATATAACAAATAGTGCCGCTCTTTATCCGATTAACAACTTCTGTCTTATATGTCAAATTTTCCCCCAAAAAAGTGACTGTCCTGATTCCTTTGTTACAGCCAAAAGAAAAACATATAGTTCCTGAAGAGATGGCGATGGCCTCTCAGGTCCGCCTGCAGCTGCTGCCTAGCGCCCGCTGCCTGTATGACGAGCCTGTCGGGGTGCAGGTGGACGGGCTGGGGTGCAGACAGCTGGTCACGTTGAGAGCCAGGGCCACCGACGAGAAGGGCGTGGTGTTCAGCTCCGCGGCCCACTACCGGGCTGACGCGAGCGGGAAGATTCACCTGGACAGAGACCCCTCGCTCGGCGGGAGCTACCTCGGGGTTGAACCCATGGGTCTGCTGTGGGCCATGAAGGCGGACACCGCGCACACATACTTCCACAAGAACAATTCGCTTGACCCCCAGGCAGTGAGGTTTTCTGTGGAGGAGGAGGAGGGGGGCAGGGTACTGGCCCAGGCGACAAACGAAAGGCTTCTGATGGGAGACGGAGTCAGCAGGCTCACCGTCAACCAGGGGAATATCCAGGGAGTCCTGTTCACTCCACCAGGTTGGTGCTTCTCCACTCTCAGTCTTCATCATAGTTTAAATACAATATCTATAATGTAGGCTATTATGATCATGAAACATTACATATTACATAATTAGCATTAATTAGCAAAATAACCATATTGACAATATTTCAGCCACTGCTTTTCCGATTTGGACAGTATTGGAGTGGTTTTGGTGGTTATTGAGGATGATGAATCCATTTTTGACATTTTCAAAATTCAAAATGGCCGGAAATTAAACCGGAAGTGGCCATATTTCAACTCAAAGTGGGACGATTTTGATGAATTTGGAGTCGATTTTCAGGTTATTTGCTTAAAACATTGGCAATCATAATAAACTTGGTGCTAATTTACATATGCATATTATATTCCATTTCTACCAACTGCACCTTTAAAGGTCCAATAGAGAAGCTCAGCATTGGATGAGTAACATCAGTGTCTATCTTATGATGTATAAGGTGAAGGTCCATTCCCTGCTGTGTTGGATGTCTACACCTTCAAGTCTGAGAAAAGAGCCTGTCTGCTGGCTAACAGAGGCTTCATGGTTCTGTCAGTTGCTGTGTACAACAGTCCGGCCAACGTCAAAGAGTTACACCTGGACCACTTTGAAGAGGCGGTGGATTTCTTAAAACATCACCCTAAGGTGAGTTGTGTTTGACATTGAACATGTAATGTATTTGAATTGTTTAACAGACTGATCATTATATTATGTTTAGCGGGTTGCAGGCAGGTATAGGACACAGACAATTCAATATAACAATGATTTAGTAAGTGCCAAAATGACAAAAATATACGAAAAGGCAGGGAACACAGAGGACTCATCACACAACACATAACAATGATCCGACACTGAACAAAACCCAAGGACTTAAATACACAAGACAGGGGAAGGGGACACAACGAGGAACAGGTGGAAAACATTAGGGGAGGGAGCAGGAATCACACGGGAGGGAAACATGACCGGACAAAGGGGAGAAACAAGACAAAGGTTGCGTTCCGAATCGCATTTAGGATGGTTAGAAGTACCCGGATGTCCTACTTCATGCGGCTAAGATTGTTAGTGTTGAAAAGTGCATCCTATTTGGGCGATTCCGACCCACAATCCAGTGCGCACGTGAAGTGACGTCACATCGACGAAGCCTCCATATGAAAACAAACGGGGACGCGACGGATATAAAAGCAAGAGGCAAGATCAAGGCGCAATGTTATGATGAAATAAGAGAGTAAAGTATGTCCCAATAGTATGCCTACTGCATCCTAACTAGATTCTTTTTATCGTCGGATGTAGTATGTAGAATAGAAAAAAGAAAGAGTATGCAATTCGGAACGCAACCCATGATATCAAAGTAAAACAGGAAACACAGGGACACACAACCAAAACAAGACAAGGAACAGACAGACCATGACAATTTCCTCCTGCTCCACTGGTTAATGTTATATTCGTTATTTCTGACTGCAAAACCCTCCTCAGAAGCAAGCTCTCCCTGAAGTATGCAGACAGGGACAGTTGTAGTTTAATTTAGGAGAGGGATTGGACCAATCCAAGTTTATCCTTTACGTCTGTGTGGCTATTTGACAGTAAATGTACCACAGAGACCGCTTTTACTAGTTTACAAGGTGACGCTGGTGTTGCGTTTTCAAAAGATTCCACTCTGGAAGCTGGTTTCAAAAGTTTACATTTTCAGTCACCGATAATGCTGTTGTTGTGTAAATAAAGGCCCAAAAAGTAAAAATACTTTGAGAACCTTACTGTGTAAACAGCCCTAATTCAGTCTCATCCCAGTGTGTAAACAGTTCCATTTCTAATTTGCGTGTTTTTCTTCACAGGCGGGCAGTAAAGGAATTGGCATATTAGCCACGTCAAAGGGAGGAGATATTGCACTGTCTCTGGCTGCCTTTGTGCCCGGTGTCGAGGCTGTAGTGTGCATCAACGGCTGCTGTGCCAATGTGGCCGTTCCTCTTTATTACAGAAAACAGAAGATCCTCTCTGCGTTGATGTATGACACTAGCAAAGTGATTCCCACTGAGTCAGGAGCCGGCATTGTCAAGTACACTGTTAACGATCATTTAGCCGAGGAGAACCGGAGTAGCCTGGTGCCCATAGAAAAAGCCCAGGGACGCTTCTTGCTTGTGGCCGCGGAGGACGACCTCAATTGGGACAGCAAGGCTTACATGGACTCTATGGTGGAGAGACTGAAGAGTCATGGGAGGGACAACTTTGAGGAGATGTGTTACCCTGGAGCGGGACATTACCTAGAGCCCCCGTATGGGCCCCACCGAAGCTCCGACTTCAACAGGTTTGCTGGTATGCCCGTTCTGTGGGGGGGTGAGCCCAGGTCCCACGCGGCAGCTGAGGTCCACCTGTGGAAGAAGATCCAGCAGTTCTTGAGAGCTCAGCTGAGCTGTGATGCTCCACCGACTGAAGCCAAATTATAGACGTTTATCCCTGCGTTCCAATTACCCGTACTTCCCTGCTGTTTAGTGTGCCAGAATTTTTTTTTTTAATTTAATTTCTTTTATTTACTGCTCTTGACCATATTACCATGGTATGGAGCACAAAACAATCAAATAATAACAGAACAAAACAATTTAGGATTTCCCAATACATGCATGTCAAATGCCTAAAAATATTAGAAATGGGACTGAACAGGTCTTACTTGAGACTGAGACCCCGTGTCTCAATGAGATTACCTGTATAATAAAGGTTCAATAAAAAAAAAATCTGTATCATGTGCCAAAACGTCCGTAAATCATTTATCGGATATCGGACTGACTTCACTGATCCATATTCTAAATCAAGGTCTCTTTTCACCACATTCTCCTGCACTTCACTGATGCTGTTGTGTCTGTACAGTTGTTGCTGCTGCATTAATATACAGCCCGACTTAATTTTTGTTTTATTGTCTGATTCATTAGTTTTCCAGTAAGTTTGTTGAAAGGCACTGTGGGTAAGTACACAGACAGCCACAGACAGTTTATTGAATTGATGAGCACATGTGTGCAATAAACTTGGTCGTGATCTCAAATATGATCATAAACTGTGAGCGCCTCGGTCTTTTAACAAAGATAAAACACAAGGCACTTGACGACTACAGTACGTTTCCCATGTGGCATTGACAGCTCATGCCATATGAATGTTGAAATAATGTAATATAGTCTCTCTCTCTCCCTCCCTCTCTCTTTCTCTCTCTCTCTCTTCTACACCTACACTTGAACTGTTGAACTCTTGGTCATAAGTTCAATTCTTTCTTCTCCTGTCTGTGTTTTAATGGCTGACTTTAGCCAGACACCGTACAGTAAAGAAGGTTTAGGAAAATGTAAACACATCCGCTGCTCTCCCCCCAGTGTGCCTGTCCAAACTGTGCCAAACATTATACACCTGCATGGTAAATCTCACAGCAGCAGCATGCACAGAACTATAGAAACTACACCTCATACTATATTAGCACACACTGTTGCTGTTTGGAATGTTTCATTTGGACAACTGTTAATTAATGTCTGGAGAAAGCTTGTTGTCAAAATCACTTTCTGTCAAAATCAGTGAATTCACGATTCGGATCGGCTATCTGTCTGGTGTTAAATGAACATTTCTGTTATACTCTATACTACTACTGACAAGATTTCCCCCAAATTCAAAATAAAATATATTGTCATTAAGCAAATTGTGGTCCCTTAATTTTTCCCAGAGTTGTAACCAAACTTTTAAAATTTGAATATAAATTTGAACAAAAAATTAAATATAGTGTTAGCAGAATCAGACACAGAGTGACACAGTTTGATTTTTTAGCATTATTGTGATTTAATTCACTATGTCTCATATCACAAAGGGAAAGTCTTTTAAAAATGCATCAGACTAGAATTTCTGTATATAAACTGTACACAAAAAGCAAGGCACTATACAATCAGGTTGATCAAGCCGCTGTTTCTCATTCTCATAAACGTCAAACCTTTTTGAAAATTACAACTCCTAAATCTCAGAGTCACTGTTGCCCAGCGACAACAGTTACCTAGACGACCTGTCCGGACAAAAAAAAAAAAAAAAAAAAAAAGGAAAAAATTCTCACAAAATCGGACATGACATGATTTGTTTTTACATATACATACAAAGTCACAGACACACACACACACACAGACACACACACATACACACACACACACCTTTACACAAACTAACATTACAAACGCAGCATGAACATTATATACAATCGCAAACGCAATACATACATACACACATGGCACTCATGACCCCAAGCGTCCAACTGTAGTTCTTATCTCAACGAGCAATTACTTTTCATACAAGGAGGTGCTCTTTATTTCTCTTAAACCATTTTAAATACAAATTTTTGTTATTTAATGACAACATTTTAAAAGGTAAAAACATGACTATATATATATATAAGCGAGGCGAGTGCATCTCCAGTCCCATCCTTCATGATTACGATTTCTTCAGATTCAGATTTTTTTTGAAATATTGAAATTCCAAATGTTCTCGCGCGTTCTCCATCCAAACAAGTTCATGTTGCATTTTTCCCGTGTCTCCATCTTAACTGTCCACTTTATCATCTTCTTCAGATCCACTTCGTGCGCCATCTTTGAATTTTAAAAATCTTGCTTTAAAACAACCCTTTGGCCTTCTTTAAGTTCACTTGCTTCCACCCTGGTAGACTTTCGTATTCCTCTCTATTCATATCCAACGCTATCTGCAATTTGAAAGAAAAAAACAGACACATTCGGTTTTTTAATTTGTACGAAAATGTTTTTTAAGGGTATCAGTAGGCTTTTTAATAAATGAAACAATAATTATATATGTAGTGTTTGGTGTTCAATTAATCTTTAGTTTTTTCAGTGTTTTCATGCCTCCATCTTGTGCTCCAGAAACAGACAGTGAGTCAGCAGCTCTCAGGTGTGTGTGTGTGTGTGTGTGTGTGTGTGTGTGTGTGTGTGTGTGTGTGTGTATGTATGTGAGCGTGACAGCAGCAGAGATGTGTGGTAGGAGTGTATTTTAGTGGAAGGTGATGAGCACAGACACCTTTTCAAAGAGGAGAGGGAGAGAAGAAAAATGGCTGCACAACTTAATCGTCTCGTTTATCACAAAAAGTCTAAATTTGACAAAAGTGTTTAAACACCGAATTTACAACCTCAGCTTTTCGTGTTTAGCAAATGTGTTGACAACAGTTGGTTATCACTGAAGATTATTATTAATAATACTTTGTGAAAAATATACTGACTTATTCAAAATAATGCAACAGTGAAAATATTTTCTTTTTGTCTGTTGTAAGAATGACTTAGTTATCACATAATATACATTGACACTACAACTTATTTTCCTAGCAGGAACAGAATATAAACTAGGGTTGTGTAGGTATGAAGACACCAGAGCACTAAATCCGTTGCGACTACAGCTAGTAAAAATGAACTGACCAAATAAATCAGGCTGATAGTGCAGACGTAATTGTAATTGTGCAGCCGAGCCGAAAATCTCTCGTCCCCCCCCCAATCAGCACCACAGTCATTTAGGAGTGAAACAGTTTGTGAAACAGTTTGTGAAACAGAGGAGGTAAACACAGTGCTGACGTGCTGGAGAGAGAGAAGGAGACGGCCGCAGAATTATCAGTGGCTATTTTTTCTTACCTGAATCCACCTACAACTTGTTCTGTAAAGTAAGAGTTAGATGGTGTTAGGATGGATGATATGGATGAGTTTCTGTAGTAGTGAGGGAATATCCAGCCTTTTTTATAGTCTTATTACTTTGTACCCAAAACTATAATTATTTAGAATGTTTCGTTGTACTTGTTGTGCATAATTCTGCATGTATCTCTCATGCTCTCCGGCTATGGGGCACTTTTCATTTTTCTAATTAAACTGCAGCAGACAGTGTCCCAGGTATATATTTTTTTCTTTTAAAGATACTGATGGGACACAGAGTAAAAAAAAAACCTAATTGCTTGATTCGTAAACCTCCCCACATGGCCTTTTTTTAATAGTTTTGAATAATAAAATTAACGCTAAATTTAGATATATTAAAAAGAAATTACTGTTTGAAAGTTACTAAAGATAAGTGCTAGATATTTTGAGTGATAAACAATGCTCTTTCAAAATAGGACATTTATTTTTAACCCTCCCTACAAACGTTCATTTTAAGTGGAAAATACTATTTGTACTGCAGTGTTAGTGGCTTATTAACCATTATACTGACCTCAAAGTCCTGGTCGTTGAGGTATATCTCTAGCCGTAGCGGGTCCACGCCCTCGGGCAGCGGCCGCGCTGTGAGCTGAGCCAGAGGGAAGATGTTCTGGGTCAGCTGAGCCAATACGTCCTCTACTAGGATGATCTGGTTACACACCTCCGCCTCCTGGGGGGATAGAAGGTAGAAAACATATTAATATAAAATCAAACTGTACGAGCAATTATAACATTATGGTCACTGTTGTACTCTTCATATACTAGTACTAGGGCTGGCCCGAATTATTCGAATATTCGAATACTCGTTCGGAAAATTAGTATTCGGAGCTTGAATTAGTATTCGGAGCTTCGTTTTTTTTTTTATTTTTTTTTTTATAATTATTTATTTATTTATTTTTTCAACATTTGTTTTTTCAAGAAGCTAGTACTGCAATATAATGTTATCAAATAATTTTATATTTGGGTATAAAAGTTAGTAATATTGTAGTAGTAGTAGTAGTATTGCTCATTTAGGAGGATATTACATCACTAAGTGTCATAGCGCATCCATTACTTCACCTCCGTGCGTGTAAATCTTCAACAAAATATGCAGATACTGTCAAAATCGGTTCCAGGGAGTATATAGGGATTATTAACGTTTTTTTATAATTTTTTTTTTTATAATTTTTCTTTTTTTTTTTTTTAATGTTGTTTTTGATAGTGTGTTTTTCTGGAACGAATATTCGCTCAGAAAAACCAACGAATATTCGAAGCCTGAAAAATGGCATTCGGGCCAGCTCTGACTAGTACACAGGTGCATCTCAAAAAATCTGTATGTTAGCATTCTGACTGAAGAGCCTGCCCACTGAAATCATAATTAAATGATTAACAATGAATAATAAAACAAACTGTACGAGCAATTTAACAAATATTTAAAGTAATACAATACTATAAAAGAGATAGGATTAAAAAAAACACTGATAGAGGCCAAGCAAATTAGATAAGGAAATAATATACGGAAATCTCTATGCAAGCAGACTGACTGAAAACCCTCGTGAAAGCTGACTAATATCATATATGATGAACATAAGAGTGTATAGTGAGAGTGTATATATTTGATTTCATTCTTATTTTTTTTTATTAAAATTGTTTATATACTTTATCATAATTTTTTGTTTCATTGTGTTGTAAAAAAAATAAAAAAATAAAAAAAACATATTTTGAAAAAATAAATAATAAAAAGATTGTATAGGTGTGTGTTGTGTGACTGACCCTCTCAGTGATCTCGGCCACGTCCTCGCGGTGCTCCCAGCTGGGGAACATGTTGGTGAAGGTGAGCGGCTCCAGACCAGCGTGGATCAGGTACGACTTCTGAGGCTTCTTATCGTTCTTCTCTGAAACACAAAAATCATCCCAATGACTGTGACACCAAGTTATGAAAATAGCTGATATGACAACAATGTGCAAATGTTTTAATTTAATATATTAATTTAGAAAAATAAATGGTTAGGTATGAAGATTAGTGGAGAGTTTAAATTGTTTTAAAGTCATAGTTACACTTTTTCACCAAAACACGGACCAGATTTTTTAAAACTTTAATGTGCTTTTTTTTGTCCAAATTGGGTACAAATCTTTATTATTTTGTGCGGAAAAGCTTTCTTTATTACATTATGACATACTGGTAGTTATACTATGTTGAACCTGTAAAACCTAAACTGACTTCTGACCCCTTCAAAACCCATCTCATTGTATACGGTAAAATATGTACCAGCCTTTGACTTCACTTGTTTAAAAACATTTTAGCATTATTGTGTATTCATCAATGGAAACTAGTAGTTAGAATATTGTATAAGTCATATATTAGTGCATCTATCAGCTATATTTCTGTACTAACCTTTGCAGTACTGCAGCACGGTCTCCATGGCACACTTCCGGTCTGCGTCCCATCGTATGCGAGCGGAGCCGGTGCTCTCGCTGTCCTGAGGCCACCAGCCCTGCCACAGGTAAACCTCATGGAAGTTATCCACCAGGAACAGCGCTGGTAAAGAGAGAGTTACTATAGCAGATCTTTCAGTGTGAATAATACAATAACATCAAGTTGTAAAGCTGTATTTCTGTAACATGCCCACTATTCTTTTTTTTGTAAAAACCATTCAACTCAAACAATGCGAAGAGATGTTTAAAAAAACAAAACAGATTTAGCTTCATGCTGAGTCAATAACAGTATTCGCTGCATCATGGTGTATTTATAGCCATGAGTCAAAGTGAAATAAACTATATTGTGAATTTCTGCAAAATGTGCCAGACATTCAGAGTAATCGAAAATACGTTTCTCTCTGACGGTGCAATACGTACAAAAGGATAAAAAAAAGATAAGTAATATACAATAAATACATTCTAAATAGTGTAAAATTAAGGTAAAACAAAAAGGTATAGAAAACTAACGGAATTGAGAAATGTACAATATAGAGACTATTTTTATTATTTTTTAATATTTCCAAAAAACAGTCATTTATAGAAAGCGAATATGTACAATACAAGGGCATGACAATGTGCCGAGTTAGTATATATAGATAAATGTAAAAAGCACATGAGTCAGTGTCCAGGCCTCACCAGGCTGTGGAGCGTTGTACAGGTCTTCCTGGAGGAAGGGCAGAGAGCTGACCAGGTCTGGAGCTCTGGACAGATGGAAGAACTCTGAAGCCACAAACTCTCCTGACGTGCTGCTCAGCTGGAACAGCCGCGGGGTGAAGTTGAATTTACCGGGATCTAGAAAAAATACAAATACATTGAAATTGAAATAAGATCACTTGTTTCCCCAAGTTAAGTGAACTTTTTCTGGCACATAGCAGGTTTGAAGCTTTGTAGAGCAAAAATAACTAGCTGGAGCTGCATGTGTGTCTGAGACAGACTCAGTGGAGTAAATGGTAAATAAACATCATAAAGTAAATGCAAGGCATGGCAATTGTAACTAAATAGCAAAATGTAGACAAAAGACAATTCAAAGTGCTTTACAGTGGCATAAAAAAACATTAGGATTAGACAATGAGGTAAAGAGTGAGGGAAGGAAGAAAAAAAGGAAAAACTAATCAGAAACCATGTTCTGATTTCTCTCATTAGGCTATTTGTAATATTTGTAATGCTTTGGCAATCCTGTTTTCTACAATAATCATGCCAATTAAGCTTATTGAATTGATTTGAGTAAATGTTAAATGTGTATCTTTAAGTAACCAAAGTACATGTGTAAAGAGTGTAGCTACCTTGCAGCATACAGTCGTAGGCCTTCCTGTCTTTCCTGCCCAGAGCGTCCCAGAAGCCCTGAGGCTCCATGCCCTCGTCACACTCGTGGATGGTCACCTTACTGCTGCTGTGGAGACCCGCCTCCAGTGGACACCTGACGCAAGAGAAGGCCAGTTTAGTTATACGGCACCATTCATACATGTAGAAAGTGTGTCTGTTTTTAATTTTTTATTTATTCATCTACTACTATTTTAACTTAGTTTTTTATTGCTTACATGTTTCAAATAAAGACAATCGATCAATCAATCAATCAATCAATCAATCAATCAATCAATCAATCAATCAATCAATCAATCAATCAATCAATCGATCAATCAATCAATCAAACAAACAAAATACACAAGTAAATTCAAAGTGCTTTATATTGGCATATAAACACACCTCGATTAGACATTAGAAATTGTATTTAAGACACAATAAATAATTTGAGACACAATTCAATACATGTGTAACACCACAGCACCAACCCCTGACCAGTTTGTGTCTGGTGTTGACTTATCGAATAGCATCTTAAAGCTATAGTGCGTAACTTTTTCGTGTTAAAGATGAATGTCGGTTACATTCAAGCCATCTCCAAACGAGTTGACAGGGAGTTGATTAGCCTATCAGCTCCACTAAACTCTCTGTGTATTTCTCAGTATGGCCCAAGAAGAGCCCAAGAAATGTTTCAGTTGTTGATTCTACTGCTAAGAAAAAGCCTGGGCATACAGCAGAAGTGTGTGTGTGTGATCACTGAAAGCTTACATCATGCAGATTTCACAGACAGTGTTGTTGTAATTACTCAGAAATCCTCAGATCAAGTTACGCATTATAGCTTTATTCCAAATCCCTTATAGAAACTCACTGTTCTTTGATCTTGTTTGCGGCGGTGTTGCCCACACTGCGCGTGTGCGTCTGCGTCTTGCAGCCGTGCCACAGGAACATGGTGGCTCTGTTGATGTTGAGCAGGATCATGGAGGCTCTGGAGCGCAGGCAGCTGCAGTGACAGGCCACCTCCAGCAGGTGGCCCTCCACCGGCACCTCGCCACGCACACAGTACAGACGCCACTCACCTACACACACACACACACACACACACACACACACACACACCACACACACACACACACACACACACACACACACACACACACACACACACACACACACACACAGGCAGGGGGATAGGATCAATGAATGAGAGCATTTTGTTTATTTCTTAGTGCTAAAAATATATACATTTTAAATAACTCATAGCATATAAATAACACAACAGAAAAGTTAAAACATTTACTCTGATTGTTCTCTTCCTCCTCCTCTCTCTTTCCGGCGTGAAGAATCATCCCTCCGTTAAAACACTGCAGGAAACATGGCGGCTCCTTTCCCTGCTGCACCTGGACCTGTAACACACACACACATTTGCATCTATTTAAAAAGTTGGCACTCTGATTTATACTAGTAGGAAACGACACGATATGGAAGTAAAATAGGCTAAAATCTTATGTATCAAATATTGAACGGTCAACTTTTTGTTATACATTAAACATTATACAACCTATTCTAAATGATGTCCCCATCCAGATCTCAAGACATTTTCTGTAGTTTTTACATCAGAAACCAATTAACTGCCAGAAAGTTTATATACGTAATCTCTAGTTTTCATTATTTGTCTCCTGTACCTGTGCCCCTCTCTCCTCGTCCAGCTCTACAGTCATGAGAGCAGAGGTTCCCTTCTCACTGACGGTAGAGTTCCTGCCCTGCCAGAAGAAGTAGCAGCAGCGCTCCTTCCCCGGCCCGCTGCTCCGAGCCTCAGGGTTCTGCCTACGACCAACTGGGACACACAGACACAACAGAGGAATTAACAATACATTCGGAATGGCCAATACTGTTAAAATAATGTTAGTATTGCAGCAGTAAGTTTAACTCCCTGTGAGAAGCTCTCATTTCACAGTAGAAGTTTTTCACCTTATGTTAACCTTTGTTTATCTTTGAAGTAATTCCAAGAATTTTCCATAGCTTTCTGCTTTTATTAAACTTGGTCTTGTAACTTCACCTTTAGAACTGTTACGAAAAGTGCCCAAAAGAAACACACTTTTCCTGCTCTTATCAAGGTTGTAATTTGCATCCACTAGTAAAACACCAACAGTCCACAATTACTTTGACACTCCTCCCTTTTTTTTCTCATGTATCTTATATGTTGTTTTGTATTGAATTTTGTACAGCACTTTGATGTGCTATATATTGCTATTTAAATGTGCTATAGAAATAAATTTTTTTTTTTATTTTTTTTATTATTATTCTTCCGGACAATTACACATAATACATAATTTTCTCATTGCATATTCATACATATTACTTTGTGTTATCGTCCGAAGGGAAGCAGGAGAAGCCAAAGGCTTATCGGGTCCCGCCCCCACTGCCATAAGATTCAGATACACAGATACACAGCTACTACAGTAAGAAATTTTTTTTTTCTTTTTTTTTAAGAAGATTCATTCTAATACACAGATAATTTTAGGTCTCTATTTTCCTCTCTGCCTGTGACAATGCAGATATGGCCTTGTCCATTTCTTCTCTAGTAGTCTAAACACATCTGCAACAGTATTCAAAACAGTCAGTGTGTCTGCTGACCTCGACTACAGTCCCATAACATGCAGTGTATTTACAAATTCTTCAGTCAGAGAAAGTCTTCCAATTTTGAATCGGTTGTTCTGAACACACAGCTGATAATTAACATTTATCTTTCATTTGAATTTCAATCGTCACACATTCCATTAGGTTATCAATAGCAGAGCACATTTTATTTACGATTTCAAACCTTATATTTTGACACAAACCAGTTTAAATCCCTTTAGTTCAAAGTCCATGCTTTTTGCCTTCTTTAATCCTCGTCCCTCCGGAATTGATCCAAATCCTCCTCCGTTTTGATTTGCACAATTTTGGCTTCTTCGGGTGTAGCTCCATTCATTTTGATGAAGATTCTTCCATCTCTCGTCCAAGTTTGTTGGACCTGTCCACATTTTTTTAACCCTCTCGCTTGGTAGGCCAGATAAGCCTTTCTCTTGGTTAAATTTTCACTCATTCCAATTTGTTCACCTTTAAGCTTCTTGCCTTGACTGAGCAGATTTATCTTATGCTTTCTACTCACAAATTTCAGAATGACAGCACGCTTTTTGGCGAATTTTCCCTTCGGGAGAAGAAAACAGGACTCCACGTTCTCTAGATCCAGATTAATGGCTTTGCTTCTCAGAAACATTGCCACTTGTTTTTCCACCGTTACATTCCCTGTATCGCCCTCTTCTTCTCCATTCCCGGCACCTGCATACGACCTTGGTTTAATATCCATTCCAGTTATTATCACATCTCTGTTTTTTGCTTGTTGTTCTTGATCATCAATTTTATCTCCAAGCTCTTTCAAGAGCTGATCTTTCTTCACATTGACGGCTTGAAGTTCCTTCAATTCGATCATCAGTGGCTTCAGACCAGCAGCAACTTTCTCTTTGATTTTTACATCAAAACGCCCAATCAATTCGTCAACAATCCCAGCCAGTTCAGCCTTCCGCAGTGCTCGCTCCGTCTCCCTCTCACTTTTTATTTCTCTCTTCAAATCTGCCAACATTCCTTTCTTCAAGTCTGACAACTGTTTTTTCATTTCTTCCGCAAAAACTTTGTCTTCCTCCATTGCCTTATCAGTGGTTTTTCCTTTTTTGGACATCTCCAGAGATTTTCAGAGATTTTTAATGCTGTGAATCTGAGTTCTCCGCTGCTCTCAAAAAATAGCTCTTCACCCTCAGCAAGCCGGAAGTGAACAATTTGAGTTTGACTTTAGTATATCATGTAGATCCCAGCCCCCTATATCTCCTGACCTGAGGTGCTGATGCAGTACTTCCACTTGACCACGTATGCGTCTCCCTCGTGGAACTGTCCGATGCTCTGGCGGGGCAGACGGCTGTAGTCAAACTCCAGGATGTGCCAGACGTCCACAGACAGGGTGCTGATCTCCTGACTCCTCATGTGGTCTTCTGTCTGGACCGGCCCGTGTCCCCGCCCCACGTTCACTCCCTCCAACATGGTGGAGATGGAAGACTGAAGCACGGGCAGCATCAGGGTCGCATCGTAAGCCCGGCAGTCTCGCCCAGGTGCCTCCTGGGAGATAACATTATAGATAGGATGTGTTATGAAAGTATTAGTAAATCACTTTTTGAGTAAGTATTATAAGTATATATAAGTAAAAGTGTTTTAAAATCAGACATAGATTTTACATTTTTACTTGTTAATTAGCACTTTGAAGCATGGCTTGGATTTTTTCAAATTTGGGTTTATGAATATGCTAGCCCTGTATTACTAATTTTTATTTTAGAACTGCACTCAAAGGCATATGCTCTATTATCCTTGTTTGGTTCCCAGTTTGTGACCAACTATTCTGACAACATTACTGTAACGGAGTCAGACAAAATGTAACCAAAACATTTGGCAGATTGGTAGATGGTGAAAACATATGCATACTCTCTGATGTGGTGTGTCCTGTAAAGCAATAATAATCATGAGAAAACAAAACAAGCGTTTATCTTTGTACCTTCAGCTCAGGTACGGGTTCGATAACTTCCTTAGGTGATGGAGACTTCACTGCTTCCGTCCACTCCACAAACTTCGCCTTGAACAGAATGGTCTCGTTGTGCTCCGTCAGACGGCCGAATATCGCCCAATCAGGACGGCCCTGGCCCTTCCTGTCAATAAATACACACAAAGAGAAAATTAGAAATGTTGATTGAACACTATTTTATGCTAAATAAAAGAGCTTATATTCTTATGTGTGAATATGCATGTGTGATAATAATAATAATAGGAGAGTGTTTAAAAAAATATATATATCTGCAATCTACTATATAATGGTTAAAACATATAGAAAAGGATCATGTCCATAATATAATTCTAGAGACATTGACTTTGGACTAGTGTGAGTTAAGACTTTGTTTTGGAGTCACGTTTAAAGCCTTTTGAAAACTACTGCATGGCAAATAAAATGTTATTGCGAGGAATAAAACAAGTGTGTGTGTGTGTGTGTGCGTGCGTGTGTGTGTGCGTGTGCGTGTGTGTGTGTGTCTGTTGTCCTACCTGGGTATGAGTGTGTTGCAGCCCCCGGGGTCCAGTGGGTTGACGTCACAGCAGGTGTAGTCAAACATCCCGTTCCAGAGATGCTTGGCGAGCTGGAAGGCCACTTTCCTCTGGGCCAGGGTCACCTCTTTACCATGCCACACGTACACCTCACTGCCAAAGTCAAACACCAACACCTGCAGCAAAAAAAACAATGGGGAAGACAATGGGTACATGGATTTGACTTATATAGCGCTTTTTAGACAATTTTCTCAGCCCCAAAGCGCTTTACATTTCTTACCACATTCACTCATTCACACACACATACACCGATGGTAGTAGCTGCCATGCAAGGCGCTCTCTGAACCATCGGGAGCAATGTGGGGTTCAGTGTCTTGCCCAGGGACACTTGGACATGTGGCGGGGAGACGGGGGATCGAACCACCGACCCCGCAATCCAGTGGACGATCGCCCTACCCGCTTTGCCAATGCCGCCCCTTATACATAGCTGTTAATGTCTCTCAACATACTAAATGTACTATGCATATTGATAATATTGATATACTGAACTTGTTCTAATGTATACACTGTTTGCTCCTACACTAACCCAACAACATAAATCATAACATAGTATATTGTGTAGACTTCAATGAATACGACCACAAATATATATATATATATTTTTTTTAATTCAAGTAACTGCAGAGCATTCCTTGTTCTGAGGCCCAATTGAATTTTTTCAGCCGCAGCAGCAGCAGTGCACAGATGGATGTAGGAGGTGTTCGCCATGTCACCTGCTGTTGCCGAGCAACAACTTAAAAGCAGCTAAGAGCAAAAAAGCTCTCCTTAAATTTTTTAAAGAAATTGAAAAATTAAGAGCTTGGTGACTCAATGTAAAAGTCAGCCATTTTACATTGCTTTCTGCACATAAACTGAAAGCAAGTCTGAACAGTGCGAGTTAATAGACACAACTCATGTTTACAGTATACAATTATCCTCATCTTATTCAGGTTAAGACCTCTTTTCTGTTCAAATAAAATAAACAGTGGATTATTTTTATTTAAAGAACTTTTTCTCTGCATTTCTTTAATGCTTTTAATCTGATAGTGTGGAGAGATATAGATGAAAAGGGGCAGAGACTATGGACCTATAGAAAGTGCCACTGACCTCTTTGGGAGCGAGCAGAGAGCTGCGAGGGACCTTCCCCCACTCCTCATCATCAGGGACCAGTTTATCATCCAGCAGTCTGAAGATACAGTTGGTTTCTACGATGCCGTTCTCAAACTGCTCATCCTCCTCTGGTGGGCCCGCCGCTGTAGAACAATGAGACAGACATATTATATTATTACATTTCATTTTGCTGATGCTTTTATCCAAAGCGACTTCCAATAAGTGCATTCAACCATGAACGGCAAGAGTCACGCAAGTACCTTAGCTTCAAATAAGCCAAAATGCACATATGTAACATCTAAGTACAAATTTATTAATATTTTTTGGTAACTTCATGCATTCATAAAATGAATGATCCGAAAAACAATGTTGACACCATAAACCTTAAAGGGATAGTTCAGCATTTTTAAAGTGTTGTTTTAAAGTATCTCAATTTAGCGTACAATTGAACATATATTTGGATAGATATCTCCATATGGAAACACACTATGCCTAAGTACACCATACAACCACACTTTAAAAATACTGACCTATCCCTTTAACTCTTTTCTCTCTCCATGTGAAAGATATATTTGTTGTGTTTAAAGATGTTTTGTTTTGTATTAGAATGACTGTGTGCAAACCAATAAAATAAAATCAAATAAAATCAAACTTCTTGCTCTCAAATCTCAAATGAGTGTTTGATGTCTTACATTGGTAGGGTTTCTGTCCACCCAGAACCTTCCAGAACTGTTGGTAGTCCGCTCCCTGTGTGTTCACTCCCTCCTCGATGGTCTGCAGCTCTGTCGCCCTGCAACCCATGTCCTTCTTTGTCTGGATGAAAGTGGCCAAATCTATCGCCTAGAAGAAAGAAAATAAACACAGATTTGTGATTTTGGTCTGTGTGTGTCTCATGCTTTCTTTGATCAAAACAATAATGGGAATTTGAATATCCTCAATGGTGATCTGATCTCTAAAAAATCCCTCTTCACATGTATGCACAAATTCAGTGAAAATGAACAACTTGACAATTGAATCAGATGCTTAAGACGAAGCATGGTTACTGAATGTTGTTGGGGTTTGGTGCTTTACGTACCAATAAAGTGAGTAAACAGCACTGAGTGAGGAGTCGCAGAAAAAGAAAACTAAGTGTCTAGACAATGCCCTTTGGGAAGCTGTAGATAAGCCGGATAACATGTGTTTGATGAGGGGCACAGATGGATATATGAGCCAGTGTGTGTGTGAGAAGCAGAATCACCAATATTACAACACGGACGTCCAAATCATGTGAATGTCTTTGTGTTTATATAAAAAAATAAGCACTGTTATATTAACAATGTTGTGGCATTTGAGTATAAGGCCCAGTCATAATGACAACAATACAGTAAGTTACAGTACAACACTCACCTTTGCTTTCTCGATGACGTTTGAGAACTCTCCTATCCAGACAAAGCAATGTTCCGGAGTGACCAACAGGAAACAGTCTCCACTGTTCAGAGATGAGGCTCTGGGCTCAACTAGTCTGGTCTGGACATGACGACGGCCTGGAACAAATAATTAATATCTGTTTAATTTGTTTTAAAGTTATAGACTTTTTAGTACATTTAGATTTTATATATATATATATACAGCTCTGGAAAAAATTAAGAGACCGCTCCAAATATTCAGTGTCTCTCGTTTGACTATTTTTAGGCATATGTTTGAGTAGAATGAACATTTTGGTTTTATGATATAAACTACTGACAACATTTCTATCAAATTCCGATACATTTTTGGTCATTAAAAGCATTTTTAAATAAGGCATGTAGAGATTAAGATTGAAGAAACATCCAGACTGGTCTCTTAATTTTTCTCTACAAGATGGCGGCAGGCAGGGTTACATGCGATATGAGAACAGTCAACGTTTAAAAATTATTTTAAAATGAATGTTTTACCTTTGATCTGCATGAGCATGAGGTTCTTGTAGGGCACGGCGCTGTTGTTGGACGCCTGCTCCGCCATGTTGACGCTGCGAAGACTCACACTGCTGAAGTTCTCTTTACTGGCCAGACCAGCCAGGGCAGCCTCAGAGTACTCCGAGGTCTTATTCGCTATCAAGAGAAAAAATTCATATTTTATAAAAGTTGTATAAAAGTTAAGACCTACAGGGCTAGATTAATAATGTGAATGGTTCAATAAGTTTAAAGAAACAATACTTGCTACTTCTCTACTTAAATATTTTTAAAAATGTTGGAATTCATACTATATCTGTACTACATTTTCATGGATTTAGTTTAGTAGGCTCTAACAGCAATAGTGTTCAATATAAACGTATAGTTAAAATTCACAAAAAATGTATGCACTACCGGTACATAAAAAAAACACACACACACACCCACACACACACACACACACACACACACACACACACACACAGACACACAGACACACACACACAACTCACTCTTCTCACTCTTCTCGGTCTTGATCCTCTTGCTCTCCAGCTGGGCTACATTAAGTCTCTGCTCTGTGTACTCGTGTCTGATGTCTTGTCTCGCTGCTAACATCTTCACAGGGTTACGGGACGCCTGCACATTCCTGGACGGACGCACGGACCGTTTGTGTTGCACCATGGCCGAGGTCAACCTCATAAGGGAGAAAATCAAATTCGGCATAAGCATAGAGGATGATGTGTATTTGTAGCACTTTCAGCTACATTTGCTTGTATGAAAAGTGCTATGTAAATAACATTTGGTTGATTGATTGATATACAGTAAATGCCCTTTCAAACTTTTAAACAAAGCTGCTTGAGGCTGTAGAGATTGTTTAGTATATATGAAATAGTTTTCATGGGGTTTTACTACTGGGTCTGGGCAATACTTTTGGCAATTTTTGGTGCTGTATTATATACAGCTCTGGAAAAAATTAAAAGACCACTCCAAATGTTCATTGTCTCTTGTTTTTACTATTTATAGGCATCTGCTTGAGTAGAATGAACATTTTGGTTTTATAATATAAACTACTGACAACATTTCTACCAAATTCCAGTACATTTTTTGTCATTAAGAGCATTTTCATTAAGTTATGTAGAGATGAAGATTTAAGAAAAATCCAGACTGGTCTCTTAATTTTTTTCCGGAGCTGTATGTTGGTTGTTTTCCTGTTACTGTCAAGGCATTTATGTGTGCAGCCAACGAGTCCAATTATTTCCTCACTTTGGACCCTGTGAACCAAATATGGCGTCAAAGTCATCGCTGATCTCGATCCTGGTGGGCAGGCGTGGGAACTCAGCCACGCGTTTGTAGAACTTGGAGAAGATTTCGTCATCCAACTTCATGACTTCCTTCACCGCCTTCTCCGTGACTGTTATGGTGGTTTCCTGCAGGCCAGCCACTGATCCACAAAGGATAACAAATAGAAATCTAGATTTGGCTATACTACAATGATTTAATTGGTAGAAATAAGGGTAGAAATGGCAGAAATTGCAGAAAAATAGGCTTAAGAAACTATATTTAAGTAAACATGTGTTGTTTAGGTGTGAAGAAGGACTGTCACATACTAAACATACATACCCCCAGACCAAATATCACTTCACAGGCTTAAAGTCAGTTAGTTAGTTCATACCTTTGCTGTTCAGACGTCCCAAGAAGTTCTCCAACTTGTCTAGTTTCTTGTCCGATTCCATGTTTGGTCTGGCCTCAATTTCTATAAGTGAAATAATTCAATAAAAATAATTTAGTTTAAAACATAAGTTTTCTTGTTTATCATTAATTAAATTGTTTGAATAATTTTTCTTAAATATACTGTATGTATTGTGCAGTGCATATTGTTAAGGCTTAAAGAGGAAAGTACTACTGTACTCATGACTTTCCCATGCATTCAGGATTAAACCAATAATAATAATTATAATGAAATTCCTCTATAGTAGTAATACATTCCCTTGACAGTGATGACCCAGGGATGTGTGAATGTGTCTCACCCTCTTGTGGTTTGCTGACGGGCTGCGTGCTGCTGCTCTTCAGTTTGGTGGAGACCGGAGACAGGATGGGACTGATGACAGAGGACGAGGCTGCCAGGCCTACGGACACACGCACAGAAAGTTACATGAGTTAGAACAACATTTATTTCAATGATTATTATCATGTGCATTTCAAATGTTACTATTGAGAGATAGGGAGAGATAACTTGCTTATCATTATGATTTTTCTATTTAAAATCTAAGCATAATTTGTTTAAATATTATTTTCAGATGAGGTGCCTCTTCTGATATTGCACTTCAGACATTAGAAGCACAAGATGCCAGGGTCAATTAATCAAAACCAGAACATTATTTAATGTGACACCTACACCTACTGTTTGTTAAAAAAGATGTTAAGCTGCTTTTCGGAGCATCTACAATGTGCACGGAAAGTTTTACATAAGTGATCATACAGGGCATCAAAATCTAATACTGGGAAACCAACCTTGTCTAAAGTATTTGAGTTAGGATCACGGAAAGTAATTTCAACTAATGATCTTAATAAATGTATGCATAAATAAATCCTGCCCGGTAGCATATTAAAATGTTGTACACCTAAGTGAACATGTGTGTATAACAGCAGGATGGTTCACTGACCTTTCTTGACCATACGAGCTGCCACGGTGTATTGAGTGGAGTCATTGGCCGCTCCTTTGCCCTTTGTCTTCCACGCTTCCTCACGAACCGAAATCATCTGTTTCCTCTCTTCAATGGACATCTGGGCATCCACATCCTCACCCACCTTCTGCATGAACCAGAAGAAAGCAGAAAACAATTATCAAATTAGGAACGTTTATTAGGGTTAGAGTGCCAATCGCCAAGTCTTGCAAGCAAAGTAATCGCCTCCGCAAAAATCCAGCTGACTGTCAGGTATAATTTCCAGGCATTTTCATGTTATGTTGAAGTTTTTCTTTTGATCGCTTCATTAAAACGATGAAAAAGATATAATGGAGTCAAATCAGTTCGCTTCAAGGC
Source organism: Ammodytes marinus (assembly GCF_949987685.1). Lineage (NCBI taxonomy): Eukaryota > Metazoa > Chordata > Actinopteri > Uranoscopiformes > Ammodytidae > Ammodytes > Ammodytes marinus. The sequence goes on along the minus strand of NC_137213.1, from coordinate 27,142,564 downwards.
ATCATTGGATCCACTATCCACTGGTAATGGCCCTAAATCACTCGCTCACACAGTTTCACTACAGACTTAACGTGACTGTACACTTCCCTCGGGAGCAATTATTCATGTAGCTGTACTACAGTAGCAAACCAAGCAGATATAAAAAGCTTTGATTCACTCATGCGTGCTGCTGGGTGCAAGTCCTTTTCTAGCCTCTGTAATCTACTTTGTTCCACAGTAGCATTGCTGGCTTTAACAGGGCAGCCGCAGGGTTTTAAAAGCATTAGAAAAGACATTGGATTTAATATTCTCAAAAATAGGCCTTAAAAGTATTGAATTTTTAACAACAAAGTATTAAACATCCCTTACATAGGTCTTACATTTTTTGATTGCCCAGTTGTAGGATACATGCTTGGAGAAGGGTTATAATGTAAAAAAATGTGCACATACTTGAGCACTTTTTGATTTTGTTATTAAGAGTATACACACACACACACTTCACAAAGCTATTGTTACAGTTTATCAATGTGAGTAAATTAATGTGAGTTTATAATAAATATTGTTCTTTATTAAAAGTACCTTAAAATACGTCAACACTTCAATTATACAACTAATGTCCTTCCTACTTTTTGCCAGTATGGCCTTGACGTTTGCTATAAATTCCATTTTAAGTGGCATAAAAAAAGGGTATTAAAAAGTATTCAATTGTACTTGGGTATCCTGTGGCAGTACCCTGTTTAAACTGAGTTGTACTCATGCATTCAGAACCAAATAAAAACTGAACAGCACCCAACAAAGCCCTCACACCACTCGCTGCAAAACCAAGCCCGAAACTACAAGACTACAGTTCATGCAGTCAGGGGAGCGTGCCAGGTGCATGTCCTTCCTTACCTGACTATGATGGTCAATATACTGACACTTTTGACCAAGGGAGATAGTGGGAGAAAAGGTGGAAGAGAAGACAGGTTCCTGAGGATGGAAAAGGGGGGATGGAGCAGTGAAAGAAAAGAAAAGAAAGGAATAAAGAAAGAAAGTAAAAATGATAAGCAGCATGCAGGTGAAGGAAGATGAGTGAGGGATGCAAAGAAAGAGAGAAAATTGGAATGACATGTGACTGTTTTTAAAGCTATAGTGTGTAACTTTTCATATGAATGAATGTCATGGAATTCAAGCCATCGCCAAATAAGTTCACACAAGGTTTATTAAGCCTTATCAGCTTCACAAAACTCTCTCTGTATTTGTCAGTATGGCAGCGTTAACAAACTGGTGTCATAACCTCGGACACTGGTGCAGGAGCTCATAAAAATCCCAAGAAATGTTTCGGTTGTTGTTTCTACTGCTAAGAATAAACCTGGGCGTACAGCAGAAGGAATCAAATCAATGCGCGATCACAGAAAGGCTTACCTCAGTCATGTAGATGCAAAGACAGTGTTGTTCTTATCATTATTTAGAATTCCACTTTGGGGCAACAGAAGTTACGCACTACAGCTTTAAACTACTTGCTATTTTTTACCTTCCAGATTAATCTAAAATCTCTGCAAACAACTGATTTGTGTGCTACATAAACACTTAATCATACATTCAAATATTATGTTTTTGTAACATACATGTACAATAAAAATATGAATTTGCTAACTTTAAGACCTGACAAACGACCATGACCAATAAAAAATGCACTTAAGAGCATTTAAGGCCATTGAATATAATGTTAATGTTGACTGTTAGTATCACAGCAGCAAACTGCGAAAGCCATTTAGCCTGTGGTACTTAGTAAGCTGAGAAGGGCAAAGCTTGTCTCAGGCTGAGAACCTCACATATTAAATTACCGGCGCAATGAAAACACAGCTTAAAGGTTAAGGGGCATTAAGTTAATAGTTGGTCTTGTAACGTAATATATATAGACGACCTATTTATGTCATCTAACGTATAATTTAGAGCACTGGTTCCAGACCTTTGTAGCTTCTTTTTTTAGTACAATCAATACAGTAAAATGTCGAAGGTATATTTTAGAGTTCAGTTCCTTTTATCATAATAAATGACCTAAAAAGATTGAATACTAATACGAAGAATTTATTTTCCCTCAGATATATTTTGCGAGCCACTGAACCATTGAACATAAAGCAAATACTAAATCAATTGGCAGGAGGCTTTCGACTTTCAAAATGTACTTTCTGACCTGTATTCTTGTCGACCCCAAAAAATTAACTAAAAAGCTGAATAAATGTGCTTGAAAACGTGCATAATCTTATGTATTCACTCTTTTATGTTACTGTAAAACTATAAAGCTATAATAGGATATTGATGTATCCTATAGATTTATTATTTATTTTTTTGCTAGAAAACCAAAGATATCGCTTGCAGTCAGTAATAAAAAGCCATGACCTGTTTATTTTTTACTTAGAAGCTAAATCTCAATTATCTATTCTACAGTACATTATTGCACAACAGTTTTAATTAAAGATGTTTAACCAGTGAGCGAAACAAAATTGATTTATATCTAACTTTCTTCTGACAAGTTTACTTTGAAGTTCATTGATTTCTTAAAGCCCCTTTATACAGAATCAGCAAAAAGCCGATAAAAAGCTTAGTAAGTACTTCCAGAATCAGCAAACTTTACTTTTTCAACAACTAACCTGTTATTTCAGCAGAATAACAGACTGTTAATGTGAACACAGAGCACCAATTGACCCACATAGCACACAGAGTCCATACTAAACTGTGTATTGTACAGGAGTATGTGCCTTGTATGTTTTCATTATGGCTATGTTTTCATATGTGTTTTTTTATGATTGTTAAAAGCTATCTAGAGACGGGCATTGGAAATAGCAGTAGCTATAAATGATGTGATGCTGTACAGCCCTGAGCAAGACACTGAACCCTAAAAAGACTCCTGATAGTTAGCCTGCACCCTGCGTGGTAGCTGCTGCTATCGGTATATAAATGTGTGCTCCAGTTATAAGTCGCTTTGGATAAAAGCGTCTGCTAAATTACATGAAATTACATTGTAAACTGTTGTTCAAGTATCTATGTGTTAGCATATGTCCCTATCAAATAAACATGAAATTAAACATGAAATTAATGTAAATGACATACTGTAGATCCCACATGAAAAACTGATGTTGGTGTGTGTGGCAGTCAACAGATCTTACCCATAGCTGTTCGGACACAGACACAGAGGAGAATTCTTGGACGACCACAGTTTCCTCCTAAAGGGTTAAAACAGAAAGGGGAAATACGGTCAGAGGGAAAGGGGGAGACAAGGGGGAAGGAGTGGGGGGGGGGGGGCATTGTTGCTCTAATGGGTTTAGGGCTGAGACTGCCTGGAGGTTTGAAGCACAGAGTTTCCCTCAACTGAATACTAATAGGAAGTAGATGAGCTGTTGAATAACATTGTAAATCCTGAAATTAGAAGTTATCATTTTTATTATAGGAATCCCGAATCCGATTTAGTTTGAACCGCTCATTAAAGTATTTTTTTGTTTTAACTGGGGGATTTTCTTTTGACAAAATGTACTTTTTGAAAAAATAAGTGTTCTGATCTCCTCACCATCCGCTACCTGTCTGTACTGTGTGTGAACTGAAGAAAATATCCAATGTTAATACACAGCCGGGTATGTTGCAAGCTATGATGGGCCTCCTTTGTTTACATACCAGTGTACAGAGCATAGGCTATAGAAAGTTTCTCATCAAACTCAAAATGTGGAAAAATGCCCATAAAAAAATTTGACCTAATTTTTTCAAATCATTCATTTAACAATATAATAACAAGTAAATATTCAATATCAAAAATTGTTCAGCGCACATCATATCTCTCCCCTTTGTCTTTACCAGTTTGGGGAGAAATAGCAAACATTTGGGATAAGGACATATTCATTTTGCTACCTGGTGGTAGGATGGCCTATAGGAAAGGTGACCAACTAGTAACCGTAAGGTCACTGGTTCGATCCCCAGCACCGGACAGGAGGGTGTTAGTTGTAAAACTAGTAGTGGCTGCTATTACATCTACAGTGCCCACCATCTCTACCATTGTGTTCACATAACCCCAAACTGCTCCAGGGGCGCTGTACTACGGCTGACCCTGCGCTCTAACCCCCTCCAAAGTGTGGTAACTTGAGAGGGGATATGCGGAAAGAAAAATTTTAATGTAATCATTGGCTAATAAAGTAACTTACCTTGGTCTGGCAGCTCTGCTCTGTCTCTAACAGTACAGTCTGCTCCTCGGTTGACGCCACTTTAACCACTTCTGTTTTCTTATTGATCCTGTTCCTCCAGTCCTCCTCTCCACTCTTCTTCAGCAACGCCACTCTGAAGTAAAAGGAAAAATACAATTTATTAATATGATGGAATAACGTGATAGCGTGTATCATAGGTAAGGGCAAGGAAAAGTTTAATTCTCTAGCACAATTCAGACAAAAGGCCATTCAAAGTGCTTTACAGGGGCATCAAATACATCAAGATATATCAAGTTTAGAATAGACATTAGAAAAGCGACTAAAAAATTAATAGAAATACAAACAAAAATGACAGGTTAAAAGGGGAAACAGAAACATCTTCAGGTTGGATTAAAAAGAGCTGAGTGTTGCGGCAGACCTCAAGTTTCCTGGGAGTTTGTTCCAGATATGATATATAGTATATCAAAGTGCTATCAGAGATTTAGCCAAACACATTATGATCATGTACATCTAGAACAAAATCAAAATATTGTTAACGACAGGAGAGACCACAATGGAGAAAAAAAACCTTGTGCTTAACAGGAGCTCAATATTTTTTCTCATTTTAACTCAATTTCACACACTAAAAAAGACATGATGTCATAATAGCAAGCTACAAATAGTGTTTTAGTTTAATAGGTTTGTTGCTCTGCCACTGCAAACGTGTGCTTCTAACACGAAAGAAATTTCTGCAACACTAGCCTGGGAGTTTATTTTAGGCTCTTTGATCGAACCCCAAAAACAATATAATAACAGGGAACAAAAGCTGTTCTTCATGTGAGTGTTTGCTTTAATGCTTTTTGTAACATGAATGGATTATTATTCATTTCCATTAACGTCTACAGAAGAAAGTCCTTCATTTCAAGGTTGAAAAAGCAGGTCAGATATTCCGGCTTTACAGGCAGCAAACCACAAAAAGGTTTTTATAAAGCGCTGATGATAACGGATGGCTGAGGGGGGAAAGAAAGTATGTCATCTCCTCCACAGCTCCGGTGTGGACAGGGCAGAAATGAGGGCATTACAAGGGAGGAACCATCAATCCCATAGGAGGTCTGCAGTCCACAAAACACAGTGTGGCTAAAAATGAATCTATCTCACCTCCAAAGATGTGAAAAGGTGGAACAAACCTATATATATACAGTATACTGTAAGGAAGGGCCAGACAGTGTCTGCACATTCATGAGACACTGGCTTTTGACACAGATGGCAAATACGTACATGCTTGTCTGCTCTCTGATTTTTGCTGACATCTCAGCTTTCACCTTTGTGATTGTAATTAAGGTCGACTGGTATCTGCAGCATTGCTTAACATTGGGTTTAAAGCAGGACCTCACAAACATGCCTTCATTTGAGATCTATCTATGTATAGATGTATCTATCTATCTATGTATAGATGTATCTATCTATCTATCTATCTATCTATCTATCTATCTATCTATCTATCTATCTATCTATCTATCTATCTATCTATCTATCTATCTATCTATCTATCTATCTATCTATCTATCTATCTATCTATCTATCTATCTATCTATCTATCTATCTATCTATCTATCTATCTATCTATCTATCTATCTATCTATATCCATCCATCCATCCATCGGTCTGTCTGTCTCTCTGTCTGTCTGTATGAATGCATTAATGTCTGTATGTATATACACAATCAACATAAAATTAACATTAAGATAATAACTAAAAGGCATCTTTAAAAATATAAATAGAACATTTACATTACAATATTATAAGACATCTCCCATTGAACACTTCCAAAACCTCTAGCCGTCACTCACCAGCAGAGATGCATATCATTATAAATACATTAGGTATTGATTGAGCCTTTACCTCTCCCTGATGGACATCTGTTTGGCCGACATATCTCCGTCACCCAGAAGCTCCCCAGAGTCAGTGGGGGACAGCAGCAGGTCTCCAGAGTGAACACTGTGTCCGCTGACGTCCTCTCCGAGCTCCAGGGGCATGGACTGGGACTTAACCAGCGCCTGGGGGAAGGACTGGGGCTTTGGGGGTGTCTGTGGGGGCACCCTGGTAGCTGCTGCTGGAGGCTGCGGTTGGGAGGCTACCGTGTGTGGGAAAGGTTTAGGTAATGGCTGGATGAAGCCCTGAGATTTTCCCTGTAGTGTGGTGGAGTGAAGGAAGGGTTTGGGGAACGTTGGAGGGGGTCTGGGTTGTGTTTGGGTGTCACTGAGAGGTTTGGGTTGGGGCAGAGAAGCAGTAGGGGGTTGATGTTGTGGTGTGAAGGGCTTAGGGAGAGTTTGAGGAGCCTGGGTGATGGTGCTGCTGTGCTGGTGCTGTTGGCTGCTTGAAACGTGAGACACTGTCCGCGATGAGACTTTAGCTATCAGCGGCTTCAGAGGCGCAGGGTGGTCCGGCAAGTCTGGAAGAGAAGTATGAAGGATAAAATCATAAATAAATCATATGTTATATATATACATTGGCAAATATACTCATAAAGGAGGACTCATATAATAAAAACTAATTTGCCTGTGTGTGTGTGTGTGTGTGTGTGTGTGTGTGTGTGTGTGTGTGTGTGTGTGTGTGTGTGTGTGTGTGTGTGTGTGTGTGTTTTGCTGTCCATTGTCTCGTATTTATTGTTGTCATTATACTTCTGGCTGTTCAAACAAATTGCCCTTCTGGGATAATAAAGATATCCTTGACCTTATATAGATACAATGTCTGACCTGAACGTTTACAGGTTAAAGTTGTGTGGATTATCAGAGATGTAACACTTCCAGCATAATTACTTGTAAAAATGTATAATATTTGGGGCATTTTAAGCTCTTCATAATATATCGATAATGGGAAGATTACATGAAATGAGACAAAGGAGACCACACAATGTGAGAGCTGGATGAAGCTACAGTGACCCAATTATTCTTCTAACATCCATTTTTACTTAATGTTTGATGTACAGCAAATCCTAGTGTTACCAATACTTATCCCTTAAACATATGCACACACATGAACACATGCAGCTGGTTTTTGTAGGAAAGAGAAAAGTGACATGCAAGGTGTCTTTTTGTGCATCTGAATTAACACAGTGGGGACTAAAATCTGGTCCTCACAAGCAAAGCCACTACATCTTAGTCTTAATACATAGTCTTATTCTAAGGTTGGAGTAAAAGGCTTGTTTTAGCAATGTAATGGTGAGTCCCTAGGGAATTAGTGTACGTCAATACAATTCCTTCTAGCTTCATATTACTATAGTATAATAACATCTAGCCATGCAGAACTAACTAATAGTACAGCCTCCATTGTGTCCTCACTGTCCTCTACCTGTTTCCTATAAGTGCCAGTCAATTGTTTCGAAACACTCTCTCAGTGAGTGAGTGCTTTCATCTCTCTGTGTGCTGTTTTGTGTGCACGCATGGGAAAACGACCATTGGGCATTAGCACATGAAAACAGGTCAGACCCATTATACTAGTATGTAGTATGTGTGTGTGCACCGCTAACCCACAGGCGTAATATGGTGGGAGCATGGGGACCACAGCCCTTTTATAGGCCACGACAGTCGGCAATTACACACACACACACACACACACACACACACACACACACACACACACACACACACACACACACACACACACACACACACACACACACACACACACTGTTTGATTTGAACATCCTTGACGTCTGTTAGCTGACAAACAGCCTGTCAGTAAAAGGGCTTCCTTTCCTTCCCAGACAAAAGGCAGCCACGAGGCAAAATTGATGGAAAAATATGCTAATTACATGCAGCCACAGACGTCTGCCTCTCCTTTACACACACACTCTCTCTCTGTATCAGCCAAATCAAACACCCCCCAGCTGGGACAAGTGTGTGTGTGTGTGTGTGTGTGTGTGTGTGTGTGTGTGTGTTTGTGTGTGTGCAGCCGGCAGAAGGCGATCATGCGTGGTATAGGGAGCACGCTGCATAAGACAATGAGGATAATGAGAACAGCACCTTCCCTACTACACATTGCTTCCTAATTTTTTAGTGTCACTCCCTTTTTCTCTCTCTTATCTTTATGTCCACTCTGTTATTTTGTGCCATTCACACATCAGCTGTTCACATACCTTTTTACTATCCTTTCCCCACCACTCCTATCCATCCCCTTTTCTGTGTCAGAAGCCTTAAAATCAAATCAGTTTTATCTCTATAGCCCTCCCAAAATCACTAGCCTCAGTGGGGCTTCACTCCATACACACACATTATGACAACTTGGACCCTTAGCTTGACTGAGTAAAAAAAAAACTCTAATTATATTATATCAAAGAAAAAAAAGAATTCCCTTTTACCTGAGATGCTGCTCTTGCTGTGCCTCTCGTGCTCGTGCGCTGTCTCTTTAAGGTATCCACGGTCCCCTCTCCCTCTGTCCCTATTCTCCTGGGAGTCTCCCTCAGTGGCTCTATGGCTGGACAGAGCCTGTGTCTGCTGTGTGTCGCTCCTCCACACAGCAGCAGAGGGCTCTTCAGAATGGGGCTGAGATTTGGGATGCTGTTGCCGTTGATGCTGCCTTCCTCCGTCCCTCTTTCCCTTGCTGTCTTGACTCTCCTCTCTGGCTCCTCCTCCCACTTCTTGCTGTCTCCCCTTAACGACTTCCCCCCTCTCGTCCTCCTCAGCTGTGCCCCCCTGCAGCCTCCGAATAGGGGTGGAGTCGAGCTCTTGTTCAGGGGGACACGGGTCTCCGCTCTGGGTCATTGAGAAATACCTCAACGCCCCCCTCTCCTGGTGGGTGCTGGTAGTGCTAGTGGTGTGTGTGTGTGTGTTTGGAGACTGTTGTTGGGTAGGGATGTAAGGGACAGCGGTGGACAAATTGGCCGGACGGAGACCAGTTACGTTGTCATCATCATCATTGATGCTGCTGCTGTTGCCGGGCGTGGCGGTTACCGTGGTGACGGAGGCCTGGGATGTGACGACGGCAGCCACAGAGCGAACCAGCGAGGCGGACAGGGGCTCAAGTTTGATGTCCACCCCGTGTTTCAGCTGTAGGGATGCGAGAGAGGTTGTGTTAGAAATTAGGGATTGATAGAAGAGACAGAAGAGTTGAAGTGAATTTGGATGGATTTGCAGGTGCATGTAAAACAAAATGTAGTGTAAATTGTAGAATACATAAAAGAGGATTACTGCTTACAGCTCATTAAAATAAAAAAATTCAGTATATCTAAAAAAAAAAATGTTGCCCACTTTGCACATGCGTGGTTGATTGGACAGTATATTTTGAATCTCTCATTCGCATATTGTTTAGGGGCCGAAAAAGCGCCGCAATCCTCATTTAACTGTAGGATGAGAAAAATAAGTTCTGGAAATTATATTACTTACCTGTAACATAGAAAAAAACAACATCAAAGCTGTATGCATTCCACACTACTGCCAATGGATTTTTCGTTGCAAACCAAGGTCTTGTATTGACCCCTCACACATTTCTACACACTGTTGAAATCGAGGCCTGAGAAACATCCAGATACATATGCTACATTTTCTTCTTCTTCTTTTTCTATTTTATTCAAGTTGGGAGGAAGCCTGAATAAACCAGCATGCACCATTTGCAGTCAAATAATCCCATGCTTATAATGCAATGAGCAGCAAGCATGACATAGAAGCTGCTTGCATTCAAAAATGAGGAGTCATTGTAAAAAATGTATTAATAATTTGAAAAAAACTCAAGGCAACCTAAACTTTAAAGCAATTTCCCACTAAAACAACATTGAACGCTAGATTGCATGTATGGCCAATGTTATCAAGCTCAGACCAGCTACTGTAAGCAACACATGACACAATACCAGTAGCTTGACCTATCAGGTCACTCAATAATAGCAGGGTTCATTCAATGCAACCAATCAACAGCTCTGTACAGGCGGACGGGGGGTCTTACATGTTCACCATTACACACTGTAGAGGTTACCGGTGGCTCTGCTTCCTGTGTGTGGACACCAGTGATTGACTAGTGAGAATATGTTGGAGGTGAAGTCAACCTAATTATGAAACATCTGACACTGTGTGAACTAGGATTTTGACGTTTTGTTTTTCAGCGTTTATTGAGTAGCTTATGAAGGAATATGTACTTTTATCTTATAATTGCAATGCATGTGTGTTACAAGTATGCTTAAATATCAGTGTAGGTTATCATAGGGTATGGGATTACAGGATGCAAATACAATTTCTGCACAGGGGAGAATATAGCAAGTCTAAGGTATTGACGCATTGGTTGAATGTATAGGTGGAAAAGTATCCCATCAAAAAAGTAAAAGAAAATTAGATCAAGTAATGCAACTATATTCCTTGAAGCAAGACTATTTTTTTTTTAATTCAGCAAAGACCTCTGTGGCTGTAGACTGCTACATTTTGAGTGACAAAATGGTTCCCCCTTGTATGCAGTATTTCTAAGCTCCCGTATGTGAATTCTTGGTCCTTTGTGACATCTAGAGGCCACTGTACTAAAAACCCAAAAGTAGAATAAACCCTGGTGTGGTATCTGACAGCACTGACTACACTGTATGCTACCTGCCTGGACTTGTGATAAGAAAACAGGGGGAAATGTATTGTTATCTTAATGATGTAAAGTACTGAGACCTCCTAAAATGATATGTCCTTTCAAACTGCCTTCTTCAAACAGTGCTAACTTTTGGAAGTTAGTTTCTCCAATTTTTTACAAAACAGAATTTTACAGAACTTTAAATATTGTCTCATCAGAAGTTCATTTGAAATATATTAGAATAGTTATAATTTCCTCAAGCTTAATAATTATATAATGTTTAACATTTATAGGTCACATTTTAATTGTAAAAATGCCACTGTTTTCATGAGACACTTAACCAATAAGTCTTTTTTTACCTGCTGCACCTCTCCCTGGGTGATGGGTTGGGTCTGAAAGCGTGTGTTGGCCCTTCTCTGGCGGGTGTCCCCTGCACGGGCCCCCTCTGCAGTCTTGGTTGTAGCATGGGCCATGCGGTTGAAGAGGGCCATCTTCTCAGACAGGCTGAGGGCAGACAGATCAGGCTCGTTGGATATGGGCCCCTGGTCCTCTGCCTCTGCGATGGGGGTTTGAGCTGGTTTCTGGTTCTCCTCCTGATCCTGGACCACTGAGCTCGGCTGGGATGAGGCATGGATGCTGGGTAGTGAAAGGTGGGTGGGTGAGGGGATGGGATGGCTGTGTTAGTCATCTTATATCAATTTGATTTACAATGAAAGCTCAACTTATAGACTGGGAAGTAGTTATGTCCTGAACATACAAGATAATACATTTTATGAGTCATTTCATTTCTTTGAAGCATTAGAACAGACAGGAAAGATAGTAACAAATAAAAAAATATATAAAAAATATATAGCTACTGAATATCATTTTTTTTCGATTGTTTTGCGAACCTAAAGTTTCAAATATGTCCATCCACTGAATATCAAACGGCTGAATAGGCACACCTAAAAAACAACTAGCAGGTAAATAGCCATGACAACAGTGTCATATTTAAGCCACAGCAACCGGGACATAAGTAGATCAGCGAAAACATATGCCAGATAATCATATAATGCACTGGGATGTTTGCAGGGGGATATGGCCAATCTCCCAGCACTGTGCTAAGTTAAACCGGGGTGGGTGAACAAACTGCAGGGCACGTGAACCCAGACATGCAGAGGGCTTTAACTGGCTCAACCTTAGACCTTTTACCTAAGATCAATTGCAAACCGTTGCTTCACTGACATTTGTAGCCCTGCAGTGTGAGGAACATGCAATAGCAAATGCTTGTAAACCTGGGCACAGAAAGCACAGAATGACTTATTGTGTAAACACCGACTTTCTTGCCCTATAAGGTGCACACAGCTACACAGCTGAGCAGTGGCACATGAGGAGGCAGAAATAACAAGGTAAGATGAGCTGGAGGAGCAGTTTAGCAATGCAACCAGTAGAGGGAGATGGAGACCAAAATGTCTCTATGGCGTACATACTAGTACATTATTTAGAATCAGTACTGATAAAATAAAAATAATAATTAAAAAATCATAGGAGAACGCAGGAACTTCTGTTAAAAATTGGCTCTCGCACCCAATTACAACAACATACTGCCATTTTAGTCAACCTGAAGAAGGCCTGTGTGTGCATATTTTATACTTGGTCTTATCAATAAAGTTTTTTTTAACTCTTCCTACGACAAGAATGTCTTGGCTTTCACACTGTTCTGATACTGCAATATTTTCCTGACCAACAGCTGATGCATTTTGGTGTTTAACCTTTATCACAGCTTAAAAAACAAGCAATCAACGATTTCAAAATGCACACTCATACAGATACAAAGCACATATAAGTGTGCAGCCTATAGCCCAACTGTACCTGATGCTGGCCACACTGGTGCTGGCTTTAGTGGGGCTTGAGACGCGAGCATAAGGGTGGATGCCCAGAGATGTGGATGTGGAAGGATCACTTAAAAGTGGGGAAAAATGAGGGAAAGAATGAGAGAAAAAAACTGTGACAGACAATGCTAGGCAAATAAAAATGCAATCACTGTAAAGGAGGTGAGAGGTGGATTTAAGTAAATACTTAAAAGTTGAGATGTGTTGAAGACTGAACAAGAAAGAGACAAGAAAAAGAGACAAGGGAAAGGAAAAGAGAAAGAGAAAGACTGAAATGGTATAATATACAGCTCCGGAAAAAATTAAGAGACCAGTCTGGATTTTTCTCAAATCTTCATCTCTACATAACTTATTGAAAATGCTCTTAATGACAAAAAATGTATTCGAATTTGGTAGTAATGTTGTCAGTAATTTGTAGAATAAAACCAAAATGTTCACTTTACTCAAACATATGCCTATAAATAGTAAAACGAGAGACACTGAACATTTGGAGTGGTCTCTTAATTTTTTCCAGAGCTGTAATTGGTTTGTTTGATTCAAGCAAAATCACAAGATCTACCTTGAAGCGTTGACCACCTCCCGGTTGGTGACAGGTTGTGTGTGTGAGCGATCCTGAACTCTTCTCAGACGTCTTTCTACGGCAGCGTTTCGAGAGCGAGGTTTGGGAACATCTGACGTCCTTTCTAGCTCCTGGAAGAATGTGTCAGAAATTTGTGTTTAGTTGAATTGAGGACATAACAGTGATTTGTGAAAAAGTAAAAATATCTATTAGATTCTCCATGTACTCAAGATTAAAGGTGGAGTAAGCCATTCCAGAGAAAGCTTGTTGATATTTGAACCGAGCAACAAAACAGATGGTTGGGAAAAATATTTTTGTCAAAAGTGTTTCGGATTAGAATCGCTGACTCCATCTTCAACATGGCACATGGAATCAAATGGACAAAATATGTAAATATGAACATAACTCAGGTTTTGGTTTTGAGTTCATGAGTTTAAAACATTGCTCATACCAAAATATACTTTATTAATCATCTGTCCTTATGGTTAAAATTGTACATAAAGGAGAAAACTTTACCCTGAAGAGCGACCTCTTGGCAGCCACACTCATCCTGGCTCTCTCATCCACTTTCTCTTCTTTTTACAAAAGAAAGAGAGAATTTAACGTTACATGACATTTACTGCAAAAACGTTATGCATATAAATTGTGCATATACTGTATGTAATAGACAAAAAGTTACCTTCAGGATCCTTTAGCTGTGATGGGCTTAGACGAGACCTGCAGATAACATCAAATCACATCAAGCATCAGCATTTAGACAACAATTCTTAATTTGAGGCACTGCTGGAAATCACCATGATCTCGAATTCCAAACTAGAACCATGCTCTGCTATCCATTTCAGAGTATTTTCGTTTTGAAATTAAATGATTTTGAAAAAGCTCCCGCTGATTATTACAGAGCACCCCTCCTGTACCTATCGGACTCCAGCCGTTCTGCAGAGGTGATGGGCTGAGTCCTAAACCTTTCCGAGGTGCGATTGTCTCCCGGTGTGATGTAGCGTCGAGGCTTCCGGGCACCCCTGTCCCGATCAGCGGCAATAACAGGATCTACCTCCATTGCTGCCAGCTCTACTTTAGTAGGCTCACTTTAAGAGTGGTGGACAGACGTACAAAGATTGACGAGGACAACACAGAAGGAGAAGCAAAAGCAAGAAAACTATTTAGGAATGGTTTTGATAATTTGCTTTGGTTGTCAAGCAGGTTACCAGAAACTGCACTCAAGTTAGAAGAACAAGGCCTCACACATTGATAGTGGTGCACAAGTTGAAAAAAAACTAACTGCAACCCAACTGTGAAAAGCAATTACCAATTGTTAATATGCAGCAGCAGACATCTTCCAAAGGCTAACTTGATAATGACAGTGGTAGAGATATCATAAAAAACATCTTGACACATTTCATGCCAGACAATAAGATTTAATCAGTATAATTTTCTTGGATTATTGAGTTATTTATTTGCAACAGCTTACTTAAAGTGACTATGAGGAACTTTCTGTTTTTGTTGATTCTAGTGCCCCCTTTGGACAAAAGCGGTAGTGTTTTTACAACACCAGCGTCTGCTGTACTAAAGATCTTTGCTAGAGCGTGCAAGCGCTGCATGCATTTGTTAAGAAAGCAATTGAAAGAGAAACCGCAGGATGCACCGCGCGATGAGGTAATGTATGTACATGTGACTATGTCAGGTTAATATTGGTGATATGACAATTGACGAACTTTGATTAAGTATCATTCAGGAAACACAGGCTTTTCATGTCTGCCAGCAGTTTGTCTGAGTTTGTGGAACTTCTGACTAGAGCAAAGGCATTAATGATTGATAACTATTTAAAAATATCATTCTATTCGATGATGGTCTTGTTTGCCGTTACAGGTCATTCATAATCATCAGAGGGAAAATTAGACTGTTTCATGAACATTTAAAAGTTCCTCGTAGTCGTGTTAAGCGGAGTTAGACAGTTATTTAGCAATGCAACACATAGCCCATGCCAGTGGACCTACAACTCTGGTTTCCGGTTGGCATTCTCCAGATACGAGTGTCGCAGCTGTCTTACTGAGACCCTGGTGTCGAGGGTATCTCCGTTCGCCACCCCTGCTTGAGGGGGCGCTCTCGATGCTGCCTCTCTGCTGGCCGCTGCCCTCTCCATACGGTACATGGTAGAATGTTGGCTTATACCTATATCAGACATGGAGCGGATTCTTGTCTTGGGTTTGGGTGCTCCGGTCACCTCCATGGTTCTGTGTCTGGACAGAGGTAAAGAGGAACCCTTCTGGAGGTACACGGCCGAATCAACCCTCTGCTGCCTCTGGGGCTCAAGGCTTTCCTCTGGTTGTGGTTCTTTCGGTTTTCTATGGGATTCTTGCTGTTGACTTGGAGGGTCCGGTTTTTGGAGCTCATATTCCTGATGTCTTTGAAATTGCTGTGGGGGCTGCTGTGTTTGAGGCTCCTGTGGCTGTCTCGAGTGGTCGTACTGATGTTGCCTTGGGGGATCTTGACTTTGGGGATCTTGAATTTGTTGAACTTGAGCGACATGTTGGCTCCTTCTGGGTTCGCTTTGTTGGGGTGTTGGCGGCTCTTGCTTCTGAATTCGGGGCTCTTGACGGTACACAACCTCTGAGTATTGTTGTTGCCTTGGCTGGGAAGTTTGCGAAGGCTGCATTGATCGAAATACCTTCTCCTCTTGGTTTTCATGGCTAGTGTGACGTTCTCTCTCTCTCCCTCTTTCTCTAGTCCTCTCGACATTTCTTTCCCTCCCTCTCTCCTGCGGTCTGTCCCGATCCCAGTCTTCCTCACCTCGACTCGCTCTCCTCCATTCTGGGCTGTAGTTCTGCCATTCCATATCGTCGTGCCGACCCCTATGAATATCATCCACGCTCTTTTCCCTTCTGCGGATCTCGGAAGGCAACACAGCTTTTCTGCTCTTGAGCAAGCCCTGTGTATGGGGCTCTTCCTTCAAAACTTGCCGGGCCTCCGTTCTTGCCTCCTTTTGGGTGGCGAAGATATGGTCTGCGCTCAATCTCCTTCGTGGTGGTACCGCGGGGGGTTCAGAAGATCTGGTAGTGGTTGGCGGGGCAGGGCTGAGGGTCTGGTACTCAGGAGTCGAGGGAGGGTGGTATGATGTTTGGCCGTGGGCAGGGTGGTGGCTTGGGCTGGGCTGAGGTACAGTCCTTTCTTGGGCGGAATCTGAGTACTGTGGTGTGTACTGAACAGTGTGAGTATGGCGTCTGTTAGCCTGCTGCCTGTCTGGACTCCAGTCAGGGGGCCTCTGGACAGTTTCATCTCTGGACAACCGTTCCCTTACTCGGATTCTTGGGGGAAAGGAATGGATAAGGCACACTGAGATTCCGGTTCAATGAAAGAGCTACCCCACTCGCTGAACTTATAATTCAACTCAAACGAGGTGAACTAAAAGGCATAAATCAGGCCTTTTTCCCCATGGGATACAAAATATGGTAATACATGATCAAATAAACCTTCCACAATGTCACTATCCAACTATTTATTTTGAGTAGAGTTGCATGTCTACCAAAATGTGAAGAGATAACAAACTTAAGCTGGTATTGTTCTTTCTCAGTGGTGACCTAAAATGCATTTCCTACTTTACGCCTAATTTCCTGTGCGCCAATGTTGCTAGACAACAACGGTTTGTAAACACTGCCTTACTGAAAAATACAGAGACAGTTGTGAGGAGCTGATAGGCTTAATCAACTTTGCGTCAACTTATTTGTCAATGACTTGAATGAAACGGACATGTATTCATATGAAAAAGTAATGCACTAAAGCTTTAGAAACATGCAGCAGAAATCTAAAAGTATTTGATTGATTTCGTTTTTTGCAATTCCCACACACAAAACAATACTTCTACATTTGACCAATCTCATCTATGATTTGTATCCCAAGTACATATTGTGAAATCTATTGCTTAAAAGTTTATGACATGAGACCTTAATGGGACCAAGTTAAGTTCCCAAATCCTACAATAGGATTGGAACAAGGTCAAGTCACAGTATGCCCTGGTTTTAAATTTAAATCTTAGCTAAAACAACTCTCTCTCTCCCTCTCTAAGATGTATCCGTGCCAAAAGTAAGCCAAACTATTTTCTTTTAAAACCTTCTGACCCCAGGTAGCCAAAAGTTGCTCTAATCTCATTGTAGACTCTCACTAAGCCAGACATAATTGATGGGCCTCTGCTTTATCTCACATGGCATGAAGGACTTACATAGTACTTGTGCTACATGAAGTACTGAACACTTATATCCGCTAACATAACCAGATGATAAGACCACAAAGAAAGTAGGTCCCAGTTGCATACAATTAACCAGTATAGTATATACAGTATATACTATGATGAGAATGTTTTCTTTTTAGACATATAAGATATTTGAACAAATTGACTAAAGAACGAGTCAGCTTTCTTACTATATTACTCAATTTTCTTTGCAGGTAGAGAACTTTTTGTGAACCAATGAAATCTACCAAGCTTTATTAACTCTTTCCAGAAAGGTTTGTCTGATCAAGCTAATCATACCTCTTTAAATGTCACCTGTCCATACAGCTCAAAGGCTGGCAATTGGCCTTCATACTTTCTCAGGCTATCAGCAACCAAGCTATGTCCTATATCTAGGCCACCGTCCACTCCAAAAATACATGTATACCAAAGGAACTTAAAACGCTAATGGCAAATCCTCCAGGACCAATCAGATAAAATCAAAGATGTGTGGTTATCAATTTCTCTCTAAGCACAAAACCATACCAGGTAATTAAAACATACATGCAAACTGTCAAGGGGACATATCTTATGCAACAACATTGTCAAAGTCACTTACGTGGTGGGTGCAAGACTTAGGTGTAATTTCATAGGGTTTAAACAGGCACAAATTTGAGGAGGGGGGATGTGAGTGTAGCCCCAGCTGACAAGTGCTGAGTCAGTGGGTCTACGACTGACTGGGTCAGGGCATCGGGCTGGGTAACACTGTGACCCCATTAACTCTGGTTCACTAGAATCACTCAAAACCTCATCAAAACCAGCAGGGCACACACAGGAACATTCATTTAACAAGGGATTAGGTGCCAGGGATGGGATTGTTTTGGGAAAAATAAATCTGGAATTCTGCGTATGTTTGTAGACCGTAGTTCGACTTTCAGTGTGTTACAGAAGAGTTGAAACATGATATGAAGAGGGTCAAGTATCCCTGTTTCTTTCGGGGACAAGGTATTGAGTTGGCAGAGACTTTTCCTCTGATTTTGGTTCAATAAACAATTTATGATGCCATCTTTTAAGATAGCAATATGGAGAACCGGTAAGGCCTTGTATATACTTTATTGATTTACTGATTTGTCTGGAGTTGTTAGCGGGGCAGTGTATCTTCCCAGACATTTCAAAATCCTTAACATGTTACTGT
This sequence comes from Ammodytes marinus, assembly GCF_949987685.1. Classification (NCBI taxonomy): domain Eukaryota; kingdom Metazoa; phylum Chordata; class Actinopteri; order Uranoscopiformes; family Ammodytidae; genus Ammodytes; species Ammodytes marinus. Next base: position 27,124,071 of record NC_137213.1, on the reverse strand, counting down.
GGTTAATGGCTCTGCTTCTCCATTGTATCTACCACAACAAAAATAATGTGTGTCCTATCTATTTGTTAATAATTAAAAAGTATTTGTTTGTTGAAAAACGTCATGTAAAATGAATCTATGATATCCAGGATAATACTGTGAATGAAATCTCAATATCGTCCCATGCCTATTGATAAGAGTATGGCAAAAAAAAAGTCATGATTGCAAGAAAGGTAGTGATGCTTGTCTAGAAAAAAATGGTGGTGAGTGTATGTAAATCCTTTGATGAATAAATGTTGGGTTAAGACTGAGTAAGGGATAAAGGTTAAAAGTCAGTTGAAAAATTAAAACCCTCTAAGATCCTCAAACTTGAAAACGTGTTAAATGAGAGACCACGACACCCATTAATAGGGAAAATATTATTGAATGAAATGTAATATTTTACTGTTATAAGGGATATCTACTGGAACGAGTTAGCTGCATGTCCACCGCGAACATGTTTTTGAATTGCTGGTGTGTTATCTTGTCACTATCCTTCTTGTTTAGGTGTTTTCAACAGAATTTCCGAATAGTGAGCACTTTTTTTTTTACCAAAAACAAGGCTTTGAAGAAATTTCATTCAAAGTGTATGACTTTTAAAAACTCACACATACAGTGTGGAATAGATTTTAGTGCAAGAAAAAGAAGATTTCAGCACAGTTTTCAGTCGGGACTTGTAGAATAATCAGCACTTCCATAGAAATTGAGTAAATACTGCCAGCTTAAACACACGTACCCGGTGGACAACAGGGGCTAAGACGGTCAATACGGATGGCATCCTGAGTAAACGGTACCTTGAAGGCAAGCTGAAGACTGTCTGTGTGTCGCTCTCTGAGTCTGTGTTGAGCGACCAGTCACTCTTTGACAGGGCGGCCAGGCTACGGGATGGCGTGACAACAGTGTCAAACCATTAAGAAAAACTTCTAATTGCCCTTGATGAACCACAAAAAGGAGTATTTGGAAATATCAAAGGTGTTGTGTGATATTGTCATGAAAGTGTCTATTTGTAATTGTTGCGGAATTTACTTTTACTTTTATAAATATGAAAAAAATTATTGATAGGTTTCACTAAAATAACCATTCCTTTTGTGGTAGCATATTCAATATATCAAATAAATAAAAGGGTAAAAGTTCACTAACTAACCAAGCTGCAGTTAAATCAGGGCTAAATCTTCGAGACAAGTTGGGAAAGCATATCCCCTCCAAAAACGTAACCCTGCAATGTACCCTGCTGCCCTACAGCCTTTTCCTGATGCGCTGAAACTGGAGCAGGGCAAGAGTCACCGACCTGAACCCACAGTCTAGAAAGATCCTTGCTCTAACTGGCATGGTGGTAAAAGTAGCAGGTTAGCTAGCTCAGCAGCCAGTGCACAGCCAAAAATGTATCAATTTATGACATTTGCAATGCTTAAATTCTGCAGTTCATGTTTATTGTTATTGTAAGGTCATCGTTACTTTCAATGTTATTCCTAGCTTGGATTTCTACATCACCTAAATTCTGGTAGCATGTCGAGAAGACAAATAAAAATGTGTATCATAAACTCTGAAAAACTGTTTCTGTTACTATCTCAGAATGAGCATTTACAAATCTACATATGAGCGGAGGCCGTGACGTTACACTGCCATGTTTCTACACTAGCACATAATGGACTATTATAAAACTTGTTTTAAAAATAAATTGCAGATAGGGGAGAGTGGCCTAAGTTGTGCATTTTGGAAGTTGTGCCACCCCTTGTTTCTAGAAAACCGTGGAAGAAATTGGAAATGTGACCACATATTTAAGAAGAGCCATCCATTTGACTCATCCTGTAAAGAAGGGAGACACAAGGAATAAGATATAAGCACATTTAAGCTCAAAAAACTGTGTTTTGCCTTTCAAAGTAAAATTTCCATGATCAAGGTTTTTTGATTATTGTGTCAATTATAGACAAGTTTGAAAACATTTGACACATGTTTTAGTGCTTTGGTATGCTACATTTTAAGTCTATACAGTTAGCACGATGTCAGCCCTAAATTGCTGCATCATGCATTATCCAAATTTCTGGGATTGGGGTGATTTGTGCCAAAGGGCCTGGGTGAGTTATAAGTAAGTAAGTAAGTAAAATGTATTTATAAAAGCACATTTATGACAGTTTGCACTGTCCAAAGTGCTGTACATAGTGCATTCAGTAGGTAAACAATGAAAGTAAAATAACAATAACCAAAATAAAAGACGTAAAGCCCATACATCCACATAAACACAGATAGTAGTGCAGAGGTAAGATAGTTAATGGGGAGGAAACACCAGGGTGTACATATGGGTTTTGAGCCTTGATTTAAAGGCAGAAATGTAGGGGAATCACATTTGTCAGGTGGCAGTTGGTTCCACAAGCACGGAGCAACTAGTGCAAAGTACATTTCTGAGAGTTGTGCCAGTGGCATGGCTGTATACGCTGGTCACCAAAAGAAAGTGATTGTCTACAGTAGCTCAGAAGAGAGTGACATCTCAATTCCACTTAACGACACCACTGATGAGAGTTCAGATGGCCAGAAAGATGATGATGGTGACTTTGTCATTGTGAGCTTTACCATTAGATCTGCTAGGCCTTGTTTAAGAAAATTGTCCTTCAATCTTTGTCAACTATTTACTTTATTTACTTTAAATACACCTTAAATAAGTGATTGTCTAATGGATTTGTCTTGCATTACAGTTTATGAGATATATAGCAATGGCACAATTCACCCCATGGTATTATCTCCAACCGCACAACTTACACCACACCGGGGGCAAGTTGTGCATCAAGACAACTTTTTTTCCGAAAGCTATATTTCTTCAACAGTTTATTCCAGATCCAAAGTTTTTATTGCCAGGGATGCACAACACCCTGAAATGTATGTACATATTTGAGTTGGAGACTTTACTGTCAAGGCCTTACTTTAAAGTCACTTTGAGTGAAAAGTTGCACAACTTAGGCCACTCTCCCCTATATCAGATTTTTCATGGGCAGAAATAGAAAAGCATGTAGAAATGTCATAGTAATCCATTGTATCAGACCCAGTTCTTGGGAGTTTGTAACATGGTTGGTTTTACTGTATTCTTACTGTATTATCTCAAAATTATACAATTATTATATGTTTGTTTTTAAATGAACTCACCCCTGTCTGTTGAGGATGCTGTGGGCCTGCTGCTCTATGAATAGATCCCCGGGTGAGATGCCGTAGCGAACGGAGGGCAGGGAGTTCCGGCGTGCGGAGCGCGGGGAGCCGGGCGTCGCCGCCATGCTGCTGTAATCCCTGCTGGAGGCGGGGCTTGGGTCCTGACGGGTGTCGTCATGGTGATGTTGGGGTACATGTTGGGGTACATGTTGGGGTACATGTTGGGGTACATGTTGGGGCACATGTTGGGGTACATGTTGGGGTACATGTTGGGGCACATGTTGGTGCTGTTGTTGGGGCTGCTGTCTGTGTTGTTGTGGTGAAGGCTGCTCCTGCGTTCGGGAAGTTCTAGAACCGCTTGAGCGTTCTTGAGCGTTCCCACCTCTCCGATAGTTCTCTATGTTCATAGCTCTTTCCTTCTCCGAGAATCCCCTCCCGTGTCTGTCTTTGGGTTGGGGAGAGGCTTGATTTGAGGAGGTGGAAACAGGTGCATGATCTTGGTTTGACCTCATGTAAACTTTGCCCACCCCTCCGGCGCGGTAGGGCGCCCTGGGGTCCTGGCCTTGTACCTCCACCTCCTGTCTGTCTCTGTCTCGCCTGGGGGAAGCCGTATGACTCGTGTGGCTTGTTTGTCGGTCCGAGGGGTCCGGTTCCCGCTTGTTACGGTATCGCGGTGTGTAATCAAGTTCTGGCTCCTGATCGAGCATGATGCCATAGCGCTCGGACAGTTGCCGGCGGCGCTCGGCCTTGTAGCGGGCGATTCGTTCAGCTTTAGACCTCAGGGCGGCTGGGTCCACAGGGCCAGACGTGGGGGTGGAGGAGGTGGACAATGATACCGGGTCGACATACGCCAACTTCTGTTCAGGACGGGTGCTGCCTTTGACCTGAGGTGACCTGACGTGAGAGGACGAGTGCTTGTGGGGGGCATCAAGCTCCTCTCGACTGTAGCGCTTCACTGTGGTACAATAGTGAAGATACTCGATTACTTATCAACAAAGTGGCTACGAGGAACTTTCAGAGGAAAAAGGAGACATGAACATTTTAAAATTCCTGGTAGTCTCTTAAACAACAACAATTATGCCACATTCAAGTATCACCCTTAATGCCAACCTCCAAGGCATACACTGCTATACTGACCATGTAAAGCATTTTTAACACTCAATCGACCAACTCATCAATCTTACAGCAGTCTTGAGTTGTCTAATGACGTAAACCGAAGTTTCCATCCCACATGACACAAATGTGGCATCCAAACTAAACACATCGCACACAGTCCAATCAATCTGTGAATTCACTTCTTGCAAAATGCAACGACATGCAACAATGTTTTGCTTTTTTAATTTCACTGACACAACAGTTTATCCCAGTGTATCCACAGATCAACTGTTGGATACTGATCAGCTCGACTGGCGGAACCAGGGAGCAACTTAAGAGCATGTTGAGTTAACAGTGAAAGCAAATTGCCAGACAAAAACTTTTTCGACATGATACATCACATCGTTCACATATACAAGTTAGAGGTTTCAGACACCATTCTGGAGTTTTGATGCAAGTCTCCTTAAGTCATGACCATGTATTTTTCAGCAATGCATCGTGCCATGCTTACCGATCACACATGGCTCACAGGGGTCTGAGGCGCGGGTGTACCGCGGGGGGTCCTCCTCCAGCATCCGGTTGGCCACCAAACCGCCGGGCACCAGGGCAGGGGGGACGTCACTCTCAATCCCCTCCAGACGGCGCGCTATTCTCTCCTTCCTGTCAGAGATTACAGGCACAGGGTTAAGATGAGAAATGTTCTGTTCAGCTCTAGGCTTTAGACATGTTTATGTGAAAATACACGTTAGTAAGCCCTGGAGATACCTGTTCATTTCTAAATCCTGGTTGACAGGTCCCTCAAAGTACTTCTTCAATTCTGAAACTGAAACATAAAACATAAACGTAGTGTCATACAAATGTCAATAGTAACAATTGTTCTTGTTTTCTGAGTTATGAGGAAATGTACTGAATATACCCTTGGGAAGGACAACCAGAAGTTTGGCATCTGTATCCGAAACACTCTTGACCAAGGTGGTCGGTTCAACCAAGGAGAAGTCACTCTGAAAACTGAAAGAGAAGACAGTGTGAGAAACCTGCTATCATAATTAAACCTATTGCATTTTGAATTCTTAATGGAGGCAAATTGGAATTGGTTGAACTACATCTGATTTGTTTGAATGGTGCTATATAAATACATTTTGATTGATTGATTGATTTACTTAAAATGGCAAAAATAAATTGTGCCTATAACTTATTATTTTCCATCATATCAACAACTGTCTTAAAGCAACAGCATTGTCTTAAAGAGGAAATGCCAGGTAGTGTAAAGGTGAAACTGGGCTCAGCAGAAGTGTCACTTCCAACAGGATCCAGCTTAAACATTAGGTAATCAAGTCCTGACTCCGTGCCAAGTGGAAACAGACAGTCAAGGTCTTAATGTCTTTAGGTTACACAAGCTATGGATTCACCTTTACCTGTATTTTCTTCACAACAGTACTATTTCATTTAATGAGAACAGAATAGCTTTCCATTCAGAATTCTTCAATTATAATTTTCTCAGATTACATTGTATACTTTATACTTATTATGCAAAGTTTAGAGAAAAAAATCATCTGTTATTAATTTTTTTTACAAGGTTACAGGTTCTCTTAGATTTTCTGTAGGAATGTAAGTTGATTTGATTGTTATGCTAAAGTTCAACCATAGTTAACACTGTAAACCAATGCAAAAGGGGGCATTGTACAAACTTAGACGGAAGTAGGTATTATGGCCCTAATGCCATGTGAACAAAAAAGTGTCTTAGGATAAGCTGTTCCAGGCATCTCCAGCTTTAATGCTTACCGAGCAGCATAAGCACTCCGCTGTAGAAAAACCTATATCCTTACATATCCCTCATTTGCTGACGAAGCAGACTTGAGACTAGGGCTTTTAGAACATTTCTAAATCTACATTGAGTTTGCCTTTAATTTGTGTACCTTGTAACATAGTTAAATCAATCCGATCCTGCTTTTTGTCTATGTCATGTCTATGTAGAGATCGCAAACAACAAACTCACCTTAAGGCGTCGGTTGGCAACGAGAATGAGCTGCAAAGTTTGGTGGGAGCTTTAGATCCAAATTCTGAAAAGAAAAGAAACACATACTGTAAATAACCAATAAATCCACCCTCTACCTTTCTATTTAATATTCCTTATTTCTGTCTTGACATCAGGAGTATTGGAACATATCCTTGTAAAAAACAAAAATGTAATTAGAGAACAGGGGCTAGAGCAAAACTGTGTTCAAGTAATTGAGGCCTCTGTGTTGACGGGCGGGCGCTCCGGTGGCATAATGGATAGAGCGTGTACCATATTGGCTCCTGCCTTCGTTGCAGTGGTCGCGGGTTCAAATCCGACCCGTGGACCTTAACTGCAGGTCATCCCCCCTCTCTCTCTGACTCCCCATCTCAACTCTGTACTATTTAAAAAAGCTTGAAAATGCCAAAAAACAGTCTTTAAAAAAAACTAAAAAAACAACAAGGTTCCCCACACATAGGCAAAACACAAACCAGATCTAAATGTGATGCTATTCCACATCGTATTAAGATGTCCAACCAAGCACAAGTCCCTGGTGGACTACTTTAGGACATGGTCAGCGTAATGCTACTGTTTAGCCAGCACATTGTTACAATGGAGGATAAGATGTTGTGAAATCCTTTCTAATTGTATTAACTTATATACACTGCTGGACATTGTATTGGCAACAGATAAGCTTTTAAAGTGGATTATGTACTATATCACGCAAACTGGACCTCGTAATTCTTTTTTCATTGCCTTATCGGCACCTAAAGCAACAACTCCAATTGATCCAGTTGATTAGCACTCAGGCTACAGATACAAAAAAAAGTTATGATACTTGGAAATACTGCAATAACAACACCTTGAATGTATAGACACTAGAAAATATAATTATCAATAGTTATGCTCTCCAACCAAAGTATTCAATCGACACTAGTAGCCTACTGTCGATTTCAGGATATCCTTGCCAATCTCACTACAACTCTAAATAATCAATATATTCATAATGATATTTTACACTAAAAATACAATGTTGAGGAAATAGAAGGTAATTGTTTTTTAGGCAACTGAAAAGTGAATTAAGAGAGGTCAACTTTTCTTCTATTAGTTTGAAAACCAACAATGCACCGGAGATCTCCAGCCCCACATCACAGCAACAGTGACCTGGTTGCAAAGTTGTACCCCAGTATAGGAGACGGATCATGTTGCTGCAGCAGACGCCACTTTAACACCTACGTCTTATTTTGGCCGCCGAAGGCCGTGTGGCAATACAGCAGAGAATGTCTGGCATACAGGTCTGGAAGTGAAAGGTGTGGTGGTCTAAGCAGAGTCCTAATGCTCACTTAGACACCAACCCTGAGATCCAAATCACATTCTCTTTCTTTTTACTACCCTACATACTAAAGTACGGAAGAGTTTTAGGGCCACAGGAGAGAAAAAAATCAGATAAGGAATCAGATAAGGAAGTTTTTTTTCATTATGTCGAGAAATGTCGAGAATAAAGACGAATACTCCAAAGTTATATTGGAGTTAGTGGGGCATTTATGTATTTTCAGAATACAGCAATTGAAGTACATGTATTGGGACAACCTAAATATTCTTCTGGCGTACTAAATAGTATGAAAGTATCGGTATTGGAACTCAGGGCAAGTTTAAGGACATTCTCGAAGCTATGTAAGTGACCGTGTGACATTAAAAATACTCAAACGTGATCTTAAGCTTTGAAGTAAGGCATGACACACAAAACGGAGTTGGAGGTTATCATTTTTGTCACTTATGTGCCATGAATTCATTTTCTATGTCTATTTTAATTAGTCTCAGTCAATTATATGTCTGTTTTTATATGAAAAAACAAACCATGCTCTATTGAGAATGATATTTCACTTCCATGTACGCCAAGCGTGTATTTTGGTAGTGACAATAAAACTGATTATGATTATGAATGCCATTATCCAGCATATGAAATCCTTGGTGTGTAAAGTGCTGATACCAGCTCTTTTTCATACTCAAAAATGCCATAACCTTTAAAGGTCACCAAAATGCACTTTTTCATGGTTTTTCAACATTACTATGGGTCCCTAGTGTGACTAGTTAAAAACAACCCTCTCTCTTTTTCTCTACCTCTACCTTCCTGAAAACCAGATTCAGACAGACCGATTTCTCTCCCATATGACGACATTAGGGAAGAAGCCACACCCCGTCATTACCAACCTGACTTAACACTATCTCCATCTAGGATAAGCACACCCCAAGATACCTACTGAATCTAACTGGCAGTTACATTGAGGGCCAATCAGAGCACACTGGGCTTTTTGGAAGGCGGAGCTTAAAGAGACATGCTTTAATACGGAGTGTTTCAGACAGAGGCTGAAAAGAGGAGATTTCGCGATGGCACTGTGAGAATTATTAAGGATTTTTTGGGACACTACACCATGAAAACAGTTTCTAGTCAAAACCCAAATTACAATTTGAACCTGAAAATTAGCATAGAATGTGACCTTTAAAGCATTATTTTTGTCTCAAACCCAGAAACAACTAAGGTTTCTGAGGCTGTGTGGACCCTGTGAATGTCTGTGTGTACATATCTGTCTGTCTAACTATCTGGAAAGCCCCCGGTGTGCACAAGTCAGTTCGGCTTTCCTTAGAAACGCCAGCGGGTTGTCAACAAAACAAGCGGCGGCGAGCGCATGCAGGGCTCAAGACTGGCAGTGCCAGAGAGCAGCTTAGCCTGCTGACGGTCTCAAAGTGAGCGTGGTGAGGAGAGGGATCTTTCTATAAATATTCAGAGGTGCAAAATAGACTCCCTGAGTGAACCAGGCCTCCGCTTTCACACAATCTGTTCGGGAGAGGGTTGCTGGTTTGAACAAGAAGCCTTCCATCTCGACAGGTAGAAATCAGAGAGGAGGAAGGAGGAAAAAGCTTAGCAGATAGCACATAGCAACACACACCTGTTGAATACACAGCACCACATGACTAGTAAAAAAGATCTTTAACTCCTAAGCCCCAGTCTCTAGTCTTTCAAAGCAATCAGATGCTACCATTCATGCCCACAGAAATAGATTTAAACCGTCTGTATCTATTCATAATATCCCCCACAAATCCCTAAATGCATTGACAAGGATGAGTAACGCTTAAACACATCCATGTATCATTTGAACCAACCAATCAAATAAGGAGTCAACCAGGAAACATAGCCTATTTAACCCGTCTTGCTAAGCGGAACCACCTTGCACTGACAACCACCAAACTCTGTCTTGTATATCTGAGGAGCTAAACTGCATTAGCTAAGCAGTCTATGGGGTAAAGGGTACTCAAGTAAGTCCTTCTATTTTCCAACAAAGCTTCCCCGCCCCCCCATTTTAAAGGCCTTACCTTGGCCACAGGGCTGCACATGGTTCACATGGTAACTAGAGATCCATGGGTTTCGAAACATGTTTAGGGAGAAGAAAAAAAAAACAGGGAGGGAGATGTACCACTACTTGAATCTCCTCCTATCAAAGCGGTAGTCGACGGCGATGCTTGCTACCGGCGAGCACAGGCAAAGATGGACACATGCACACACACACACACACACAAACTACACACACATGGACGAGAACACAGCCACAGAGGAGTAACTGCCCCGGCTACAGCCTCCACAGACTGACTGTCATACTGTGTGTGTGTGTGTGTGTGTGTGTGTGTGTGTGTGTGTGTGTGTGTGTGTGTGTGTGTGTGTGTGTGTGTGTGTGTGTGTGTGTGTGTATGTGTGTGTGTGTGTGTTAGTGTGTGTTCGTGCACGCAAAATGGAGCTGAGAGAGAGACAGCACAGCAGGGCGCTAAAGCAGCTCAGAGCCCTAATCAGATTACAGGCAGAAATTAGCCTTGATGATAAAAACTCTGGACCAGGATTGGAGGAAGGGTGCCAGCAGCATCGCAGGGGTCGGTAAGGGGTCCGGTGCTTTACTGAAAGTCAGATGGGATCCTTAGCACACTGACATCATACCTGCTGCAGCCATTAGGGACAGACTTAAGGACAAAAACTGAAGCCAGACATTGCATTAAAGGTGGAGTCAGCAATTCTGAATAAAAAATAAAATAAAAAATAATAATTTTTGCCAAAATCAATGAATATCTCCGTGCTGTGTGCGCTGAAAACAAATCAGGTGTTAATACACAGCCTAGTCTCTGCAAACTGGTATGTAAACAAAGGATATGTAAACAAAGGGGGGCCACCACAAATAGCAACATGTCGGTTTTAAGAACATAGGCTGTGTATTACACTGGATTTTTTTTTCAGCGCACACAAATTACGAAGAGGTAGATCTTGAGGAGCTATTCAATGATTATGACAAAAAGTGATTTTGACAAAAAAAAAATCTCCAGAATCGCTGACTCCACCTTCAATATCTATATCGTTATCAGCATGTCAGATGATTTGGCTGTAACATCTTAATTCTTCCATTTCAATGCAGCTGTTGTCCACTAGCTCATAAAATGCAAAGTACCACAGGGAATACAATTCATTGTGGTTGTAAGGGGTTTTACTAACAGCCTTGTCATGATGCCAATTCAGCAGGAAAGGCTTAATCAAGCTGTCAAATGCAATGCTGTAGAACAGTATTTATCATTTCCTGCAATGTTTTCTCATTGAATATACAGTAGCTAGAGAGGATTTTCGAAAAAAAAATGTTAAAAAAATTAATAAGAAATTATACAAAAACCATTTCATGTATTGATGGGTTTGTAGTTTAAATATTGGCATTCCTCGTTTACTGTCTAATTGTCTTCCTCTACCTTCTTGCATTCTACACTTGCATACACAAAGCATTATTTACACAAGAATTGATTCTGTTAAGTTGGCCTGAACTCAGAAGTAGTTAGAGGCATCATGATTTGGAGTCAGTGAAATAAGGCTGCGATGAGATCCATTCATTCATAGTAATATAATCTCGATAGCTCATTGATAACAAACTCTTATTTTCAATTTTGTTTTTGAGATGAGGAGGCGATAGAAGTTACAGGAAGTATCCGGTACCCAAACAATCAAATGACCAACCATCACAGTCCCATTCTGCACTATGACACTTCCACTGAAATGTCTCCAATGCCTACTTAAAAATACTGTCTTCCTGGCATTTAAATTGATGCATTAATAGAAGCTGACATCATGGTGTAAAAAAAAAACCCAGCTCATTTAACTCGTGTCACACACTTTCGCACTATGTTAAGTCTTGCACACTTGCACGCTCACTCACTTTGTCTGTCTGCTGATGCTTTTTCTCACCCTTTCAGAAACAAACTACCCCCCACCCCACCCCCCTACACACACACACACACACACACACGCACGCACGCACACACACACACACACCCTCCCCAGTCTGCCTGCGCTGCCTGTAGGCGCCCCTAATAAGGCAACATGTGTTGTGAGTGGCTGCCTCAGGGAGAGGTCACCCTGTCAAACGGCCGGCCGTGTGTGTGTGTTTACTAAAGGACCATCTCCACGCATACTGCTGCGCTGCTCTGCCTTGTTTTCTTTACCACTCTGTCAGACTCCCTCTCCTTCCCCAGATTTGTCATCCTTTTAGACCTTTTGAAGATCTTTTTTTCCTCAAAGTTTTATGCAGGCTACAGCATTTGTTTTGGGTTGTTTTTATTGCTTGTACTGTACTCATGTATTCCTTTTGCTTTGCTGTTTCTTGCAGTGTACTAATGTGTCCTTGTGTTAAGCATTTTGTAACATAGGTTTTGAGGAGCTATATAAATCAAATGTACTTACCTACTTTGTTACTAACTTAGTCATGCGCGCTCCTATATTCATTCCTATCAACTCCCTCTCATTCCGTATTCCCCCTTTCGTTCCTGTCTTTCTAGCATTCTTTGTGCTTCTCTTCTATTACGTTTTCTAAATCTATTTGTTTCTTGAGCTGTCTCCCATTTAAAGGCCGAGTCAGCGATTCTTGAGTACGCTTGTCGTCCAAATTTTTTTCTAAAATCAGTGAATATATCATATCAGGATCCGCTACCTGTCTGTTCTGTGTGTGTGCTGAAAAGAAATCTGGTGTTGATACACAGCCTAGGTTTTGTAAACTGGCATGTTGCTAGCTATGTTGGGCTCTCTTTTGTTTACATACTCTTTGTTTGAATACCATTTTACAGAGACTAGGTTGTTTATCAGTATTGGATATTTCAGCACACACACACACACACACACACACACACACACACACACACACACACACACACACAGGGGAGAAGTAGGAGATCTTGGAGATATATTCACTGATTTTGCATTCACTGACTCCATCTTTAACTTCTAGCTCTGTGTTTACCTCTCTTTTCATTGCCAAAGCTCATGCAAGCCTGCACAGCAACAAACACATGATACACACCCGGTCACACACTCTCTCTCTCTCTCTCTCTCTCTCTCTCTCTCTCTCTCTCTCTCTCTCTCTCTCTCTCTCTCTTTCTTGCCGGTTGCACACATTTAAACATGTCTAAACAAGCCACGTGTATATATTAATAAAGCTGCTCCTAGTAAATCACACTGGCATCACACGCCATAGCTACAGCCAAGTCACCAAACTGAGGTTGAGTATGGGGGAGGGAGGGGGTGGGGGGTGCAAGTCAATGAAAACATGGGAACTTGTGTCTCATACATTGAGAACGGTATGGTGTCACATCTGGATTTCCGGACATCAGTTATTATGATTCAAGTTAACAGTAATATTTGGACGACCTAGCTCTTTAATGATGGGGTTGGAGCCATTTTAAAGTCTTGCATGATTACCCTCTCTGCTGTTTTGTACATTTATATATATATATATATACACAAAATAAAAATACAGAAATACAAAACTCTAGAGAATGCTAGTTTTCAAAAAAAAAATGTCAAAATCAGTGAATATCTCCTCACGATTCTCTACCTGTCCGTACTGTGTGAGCGCTGAAAAAAATTAATCCAGTGTTAATACACAGCCTATGCTCTGTAAACGGGTATGTTGCTAGCTATGGTGAGCCCCAATTTGTTTGCATACCAAATTAAATAGCAGAGGCTGTGTATTACGTACACGTATAGCAGATGGTGAGGAGATATTCACAGATTTTAGAAAAAAGGTGATTTTGACAAAAAGCATTCTCCAGAATCACTGACTCCCACTTTAACCATAAGTGTTTGAATGTAAAGAATTTTTATGATCCTGGCCCGGACTTTTCCACGCCACATGGGAGAGAGAGAGAGAGAGAGAGAGAGAGAGAGAGAGAGAGAAAGCCCCAATGAAAACAAATCCACACCGGGAGACAGGCAGTTTCGATAATTTAGGCATATTTCCAAAAGTTATTTCTCTATCTGTACCTAAATCGTATAACGAAAAGTGCCTGTAGTCTGTTCATAGCCGTTTTCTCCCCCCAACCATTACTCACCTCCCATGCTGTAAGGTTTAATTCTCTGTCAAACGAGGAATGCTTCCCTGATGATCTAGACATGTTATACCAGCTACGAAAACACGACTTGCTCTGACTCTTGTCTCTTGGTCCAAATAATAACATGTGAAACCCAGCTGAAATATTTCGTCTTGCATCACTAGATGTGTTAGAACACAGTCAATAAAACTTAACACCCGGGACAACATGGTGACCCAAAAGGCACGTGGTGAAATGCCGCACACAAAAATCTTGGTGTGTGTGACATCAAAGGCAACTCTGTGCTAATCAAAACGTTAAGCTTTCGAAGCTCATACAAGGTTTCAGCTGAGGATTGACTTGCTCCCTATGGAAACCAGCAACATGCGATTCCATTGTTACGGTCTGAGCTTTAACTGAGCTCTTGAGGGCTTTTATGTGATGTGCATTATGACTGAGCTGTTTAAACAGGCCAGCACACTTATACTGTGGTGCAATGTGGCCATCGTCATAACAGGTCTCTCTTGTTTCAATGAGATTACTCGTGGATTTAGATGTAACATTTTTGAAAAATGTATTGAAAATCAATGTTACAGTCATTTCTACATGAGGAGTCATTGGGGTTTTTAGATTCTCAAGTAACTGTTTGATGGATTCTGAATTATCTAGCATGAGCTTTTTTTCACCATGATCAGAAAAGGACAGAGTGACATTGCTCTTGAGCACTTCATGACACATGATACATTATCACATGACATATGACAACTTATTTAGTCTTGACATGATGCACAATATTGACAGCGGGGTATTATTTTGTCAATTGTATATTAACAGGTTTTAAGAACCTATAGACTAGTGCCTGACTCTACTGAAGATATACTGTTGCCATTTTTGGAAATAAAGGTTTTATTGCAGCCACAGAAACCTCAAAATAATGAGTTAGTGAGTGAATAACTTGATCAAAAAGATGGACTGAACATGAATACTTAAGCTGAAGGTATGTTTCAGAAGCAAATTATGTGTAACTATGGTAAAAGTTTAACTCTTGTTTATCAAACCAGGTGTTTTGCTTTACCCGAAAACATGCCAGCGCAATATCCCTTTGTAGGCAAAAAAAGTCATATGACAAATGGTTGTTTCTAGTTGTTGCACAGCAGACATGAGCCACGTCCACAAGAGAGATGGACGAGCAGGTTATGACTGTGCGTTGGCTCTGCTTCTCGTGCGAATCCATTCATAATCACGGGTTAGATTAAGAGGAGCTCATGAGAAGGTATGAAAGTGTGCTTCAGGAAACATGTTTCTATTGCAAGTAAGGTTTCAAGTCAACATATTACCAGTTGACAGTTTACGTGTGGATTTATATTTTGGCAATATAATAATATTTGTTCTGCATAACTGGTCCATAGCTGCTCCTACTCACCTGTTTGTTTGTTTGTTTGGTTCTTACGGGAAAAATTATATTTCATAATTTTGAGATTAATTGCACTTTGGGAAACAGCAGATACTGCACTAAACTAGCCTGACTGTATTAGGATCAACTTCCTCTGACAGAAGTTAGCTTGTACAAACACACTAATATACACTTAGAAACAGACACACATGCACACTCTCACACACAGACACACACACGCACGCACACACACACACACACACACACACACACACACACACACACACGTACTTCCTCCTTCCTTAAACATTTACTCTGGCAGTGGACTTCAGATGCAGATCTGCGTTCCTCTGCTGCCTTGCATCAACTCTGCCTGACACCCGGCTCAGAAACCTGCTCTGCTCTTATATGGAAATCGATGAGCACACAGAGCACAGGGCTACAAGCGCTAAGGAGTTCAGCATTGCTTAGACAGAGCAGGAGAGAGGGAGGAGAAGGAAAGGAAAGAGAGATAGAGTGAGGATGAGTGTAGAAGGAGGAAGAGGAGGATTTCATTCCAGACATGGTAACTTGAGGATGTGGCTGTGTTTGCCTAAAGGTGGAGTCAGCGATTCTGCAGAATGCTTGTTGTCACAATTAATTTTTTTGGGCTAAATCTGTGAAAACAAACTACCTGTAAAGTAATGTGTGTGCCTTTAAAATAAATGGTGTTAAAGTGGCATTTATACAATGGGTATGTAAACAGAGGGGGCTCACCATAGCTAGCAACATGCAGAGTTTACAGAGCCTAGGCTGTGTATATTAACACTGGATTCTTTTTTCCCCAGCACAAACACAGTACGGACAGGACACAGATTGTGTTGAGATATTCATTGATTTCGACAAAAAGTGATTTTGGTGTTCTCAATAATCGCTTACTACACCTTTTAAGGTCTTTAAATTTGATTAGGTGTCGGCCTCAGAGTTATTGCAGGGTCATGACCGTAGCTGTTCTACTTTTGACCACATCATAGACACAACACTTATTAAGATTGGAGTGATAAGATGATATGGAACATAAGCCATGGCTCTGATTTTAACCCATGTTACATCAAGTATGTCTGAGACATTCAAACATACAGCTATGAATAGGAATACTGTCAACTAGCCAAAGCGCATATCAAGTTAGTCATTTACAGTATTACTGCCTGTCGTAGATATGGCTGTGTCTGTAATTATGCAAAGTTTTAAAAATGTCATTATACTTGTATACATTGTACTTTTTGTCTAGTGGCACCATACCTAATAACTGTAGTAACTATAACTGTAGTAACTGTAAATAACTTCATATTTTCATCATATCTTATACACTGTCACACTATGCTGTATCTGTGTACCTGCTGCAACTACCTTACACCCCATTGTCTTAGATTTACAATGCTTACAATATCATTATATCATATCTGAGCAACACTACTCTACTGCCACTTACTGTATATTACCAATATGCTTGTTTGATACCTATTCAAAACTACACGTAAAATTGTGCCAAAACAATTAGTAGAAATAGATATATCATACATAGAAAATGAACATACAGTAGCTGCCATCATCACTGATTATTCGCGTCATGTCACAAAACCGACACAGCAGCCATACACTCAGTAAGAGGCTAACCTATTAGCAGGACTAACCAGGGACCCTGTGTGGACAGCCCTTGTGCCTATATACTGACATACTAAGTGGTGACAGTACCAGCAGTCAGCGGGGGGACAATCAAGAGATGGTTATCCGACGCAAGAGGCCATATTCAAACACAAGTCACACGCCCGGTGAATACAAATACGACGGACAGAGGGTCAGTTTCTCCTTTAAATAGGAGCTTGAGAATGATGAGAGGCTGTGAAAGAAGATGCTGATCATTACACAGAGTTTAAGTTGTTAAAATTCATGTTGAAGGGGAAGCAACGTCTGCTGTTAAGGGGAAATAAATCTCTGAGGGTTCATTAGCAAGGCAGTTATTCTTACTACTGTGACAATCTGTGGTTGCAATCCGCCAACATTGCTAGTGTTTTCTTCCCCGCAAACGCAAACAGAATCAGCTATGTTTTAAGGTTATAGTGTGAAAACCTGATCAACAAAGAAGCTTAGAAGTGCAACCAAGAAGAAAATCTAAATGCAATGTCTTCATATACATTCCAATCTTCTTTAAAGCCTCTGGAAACCTGGTCTAAAATGGTAAAAAAATCTATATATGATATCGAAAAACTGCTTTTTTTTACTGTCTTGATTGTTTGACAGGACTGTGTGGGCGTGGCTATGAAACCACGTCAACAGTCATTGTTTTTATAGAATGTTCAGGAAATGCCATTATATTATTGGTTCAAACTACTTACTGTGTCATAAGAACCAGAGCATAGCCTGCCTCATATAAACCAAATTTCTGTAAAGTTTGTCAAATTTAAATGACAATATATTTCAATTGGATGGATAAATATGACTTTCTCCTTTCACATGCCTACTATCATGCAACTAACTCTCCACATTGCATAGTTAGAAGGATTTTGTGGATTTGGCTTTAACAGTGGGCTTTAACAAAGAATGTGTAGGCCCTGCCTCAACCAATGAAAACACATGTATCGCAGCTGGTTGACAATACAAAGACATCTCTGTAACACTCGGGGGAGACGTGTGCAAATCTGTGTTCTTATAAGTAGATGAACAAGAATCCAGTTGCATAAGGTCAAGTATGGGGCTCAGTCATTAAAAGTGTCACTGTTCATTTTGATGGGTGCAGCAGGTGCGGCGGTCGGACTAGTGCACCCAAAGCAACTGCCGTACGGAAGGCACACATTCTCACGCACGCACACACACACACACACACACACACACACACACACACACACACACAAACACACACACACACGCTATAAAAACAAAACTGTGGAGAAATGACGCCTGGCCGCAGTTTGGAACAACACAGCAGACGCTACATATAACCTATAGATCAGCTGAACACACATAGCACCACCATACAAGCTGTAATCCGGAATGCTTATATACCCATGTGGTCACTCGAGACAAGCACGAAGCAATAAGAAGTAGGTTTTGGTAGACACACTACATTTGGTTCTCTAGGGGGGGGATTTAAACCAGACACTAGTCAAGCACTGCTGAGTTTTGGCACCAAAGTTTGACTTAAATTCTGGGAAGTATGGCAAAAAAAAGGCAATAAAGGACTTTCCCAATCTTATAAACACAGCGAGTAAATCCAATACTTAATCTGGCTGCGAAACTGCTTGACATAGTAGAGAATCAAAAATATATCCAGCAATATGTTTCATTTGGACAAGATGCATTTTGTAAATATAGTGATTTTGATTATGTTGTTTCAGTGGATTCAAACTATGTACTATAACAATATGTCACCTGCTGCACCAGCTAGTAGTGCTGCATATTCACTCCACAACGTATTAATCAAGAACAAAAGGGTTATCATTTAGTAAAGGATGGTTTCACTACTTTTTATCTTGTCAGATGTGAAGTGATTATAATGTATTGCAGCAGTTATTTTTTACATTTAAGTCAAAAGGTCCCAAGTGAAGCACAAAAGTAATTGAATTTGCCTTAAATGGGGATATGTCTATACAGTATGTATCGACTTCACACATACCTGAGAATTTACAATGTGCAACTTTCAGAATCACCGTGAAATAAACTATCTGCCTACTTAACACATATCATTACACGCATGAGTTTAAACTAGAAAATACGGAAAACAATACTTACAGTAATTTACGCTCCAATAACAATTCACTGAGAGAAATTCTGCACAGGTGAAGTCCATATATCTTGCCAAGTAGAATTCACAGATATGAAAAAACTACCAAACCCAAAAGTCTCTCTAGTTCCTTATTCAGAGCAAAGTACAGTATTATGCTGAGGAGGGCAGGAGGTGCAGGTGTGAACAGGTAAAAAACCCAAATAGAGGATCCAAAGTCATCAAGCAGGACCTCCCTCTCTCCGCAAGACGACAAATATAACCGGGTGCTTTCCCCCCACAAGCTGTGCTGCAACTGGGCCAAATAAATCAGTCCGCGAACAGCCGAGGAACGAAGGAGGCAGAGAAAAAATTAGAGGGAGTAGGGGTATATACAAGGAGAGGGGGTATAAAGGGGAGAGGGATGGGGATGGAGCTAAGAAAAAAGAATCTAGTTGCTAGATGAGTGTGATACTCCGGTTAGTTCAAACTATTCCAAAAGTTTAAAAAAAGTGCTTCTTAAAACGTCCCATCTTGTAAAACAAAATAGGTTTGGGGATGTTGGGACGGTCTAGACTGAAGGGGGGTCGATTGGGAGGGCGACACAACACTGTCTTCAATTCCAATGGGGTTTTCAGGGAGCAAAGGGGGCCGAAACCAAAACCGGCGTTGTAACCTCATCCCACAGCAACCTTGTATGGGCTGAAGAGAGCGGCCCTCGACAGAGAAGCAGTCTGCCATAAATAGCCAGGAAGCGTTTTGGACTCGCGGGCAGCAGCAGCAGCAGCAGCAGCAGCAGCTAAGAGGGATCGAATCAGCTGTTCAAACTACCATCCAGCACCACCAGTGTGTGTGTGATTCAGACTCTCCAGGGGCTCTTGCACTGCAACACTGGGATCGTACAGTGCAAACATACATACATAGGACACACATAGGACACATTTTTTGTTGTTTTGAGCAATGCAATGTTAATGTATGTGTTATATGTTTTAAAGGTGCACCATGCAGTTTCTGGGGAAAGCGGGTTTGTTTACATTTGCAGAGCTTGCAGTTAGTTTATAAGACATATTTTTGATAACATGCAATTCTTAGTTTTCAATAATTCTATCATAAATCCAAAAACTTCATTATTTTGAGGCACCTGGTACCACACGTAAGATTAAGATTGCTTTTAAATGCCTCAATCAGCAAGATGTTTTATATTATCAATGAAGAGTTGAGCCCAAATCTGCAGAATTGTATTTATAATGTACAGTAATGCATTATGAGCCTGATCCTTGCTAAAGTATACTCGCTACAGGACCGCTGTGAGATGCACAAAACAGGCTCTCTTCTCTCCTGCTCATGTTGGGTTACTCACCTACAGAAACACACACACACACACACACACACACACACACACACACACACACCCACAGTGTCAATAGTTATGAAACTATTGTTTATCTCCAAAAATGGAAATGTTAGCGGAGTACCAGTAGTTTTGAAAAATGACTTTTCAGATGGGTCTTATAATGGGCAAAAAAAGAAGATACTTCAGAGATGGAGGCCATAAATAAAGTCAACAGAATATTATCTTTTCAAGAATAACCTAAGCTTTTGGAATGAATTAACATTGACATTCTATTTTAGGAGAAAATTAGCAACATGTTATAATTTGAATAAGCAATTTTACCGATTAGTTTAGAATGATATAACTCTAAAGGCATTATAGACGGTGTAAACATAGGCTATTTAAAGTGAAAAATAGACATATGCAATTAACCTGCAAGAGATCTATGTGTAAAATCAATCAGATGTATGCAATATCAATAACTGGACAACAATAAACAGCAAAAGGTATTTTCTGTCTTCACATCATCTGGTTGGGAGGAGGTAGGGTTGGTGCAGGGTTTTTGGTGATACCGTACAGCTGTATATTATAGTTTGGCGCCATCTTGTGGACACACAAAGTAGGGCTACATAAGAGTATATCCCCTTGAATCTCAAAACCATATTTCTAACAAGGTGTATAAAAATAAAAATAAAATCCGCTAAATTTAAGTTTATTCCACAGTATTGAGGTGTGGCACCATCAAGAATTCAATCTATGTGCAATCACAGACAAGTGGAGAAAGGGGACAACTGTCATGGACTTACTTTATTCCCCAAGTAGCAGAGGCGCGCATGTTTAACAGGTGTAAAGTAGTGTCAGATATGCAGTTTACTTACTGTGGTCAGAGAGGCTCTGAGACCGAGGCAGCTGAGATGGAGGGACAGCTGGAGGTGAATGGCTGTGATATGATAAGAACAGTGGCAGTGGTTAACACAGAGGAAACCCCATAGAGAAGAAAAATATGTGATATATTACTGAGTATTTAGAAGACAACACAGACAATTTGGCTACCTAACCTGAATTATAAATGTAATATCCTATAGACCTACAGTTTAACGCAATTTAGATTAAAGACTGACTTTGACTAAAACCAAAACTGTAGGCTAGAAAAAAGGCCTACTGCAACATTTAGACCTCGACTCAAAACTGCAATATTAGCAATAGGAGGCAGTAATGTAGCAGCCACAGCATAGGCTATATATACATTTGAGGGCTAATATTTTGACATGAAAATTACACATGAAATTTCTTATTATTATTATTGTTTATAATGGTGGACTATTTATCATGTTTAAAATGACAACATTACAATTGTGCCTTTCTTCTGTTTTACCTGCTGAGAGGTTGGCAACGGTAGCAAGCCACGATGATGGACATTTAACATTGTTGATACCAAAACTGAATAGGTCACTTCCTGCTAACTGAAACAAACTGGAAAACGAGGGCCAACCAATCCAACTTCGTTAATTGTATTTCTTTTAAATTAAGAAAAAGGTTAGTAACAAAGGTAAGAGAACAATTAAAAATGTGTGGGGAATTACTGTAGACTAATTAGGCCCGTACAATGATGTCATATTCAGGGGATAACCATAAGCTAAAGTAGCTTAACTATGCTAGGTGTGGTTGTTTAGGCTAGTATGTTGAATAACTCTGCCTTCAAAGTTTCAAAAATGTGTATCTCTGCTGAATAAAAGTCTCTGAACTGTTTACTATGGTGTTCTTTGACCGTCAAGCAAAACTTGGTAGACTTGCAGCACCACATTTTTCAGTATTTAAAGTTAGGGTAGCCTACTTATTAGACAACTTGGGCTGATGCAGAGATTTGGGCTAATAAAGATGATGCTGTCATATATTAAAAAAAGACAATTAAAAATCGATATAAAGCAAGTTAAAAATAATCAAATTTGTTTTAGAATAAGTCTTTTAAGCAATATACTGTATTTCAACAGGCATTAATGAACTTTTAAGTTCACATTAGCCAATCATAATATCATGGCTCAGGTGTGGATTTATGGAATTACTAGGCTATATAAGTTGCTTTCAATTCAGTCTCTTTTTTAAAAGCATGTTTCATTTGGAATATGCGTTTTGATAATCACAATATAACAAAACTTAAACAACAAATATTTCAATAGAATTATATAAAAAAAATATATGAACCATTATTTTATCCTGTGTGGACATCAAATAGCTGTTAAATTGCAGAGCTATTTTTGCTTCATATTTCTGCTTAAATGCGTCCACTAGCACTGCCAAATGCTGCATCTGCATTATGTGGCAACCTCTTTAATACAGTCTATGCCATGGTGATGACAACCTATAATATTATCTTCTCTACCTCTAAGATACAACCTCTCCTCCCTCTCAGCCCCCTTGCTGCCTCAAGCGCCTGCAAACTGTGCCTTAGATGTTGGGGAAAATATAGCTTTACTATATAATCAATAAAGTATCACATCAGAAGAAATACCTATCAGACCTCTCACTCTCCTTTTAGAAGAAAAAAAATGGCAAATAGAGAAATTTGAACAGCGTTTTTGATTGGGTGACATCCAAGCCTCAGAGAGCATGCTGGGAGGTTTTTACAAGGTTCACCACAGGTATTGTCTTTGCCAACGCTTTGATCGAGCAAGTGGAGCTCAGTGTGACAGTCTGGCACCGTAATTGGGCTGGAATTGCCAGTACACAAGGAAGGGTACATGTGTGAAAAACATGAGCACAGTTTTTAACGGTGTTAAGGGATAGTAGTGAACTTTAACAGAAATTTAATTAGAAAATGAAATGTCAATGTATTGAAAAGTACAAGATCAATTACTAGACTTGTTATTGGTATTTGTCAAGCATCCTTGGGTCTTTCACATACTGTAATATACATTTCAGAGAGAGGAAATTGGGTATTTCCAAAATATTTTACAAATATCAACAAAAGTATTATTTTCCCCCAGTGAATATCTAAACCCAATACAGTTTATAAAACAGTTTCCTGTAGCATATAACCCTAGACAATTGATCACAAACACAACTTTCATGCAAAGAGTTTATTTATGAATCAGACTGCAGTATCATACAACAGTAGCACAATCATATGACTATGGATTATGCTCATATTTATAGATACAAAGATTAAAGGCATGTCGTAAAGGAAAAAAAAATGAATGAGTTTCTCTTTTGATTTACTCTAAAAATAGCTTTTAAATACTTGGCATAGTTTTTGTAAAGTAAATTATGAAACGTAACGTCTTGCCAACTGGAGCTTTAACTATTGGAGTACCAAATGCAAATATACTTTATGAAAACCTTTTTTTTTCCTCCTCTCTTTTCGCATTTCATGCAAGGAAGAAAAAAAGATGTCAGTGAGTACAAAAAGCACTTAAATCTCATATGAAAATAGAAAATATTACAAGTGTGCATAATTACTTCATGTTGCACGTAACCTGCAGTAGAAAAGGTAAAATGACACTATGTTCAAGTGTACCTGACATGCCAATTATTGGGGGAGGGTGGGGCATATGTACTGAAATAGCTATTTAAATGTCGTCAGGGGGCAGTTAACACGTAAGACCGAGGGCTTTTCAGTCTTCAAAACGTATTCAAAATTAGATGTGTTAGTAGTTATGGGCGTGCCAGGCCAGCTTATCCTTTCTGTGATGCTGACTGTGGGCTTGTTTTTGAAACATTGAATCTCAACTTGTATTTTTTTCTTTAAACAATGCTTTTTGTATTATTTAAAATTCACCGTTTTGATTCAATGTTCCTACAGATAGACAGCGTGAGGAGCAGAGGCTATCCACAATGCTACTGAACCTCTCCAGCCAGAGGCATGGGCAGAACAGTAAGTTGTTGGTAAAAACCTATAAGGTATATGAAACAGTGCTTAGCATGTTAGTATTTGGCATTGCCTGGAGTATGACGTAATGAACACACAATAAGGCGACATGATTATTCCAAATTTACAAGAAATACGGTTTGAAATACTAAGACAAAGATCTGATTTGATAAAATGCTACAACTGTAAAATGCTACATAACAATTAAGTGATACTTTGATGAGTGATTAAACAATGATGGATTCCCATTAAAAATCTGTTGTTGATGCGTTACACCAATGCAGCACTGCTATTGTGGGAAAAACCAAATATCTGCAAATATCTTATCCACAAGAGGATTTTTTTTATTTAGGTTTTAGCTTATAATTTGGACTTTAGTAAAAACCCCTGTATTTTAAAAAACAAAGAAAAAAACAAAGTTCTTCATATACGCTTTGCAAATACGTGGTTTTTAGCCAATAAGAGCGAACTGCGTTGTATCCTTTAGTGCAATAAGTTATAGGAACAGCAGAACAATTTACACAGAATGGACACGCGCTGTGGAAACAAACAAAAAGAGTGAGAACATTGGAGTAGGAGGGAAAGAAGAAAGGGAGGATGGAAGGAAGGAAAAGAAAAGAAAACAATTTCCAAATTTTATTTCTAAACTTGTTTTCGAGGAACCAACAACAGAACAATACATGACTTGAATTGGAAGACATACAAAGACATAAATAAGACACACAGGCCAATGTCTGACCACCAACATAGTAAAATACAGCTGAGATGGATTGATGTATCAAATATCACAAGGAGCATCCAACATTGACTCGATTTTAGCCTATGAAAAAGCACTATCAAATAGGAAATCATGGCACAATCAAAAAGTTTCCATCATGTCATCACTGGCAATGATGAACCCTATCACTCACTGACACCGAATCGTGTGATCAAGGCACACCACAGGGCCATCCCATCTTATATCACTCTGTTAGATTTTTTAAAGCACTAGAAAAGTATGTACTCTCAATATGATACATTACAGACATTAAAATTATACTTTCAGCTTGATATAAGTGTTGAGAAATAAAATGTCATGGTTAAATACAAAATATCTCTTAAAATATTTAAAATATACTTTATTTTGTACATTATGCAAACTGATTAACAATTCGATGATAACAAAAATAAATCTTCCGTGAAATGTTGTCTCTTTGCAATACAGAGATGTATGAACATAGACATATAACATGAAGTAAAAGCACCCACCCCCTATTAAGCGCCCATATACCCTGACACGATTCCATATCCCTGTAATACAATTTGAATGACACGTTCACATTAAAACTCCTGACAATGGTTTCCTACAGGTAGCTCCACTATACCACTTAGCTGTTTGTACAACAATATTGCTCTACATATCTTTTTTTGTTTGTTCTAAAACCATATATCCATCTTTAATTTTTGTCAAAGTTGCCAACCACCATTTCTACTCAATCCGTGCCTTTATTGCTTCCTGAAATTACCTGGAAATAGGAGCTATACATCGGATTGATCAGGGGACTAAAACACATCTGGTTAAGAAGGCAACTCTCCCTCTCCAGTGTAGAAACAATGTATCGTATAATAGGTTACTGATCTGTCATGTCATGTGGTGTGTAGAGTCACTCTTCACTGAAGAGCACTATGGGTTGTGGTTGCGGTGTGTACAAAAAGCAATGAGAGAGGGCACAATGTAAATTTAAAAAAAGAAAGGCTGATCGATCTCATCAGAAAAAATCAAAACAGTTCTTGAGCCAAAGACAGTGATGTCCAGTTCTAAAAACTGCTGTCGCCTCACCACGACAATCAGACACGCAGTTTATTTTGGTGTAGTTTAAATGCAACAGAACAGATTTGTGACAATAACCCTTCTATGTCTATGGTTAGGTTCAACATAAATGCTTACATTCATATCCTTAACAGCTCGTCCGTAAACAAACAGATTCGTTCACTATATGCAAAAAAAATGTCTCAACTGTATTCACTATGGACATTTTAGTACTTCTAGTATGCACGACAGAATTGCATAATGTCTGCCAATGAGAAAAGCATAGGGAGGGTAGAATAGAAAGGACAAGCCGCTACAAGAAGACTAACTAGTAGAAACCCTATAAGAGGATGGGGCTTGGGGATGGAAAATAGATTGGGTAGTGGGAAGTCATTTTGGGAAAGGCTGGGGAGGGATTCAGGGTGGAAGTTGCCCCACAAGTTAAAGAGGCACCTCCCTTTGGCAGTGGAACAGCACTCTTAGTAGTCAACGCGGCGCCGAGGGTGAGGGTGTACACAATGCTCTTGTCGGACAAGAAGGCCATTTCAGTGTCAAGATGAGATGAAGGCATTCTAGTAGGCAGCCAGGTCACAGTGTTGGAGCTAAAAACCTCAGATGGATTTGTTGGGCGCAGTCTTTTCTACACTGTCTCCACTCGGCTGGGATCATGGGGTTCTATAGGATGTAAAGAAGAAAAATATTCATTCAGAACAAGTGTTGAATATATCATTTTTATCTGTATCTAGTACTGTTTTATGTTTCATCAACATTTTCTACCAGAGAAAAAAAAATGCAATATTTACCACAGCCGAAGATATATTACAGTATATATATATATATAAATGCAAAGAATATATAGTATTCTTTGCATTTATCCTTCCAGTGACATAAATGCCAGTGATGTGATTTACCGATTTGAAATTTCTGGGAAAGGGTAGAAGACTTGTACTATTCTTTGGGCACTGGCACCATCTTGTGGTTTTGTCTTGACAGTTTCTTCAATTTTGAAAATGTGTGACCTCCAAAGATAAGTAAATAGTGCAATCTTAAGACTTATGCTTCCTACTGGCAGAATACATTTCTTCAATATTTTGAGTTTTTAAAAACATATAATTTCAGTCATGTCTTCTTACACCATTTGATTTCTCCTTTAAATAGCACAATTTCCTATTTCACATTTTAAATGTTCTAAGCAGTCAATTTGTTTGTTTTACCCACACACTCAATGGAATGTTCACATTTACTCATAGTTTAGTCTGCAGTCATTGTAAAAGCTTAAATAGTAAATTGGTAAAAAAAGGCACAATACAATTGTATGATGCATTGAATAAACATTTTAAACAAATCAGCTGTGTCAACTAAGAACCACTCGTGAAATACATGTTTTACCTTCAACATTACACTTGATACTTTTCGGTAAATCTTAAAGCTGTACCAACAGTCCTCTTAAATTTACTTATACATTTTCTCCACAATTTTTCAGTTTAATTTCCACAACTTTTCTTATCTTACCTGAGAGAGATGACTCTGCCTCATCTTGCAACACCATCTCCTCAGAGACCTGTGGTGAATGGGTGACCTCTTGATCATTCTCTGTGTCTTTCTGCAGAGAAGGTTGGCGCTCCTCCGCTTGTGCGTCCTTGCCCTCCCCCTCCCCCTCCCCTTCCCCCTCTGCCTCTGTATCCCCCTCCCCAGAGTCAGTGCTCCTGATGCTAAGGCGCCTCACACGATACATAACATCCACCTCCCTCATGCGGGCAAAGTGTTCAACTGCCACCCGCCCTGGAGAAATTGCCAGCTTGTTCTGCAGTGCTTCCATTCGGTTGGAGGGGCCCCTGCTCCTTCGTTCCCCCTCCAAGCTCAGAGAAAGCCTGCGGTCTAGGTTTGGGGGCACTGAAAGGGGCAGCCTATCTGGCGGAAACTCTGGTAACCCCGGGTGATCTCGTCCAAGATGAGTCCGTAGTCCTACTCTATGCTCTGGGACAGCAAACGGCTTCTTTTCTTGCTCCTGCTTGTCATCAGACATGGGATTGTTTGGTCCCTCATTCTCACTTTCCCCTTCAGCTGTATTTTTGACTGCACTGCCTTCAGGTGTTTCTCCTGCGTTGGCTTCCTTATCTCCTAATTCTACTTCCTTAGTTACGGTTTCACTAACATTCTGTTCCTCTGTGACTTGGGGTTCTGCAGGCACATCAGTTGCCAATATTGTGGATGCGCTGTCCTCTGTCTCTCCGTTCGCTGGTATGTTCTCAGCAGGATTAACTGCGCCTAAATTGTCCAAGTTTTCTGCCTGAGCATTGTCTTTGTTTTCTTCTCCTCCCACATTTTCCTGGGTTAGTGATTGCTGATCTCTCGTTTCAGCACACAGGTCAGACCCTGACTGATTCAAACTTGTGTCATTTGGCTCCTCTGTTTTTGTATCTTCTGATGGACTTTCTAACGCAGCGCGCTGTGGTGGACTGGCATTTGGATTGGTCGAACTATCCGAGCTGTTCTCCTCGGTAAGTGGAGGTAATGGGGCCAGTCTCATCTGATTTTCTAGCTCTCTTTTACAAATAGGGCACTCCTCCTCTGTATCAGCATTGGGATCTTGTAGAGGGTCTGCATCGTTGCCATCCGTTGGGTCTTTAGTGTTACGCAAAGTCTGGCATATGTCCTCGTAATCAGGAGGACTAGTGAGGGTTGAGGCATCCTGCATGGGCTGCCTATCTGCCCAAGGAACCTCAGCTGCTGCGGTGTTCGTTATTGGACCGAAGTCACAAAGTGGTGTGTCGATAGGCTCATCTGGCAGGTCTAGTTTCACTGTCCTGCCATCATTACTTTCGCGTCTGCGCGAAAGATGCGATACAACCCTGTATTCTCTGAAGCCTGTCTCCCGAGGTGGGACGGGGAGCTCCTCCCTAAGCTGCTTGCTGAAGGTTACCGACTTTGTTGCAGGCCTGGAGAAGGCGCTCTTGACTTCCCTGTATTCTGGGTCAACAGACCAGCTTACTGCACTGCGTCTAAGGCTGCTGGGCTTGTTAAGAGGTTCTGATGTCAATCGGATTTTGATACGCTCAGGAATTTGAACTGAGCCATCTGGGACTTTATTGCTGGCAGTGCCTAGCTCCAATATGTCTTTGTAGGCCTCGTTGAGGTCCTCTATGCACTTGTCAACACTGGGCTGTTTGCTGCCCTGCTGCTGTTGATCCTGGACTTCTTTTTTGATGGTCTCCAGCTCTTTGACGGCATCCCATGGTCGCTGGGGGGCCGGTTTCAGCAGGAACGGTTCAAATGTCTCCTGCCCACTGTTTGCTGCTGGTTTGGGTTCCTCCGCATTTCCTGAGGATGGTGTTGCTGGCATCTGAGCTGTGCTCTTGTTCAGCTGGTTGGAGAAGGTGGATGTCAGGGAGAAGGCGCTGTTACTGGACAGTTTCAGGCTCTTCACTCCCTTTATAGGAAAAGTAAAGGCAGTGCCCGCTGCACCACTGCTATCAGGAGAGACTTCAGTTCCGGGAGGGACAGGGTCTTGTTGTGCTTCCTTGTTTTCGGGTTCAGGTTTTTGAGCCTCTGGGCTAGTTTGTGTCTCCTGGTCTCGATACTGGTTTGCTGGCCATGTCCCCGAAAGTTTCATCTCCTTGTAATGGTTTATCTTAGGGGGTCTACAAGGTACTCTCTTAAACATTTTGCTGCTCGCTCTACTGCTTGTTTTGCTGCTCGCCATGCTACCAGTTAGTGCTTGCAGCTCAGCTTCAGCTGAAGATGTGCTTTGGAGACTTTGGTTTGTTAAATGGCCAGTTTTGTTTTCACTAGGACTGTCCGCTGGGTCTGGTGACTTTGGTGAAACATTGTTATTCTGATCACGGATTGTCCCACTGAGCTGCGGAGTAACAGGGACGGACACCAAACAAAAAATTGTCTCACTAAGTCTCTTTTTAAGATTCTTGGATTTGTCTTTCTCAGGTAGTTCAGGAGGTGGTTCCACCTTTTTTACTTCTGGCACAGTTTCAGAGACATCCTGGTTAGGTGGCTTGCATGGGGGAGGTGGTGGTTTACCCAAAATAGATGAAGGAAAAAACTGACTACGGTTTTGTTCAGGACCTATACTGTCACTTTTTTTAATTCCCCTGTTAGACCATCGGATACTGCTGTCGCTTTCAGTGAGAGCTGATTTGCGGCTCTCAATAGTTAGAGCTGACCCCTGTTGGGGAGGAGGAAAGGCACTATCATGTGTAGATTGTCCTAAAATCTTAGCCGGTGGTGGTGGAATCTCTTTGTTGATGTTACGGATCTTGTCTGAGTCAGTAAGAGAACTTCCGCTAGGCCCTCCGGAGAGTTGATTCACTCTTGGAACTTCAGGGGGTAATGAGCGGGAATTATCTGGTTGTTCTTCTTGTCCAGAATATACCTGTTTTCGGTAGGACAACCCACGATCAACATAATGTTCAAGCCATGAACCACTTGCCTGTCTGGAAAACCACCTTCCAGGATCTGACATGGGCATCTGCAGAGCTTCTGCCCTCCATCTTAAGTTAGCCATTTCATTCCGGTTCATTGAAACTGCTCTTGGGGGCAGGACTCTTCTGTAAGATGGGGGTGGGATGTAGCCAGGAGGCTCCATTCCAGAGATGGCAGAGTGTTGTGCGTAATAGTCTTGTCTCAGCTCCCCTCCCCTTGGATAATAGATAGACCTGTCTTTTTGTTTGGCACCCTGTTCTATAGCAAGCATTTCTGCGCTACCCCTAGTCTGCTGGTGAATCTCATATGACGGAGGCTTTAAAGGCCTGCTGAACCTGGGCTTTGGTAAAAGTGCAACATGGCTGCTTGGCCCAGCGTTCCTACCCCACCGCTCCCTCACAACAGCACCACTATAGATGTACCTACTATAGGGCCCGGAGAAGACAGTGCTGTTTATCCTCGGCCTATCAGGCAGGCTAGGCCGCGATGGAATGAGCTCCCTGCCTTCAGTTCCATCAGGGGACAGAACTCTGGGGAGGGACTGAGACTTTGCTTTAGTTCTAGGGTGAAAAAAACCCTCTGGTGTCCTCAAGCGGTAGTGGTCCTGAGCCCACCTGTCCCCATCCCCGTCCGACAGCTGCCGTCCCAGGCCCACGGCAGGCCTCCACTCCTCTGTACCAAGGCTCTGGCACTTCCTCTCGCCGGTCACCCGGAGCTGACCGGGGGCTGCGTCGAGGTCCCTTAGCCAAGAAATGTCCTCCCATAGCTGCTGCGCTTGCCTCTCCGCTCTGTGCTCCTCTGCTGCGATCAGGGCCTGTGGCCTCCATGCACCGGCAGAGGCCCTCAGCTCCCTGCCGTCAGCATAGTCCAGGAGGATGCTGAAGTCCTGGCCTCGCCTCCGCCAGTAGGACACATCCCTCTCGTCGTAGCTCAGCGGCTCGGAATAAGTCAAACTTGGAACATCGTAGAAACTGCAAAGACAGAAAGGTTCAGAGTAAGTAATAATGATAAGACCTACACAGTGTAACAGAAAGTGAGGAGGATTCTGAATATAGGTTGACATTTTTAAACAATTGTTATCATTTTTCTGGTTGTGGTTACAGAAGTTGTCAGATAAGTTATAGCTAACATACAGTCATTAGAGCAAACAACCAATACACATCATGTTCCAGATGTTCCTCTGGCTTTTAACCCGGGGAAACATTGTGGTTACTCCATAGATAGTTACCAATGGTGGGAAATACAGAAAGTTGCATAAAAAGTTACATCCAACGTATAAAATGTACATGAATGCAAAAGCATATTATATGTCATAGGGCATCATAAAAAACACTCACTATATGTTTCTGAAAGGCAATATTATTTTATATGACTAACAGTTTGCTGGTATTGCATTGTTTTAAAGAAACACACACACATAATAATAATTAAAACCATATGCAATGAGAATAGTCCTAAAAAAATCTATTAAGTTGATTTAAATATCAGTTTATATGTAATATAGTGACAAACATTACAAGTCCTGTGCCATTCTCAAGCATGTGCTTTTGGCTTTGGCAGTATTGGCTTTCCAGCGCAACTTAATCAAGAGGAGCAAGCACATACGAGACAGGAGTGCTTAGTTCAGCAGGTCCCAAGTCCCTTGAAGAAACCATGAAATTGTGATGCCACTGCAATATGATCTGCATATTAAATTGTGCTGACCTTATCTTGTGAGCTGGTCATCTGGGCAGTGTCTTTGGCTCTTAAAGAAAGTCTAAGCAAAAAGACTTCCCATTTCTCACCTGATCTGACAAGAAAAGCCAAAGCACCTCTTTCCCTCTTTTTAATTGATCACATGACTCAATTAGCAAGATCAAACTTGTATAAGAAATACAGTATATGACCTATCTATGAACAATACACTTTTAAAGCTGCCTGCTTCACTATGTAAGAATAAAATATAAATCAAGTGAATCAGAAGAAGTGGGCCTTTTTGATTGTTGCTATGGGAATATGTAGTATGCATTCATTTAAAAAAATGGTTGCTGAATTTAACGTAAAATGGCAAGTGTGTTACAAGGGGGCTGTACGCAGGTCAAATGCAGTGGTTCCACTATATTGTGATAAAGCACAGCCGCCTGCAGATGATTTTAGTTATGGTTCCATATTTACCTCTTGCAAAATATGGCTGTTATGTGTGTTGTACTGCCAAGCAATAATCTTAGAAATAGCATACCTAATCATAAAAGTATGCATTAAAAAATAGCTTTCCTTATTGTACGTTCAAGTTGATCCTTCTGTTAAATTACATTTTAATTTAAATGTTCTAATTTTCTCAATAAGTTGTGGTCCTTTTCTCTTATATCCATAGGTCCTCAGTAACATCCAAGCATATTTTAAGCCACCCTGATGGCAGTTAGTTATTCTTATTATGGAACGAGGGAGTGTGGATTTGGAATCCTTGATGAAATTCAAATGTAACCATCAGACCTTTCAAACGGAATAAATCAATAATTATATTCTCTCAGGCAAGCTTATTCATATTTATGACACAACCACACAAGGCCATGATTTGCAGTTAGGAGTTTCATAAAACATTTTTTTTTAAACATAACCAAAATATACCATAAACATATGGCAATATAAGTCTTTAAAATATCCAGTTCAATAAATGTATCAAAGAGACCTAAACAATTAATGAACTACAACTACCCATTAAAAGAGCTGCATCTCCTATCTGCACTGCACATTATGGCTGTGTTAGTCACTGTACTCATTCATTTAAGCTGCAAAGTCAATGGATCATCCTCGGCACAGCGGCATATGCTACTGTATGGCTGAGGGGAGCTGCGCTGTGCACACTTGCCCAGCAACATGCTTACATCACAGAGCACGTGCTGGGCGTGATTCGGTGTGCCAGTGTTTACAGTGGAGTGATTACGCGCCTGTCTTGAGGCATGTTCAGTCCTCCTCAGTTTGCTCTCTGTCTAGTTGCTGCTGTTTACATCTGGAGGCTGCGGAGACGCTACCAGTGCAGTGCATGTGGTGGGTGGGATCCACGTAGACTCTGTGTGTGTGTGTGCAGTGTGCAGGCATGTGAACCTCTCAAATGAGCCCAAGCAAAGGCACCTTTCATAATTCCTCATATTCCCAGCATAAGAAATGTCAGTGGTGCTGCTGCAGCCACAGTGTAGTTATGCAGCTCTGGAAGGAGGGGATAGGGAAGAGGAGGGAAGAGAGAGAGAGAGAGAGAAAAAAACCCTGCGCAGTGCAGAATCAGTTTTGCATGCAATACCGAGGGGCCCCAGTGAGAACAGGGGGGGAGAGAGGGAGAAATAGGGGAAGGTAAAGGGTGTGGGGGATCGCAAAAAGAGAGGGAAAAAAATGACCACTCACCCACTATCTGTGGCGAGAGAATCACCCAAGGGCCCTGCGTCACCTAGGATACCAATACCAATACCGGCTTCCTTTCTCCGTAGGTTCCTCTCCCCGCTCTCGTTATCTGTGACGGGGTAGCTCCGCACCAGGGCCTGCCTGGTGCCGTAGAGGCCCGTGATAGAAGCCCCCCGGTCGGCCTCGTACCCGTTGAACGTCCCCCGCCCGGCCCGGTTGTTGTCCACCAGTTCACGCTGGCAGTCAGTGGGGCGCTTGTCATAAGGCGTGGCAGGCGGAGGAGGGCCACTCTTGGGCAATTTGTATCCGTGCGAAATGAGGAGGTCCTCCACACTGTACATGGTGGTGTGTCTCTCTCACTTCTGGGGCGGGAGGGCAAAGGTGGGTGTGTTGCCTTATGCGCAGTGCTGCTGGTGGGAGCTGGGGCTCGGCTGCTCAGCGGAGGCCATCACTAAAGGGAGGACATAAAGAACATGTTATTTCTGCATGCACTGAAATGTGTGAGAGTAAGGGACACTTTTCAACACAGTAGCTAATGTCAGAAAATACAGATGTTTGTGTTAACCGTTCCAGATGTCTTAATACATTAATTTGTTTAGTCTTACTCGCTTACACTAAAAATACAAAGAATGTCAGTTGTTCGCCACGCCCTTCTTCCTCCCAAAGACAATTTATCGTCTCTACAAAGTGTCTTAAAACCATGTCACCATCTAAAATATGAGAATTATTAAATTGAGTTTTTTCCTATCCATTCCCGAGGTGTTAATGCGTTAGTTTGTCAGCGTGTTCTGTGTTGAAAAGCTCAGCAAGTGATCTGAATAAAATATGAACATGTGCTTAACTTAACAGTCACACAGGCTTTTGTACAGACATTGTGGCGTATCCCAGGGCAACTCTGGAATGTATAAATAACGTTTTAAAGGTGCAGGATTTAAGATTTTACTTACAGTTAATACAAATTTAAGAAAACAAGAAAACGTATTTTGTTAGCCACACCCTTGAAGCTGGGGGTATATGATTTCTGATTGGTCAAAGTTAACATGAGCTGGCACTTTGACCAATCAGAGCGAGGATCCGATTCTCTGTTCTTATTGGCTGTTGGGACTGTCCATTCACTTTGGCACAACTTTGTTGGTGTAGAGCGTGTCAGGGAGGGACCATAGGGGAGGGACCAAAGACAACAAGTGGAGCAGTGAGAGGTTGAGATATTTGGATTTGAATCTCTATCCCAACTGCCATTTTCTCCCCAAATCCTCCACCCCAGCTTTAATTTCTCCCAAATAAATTTCTATCATCTTAACAAAAGGTCTAAAACATCTAATTCAATCTAATATAAGAATTCTTAAATTGAGAGTTGTTCCCCTCTATTAAGCCACTGCCTACATAATGATTTCTCTATCATTTTGTCTGGGACAAATACGCTGTGAAAATGTGATTCGACCCGAACAAAAGCAGGTGGAACATTCGTCATCAGTCAATACAATCACCGATATTGTTCTCTAGACACATTTGGACGAACGTGTGCACTAATCTCTGCATGTGGACAATGCTTTGCTTCCTACAATAGACAGGAATAAATGCACATGTTCACAGAAACTAGTAGGTCATTCTTCATCATTAAGTGTTGAAATGAAACTGCTCCCCACACACTAACAGCTAGTCAGATATACTCTTAAAGGTAAGCTCCTATGGTGTAGCTTGCGTCATATATTTAACTCCTGTAATGCTGCAATATTCAATTTAACTGAATGTTCATTATATATACTGTGCTATGTCTCCGTGCCATGTGTTACATTGCTTAGTGTAAGCTGGTGAGGTTGCCAGTATTTCTTCTGTCGTAATGGCATGGAGGAAAAAAATATGGTGCGTTTATTACATGTGATTAAAATGATGCAGCTCCCGAACCATAAAAGCCAGTTCAAAGTTGAAGTCTAAATTGCTGCGCTTGCAAGAAAAACTATAATGAACAGCAAATATAGGTGTCAAAGGAGCTCAAAAGAACTCGTATTACATGGATCTTAATGGTTTTCGTCCGAAGATTCCATGTTATGTTGTAATACAATTCCTACTTCTAGAAGTGTGTTCATTTCAACATTATTACATCTAGAACATTAAAACAAACATATTAATGAAAACATTGTATTAATTTCCTTAATTAATAATCTCTGTAACAGAACCAACCAAACATCAGGTGTGGACATTACTAAATCTGCTCAACAACAGATCAACCGAGATATTTGGACTATTCATTTGAGTTCTAAATGGAATGCAACAAGTAGGTCGAAAAAGAAAGAATGTTGTTTGGACTAAAGGTTTTGTATGAAGAGTCTGGTCTATTTTCCTAGGTTCCTCTGCTGTTTGTGCCGTGTGTGTGTGTGTGTGTGTGTGTGTGTGTGTGTGTGTGCTCCTGTGTGTGTGTGTGTGTGCTTGCGTGTGTGCTCCTGTGTGTGTGAGAATGCAGCCCCCCTTCTGCTTGTCTGATATATTAATCAGCCGCTAAAACAGTCTGTCCTGTTTGGAGGAGATAGTGGACGGCTTATAGAACATCTAACACAGTGATCAAAGGCTTTTTCACACATTAGCATTTTTGGCTAATCATGTTTGGACTTGAATTGTTGCTCGCTATTCATTTTCCATTATGAAGGTGTCACTGTAAAGGACAAATACAGTGTTGAATACCAAGAATAGAATAGACTAACTCACTTTTTGTTGGGGGTGAAGCGTTGCCAAGATTGCTCAGAGCAAACACCATTATTATTGTTTTACTTAAATTACATTTGCAAATTACAGTATAAATCATGGAGGGAGTTAATGTGTCATAACTAAGTTATATCTGAATGTGACACTTGACCATCCAAAAATACACAAACACATTAATATCCAATACCAAAGTTAAGATTTATAGTACTAGAGTAAACTTTCCATCCATCTAACCTTCTCAAACTTTTTAAAAAATGTGCCGAAGAATACACTTTAATAAGGTTATACGAGACTTTCTTTTGTTAATTTTTGTTATGAGCTATTAAACATAATTCTGTTCTCCTTTTTTATGCAATTTCTAATTAAAACATTATACTCCGAAAATACAATGTATTTAAATGACATTTACTTTCAAAATCAGTTTGATATGATAATCCTAGTTTGCTTTGCTCGAACCGACACAAATTAATGTGATAATACAGTACATATAATAATATAATATAACATATACAACAAAAGTTATTAAATGCGTAAACAACTTTGTAAAGACTTAATAAAGTTTAACAGTAATGGAACTAGGACTCCAACTTACGATTCATTTAATTATCGTTAAATCTGACTGTTATTTTCAAGACTTAATGATCAATGACAAACTACTGTATATGAAAAAGTTGTGAAAAATGCCCATCACAACTTCCCAAAACCCATAATCACATCCTTACAATCCTTGTTTAGCTTGAACAACAGTCCAAAAACCAATCCACATTTGATTCTGTGTCATATACTGTATGATGAAGAATAGCAGACAAGTCTCATATGAGGGAAACTAGACCAACACATATTTGCCATTTTTGCATTAGAATGAAACAAGACAATTGATTGATAATCAAAATAGTTGCTGAATAGTTTTCTTTTGATCCAGTTACAGCTTAAGACTGTACTTCCATCTACATACACGAAGCTGGTTGAAAATAAAGTTGAAATAAACTAAGAAATATGTCAGTAAATGTATTAATTTTGCTCCTTCTATCTGAATAAAACAAAATATTGATAATATGAAAGACCGTTTCATTGAAATTATTTCGGAAGAATCCCCTCCTCTCCCCTTGACCTTAACTTGACCTTAACATTCCTCCCTCCGTAACTTTGTGCGCTCTGCAGTTAGAAGTTTACGCTGACCTGAGAGCTTCCTTTCATACTATAGGAATCAATGTCACACTTAATAACATATGGCCTGCAGATACACAATACCATTCAGATGTTTAAAAGAAAATCTCCACTTCAAGACCACACTATACACTTTCAAGGACAACGCGTGTGAAAAATAGATCGGGCAATTTTATGAATGTCATTGTAACTTCACCAGACTAGAACACGCCTAATATAAGCAGCAGACTCTTAAGATAACATTAAAAAAACAGCATATTGAAATCAGAACGTCTGATGTGTATAAGTCCTCCAACTATTCCTGGCTCTAGAAGTGGGGAGGGTGAATAAGTAGTTTGGCAAATGCAGCAAAAAATCAACTGAAGGAGCTTCTTGAATTAGCCAAATCCAGGAGCAAGAGTCATGAAAATGGATTTTGTACGGAAAGAAAAGTATAGTAGCTTCCCTTTAACGCATATTTTTTATCAGAGAGAACCAGAGCGAAACACACACACACACACACACACACACACACACACACACACACACACTGGCCCTTTTTGACAAGGTCACAGCTTCAAATGATTGCAGTGGAAATATAGCACATGATCTTTTTTTTTTTTTTTTTTGCATAGCAACAACAAAAGTACCACTGATAATTACCACACAGCCAGATTTTCACATGCACATGAGTGATACCAATAGTACTCAACATTTTAAAAGTTGCTATTGAGGTCTTTCATTTATCTGATAATTAGTGATTTGAAGAATTAAGTACCGTAGTTTTTTCTGCTTTCGGAGACCAAAATATATATATTTTTTATGTGAGAAGCTTACCCTGCTAACTTCCCTGAACACACAACTTCAACTTGGTTTGGTTGAGTCTGAATTAGCTTTGAACTTTTTATTTATTTTAGAAATATAGTTGTATTGAGCAGCAGCACCCTCGTGGCCCCCCTATAGCCAAGCCTATATAGCAAGACTGCATGCACAGGTAGTGGCCACTGTAACACATCAGCACTATAGCAGGCAGCACCACCCCAACTGCTAAGGGAGTGTACCTACATCTTACCTAGTGACAGGGAAAACACAGCGCCATGCACAGTGCACGCAGGCTAATCATGAAGAAGAACAACAAAAACTGCCTATGCAAACTCCTTTAAATCTCAAGTCAAGTTGTGCACGTCTAGAATTAAGAGTCTAGAATTAAGACCACTTTGTATACAAACTAAGCCCACCTCATCCTCCTTTAAAAAAACGCATCTTCGTCCCCATCATTTCCCCTGGACTGTGTATGAATGAATAATGATTTGAAATAGATCCCTTGTATCATAACACATCGCTATCAATAATGTATCACTGTTGTAGGAATAGCTGTCTATGCATAAACACAGTATGACCTACTATAGCCTTAATGCTATCATACCCTACTGCAGTAGGCAAATATATGGCACAGCCTACATTTAAAATAAAAAAAAATTGAATGCTATGAAATTATTTTTCAAAACAGCTCTAAAATAGGCTACCTGCTTCGCCCATGCACTGCCGCAAGTCCAGCGCCTATTAGAGGAAAGAGAGAGAGAAAAAAAAACATCTAGCCTACCTGAACGCACGCACTGCAAGTTGAAAATATAGTCAGTCAGCGGTCATGTTTTGACGAAAGCCGCTTCGCCAAATCATAACCTCGTTGCATATATTTTGCCCCCTCTACAAGAAAATGCAACGCAACGCAGCATTTAGCGAGCGCACATCCCCGCCTTCTTGGCTGGCCGCTGATCAGTCGAAGGGCAGTAACATTTTTAAGGTGTGTGCAAGTTGACACGCGGCTAACGAGGGTAGGGTTTTTTTTTTTTTTTTTTTTTTTTTTTTGCAGATGCGTCTCCGCTGACTGTGAGTGTTTAACAAGACAAGCTGCCCCCTCCTTGCGCTAATCGTAGAAGCTACGTGAGCCACACCAACAGCAAAAAATATCAAAAAATACAGCAACCCCTCCCTTCAAATAAGAAGCCAGTGTAGGTTGTGTGGTGGGAAAAAAAACATGCAACAAAATGCCATAACATTGCAAGAAAGATACAGTGAATAAGGGCGTATAGCGGGAGGAGAGCGATGCATACCTGGGAAGATGCTTGGCGCGGCCGTCGCACTGCACAGAGCCTGAGCCTCGCATGCCTATTGGTAGGCAGAGACGCGCTGGTTGCTGGCTGCCTTGGACTGGGTATCCTCACTATACAGCTGAGGTGGGGTGGGCTCCTCTTTCCCTCACATCACATGCGAGCGAGGCAGCAGCTATACAGAGAGGAGAGAGGGATGTCAGAAATGGTTTCTTCCAAAGTGTGTCTCCCCTAACTTTGCTTTTTTTTTTCTTCATAGCAACAGTAATTTTTATTTTATTATTATCCTGAAATTGACTTGAATGTCAACTACTGGACTGAAAATGAGGTCTGCAGTCTCTTGATCTAGATTAGAATGATCTGGGTATATAGGGGTAAAATATCCAAATTGGGTATTTTCCAAAGCAGAGATGTGGTCTTGATGGTCCTACAGAATAGGGTATGGATTTGGTAATCCAGGCCTATAGCCTAAAACCCAGAATCCAGATCAAATGTTGATTTTTTTTGGAGGTATTTATTAAAACTCTCCAAAACTGCTTTGAAGAGCTAGACAAGGGTTCAAAGTCGAGTCAACTTTATTTATAGCACATTGATAAGTGCAGAGGCAGACCAAAGGTTTTTAAGGTTTTAATTTGTTTTACAGTACATATGTGTTATGCAGACTAAACTTCATGAAACACTGGGCCTTTGTGTCCTAATCTGTGTGTCTATTGAAACCCTGATAGAAACACACCTTATATTCCTACCAGAAAGGTCAGCCACTTCTGCTGCTCCTCTTTTTTTGCTGCATTACTCACCCAAGTTTCCAATAAAAAAAAAACTCTATCTCCCAGCAGTGACAAATTTCTATAAAAACGCCCCCATGCGTCCCGTTAACTTTTAGAAGTGCAGTATATGGCAGTGAGAAGCAGCAGCAGCGCCGCGCCCTTGGTTGATGTTGATGACTCGTCACTGTGTGCGTGTGTGTGTGTGTGTGTGTCCCTCCCTCCAATCCGATGCCAAGACAGCTCGGCTAATTGAATGTGCTGGGCTCAGGCCTTCCTGTGCCAATGGTGACATGCTGCACACGCTGTCTGAGGGATCCCTCCCTCGTTCCGCTGGAGTGACGGGACGTCCCGGAGATGCACTCACTCTGATGATGAAGTGCTCAAGCCCTCGTGACCTCAGGGGTCCCCGCATGACGCAGGCACAATGCAACACCTCTCACTTATTTTTTAGCGATTCCGGAGAATGCTTTGTTGTAAAAATCACTTTCTTTTAGTCAAAATCAGTGAATATCTCCTCACGGGTGCTAGCTGCTATTAGCTTTCTCAATAATCGCTGACTCAACCTTTAATTGACAAAATCAAAGTAACAACAGCAAAAATGTTATAATAACAAAGTTCTTACTGTAGGTAGGGTGGCCAACCCAAACTGCTCCAGGGGCGCTGCTGTGCTATGGCTGACCCTGCGCTCTGACCCCCTCCGAGATGTGGTAACTTGAGATTGGGATATGCAGAAAGACAAATTTCAATGTATCCATTGACTAATACAGTAACTTAACTTACTATACAACCATGACAAAGTGCTAATAAGGTATTTTCAAAATCGAAATAAAACAAAAAGGAAATGAATTCATACAAAGAAAGAAGGACTAATGAACGATTCATTGTTGCTTTATCCATCTGTCTGTCAATGGAATATCATACAAAACTAAAAAAAACATTTTAACCTTTATTTATACTCAAAATCTCATTCAGACACTGCATCTCATTCTAAGGATAAAACTCAGCCTTTTTTTCCTATTGAAAAACAACCAGCAATGCGACTGATATACTGTACAGGCAAAGGGCAAGTTCAAGGTACAATGTTATGATGGAATAAACTGGTAAAGGTATGTCCCTACTGTATGCCTTCTGCATGCAAACCACATATTTTTTTATGGTCAGGTTTAGTATGTGGTATAGTAAAAGGGAAGATTATGCGATTTGGAAAGCAGGGTATATCTCTTGGTTCCCCCAGGAGAGGCATAGGTAGATGCTGCAGAAATGGACGTATGTTGCCACCACTACCCTAACCTTGGATGAGCTGTGTTTGAAAATGGATGGATTAAAACACATACAACGTGTAAAGATTGGGGACACTTTAATCCTCTACTAATGCAAAAATAATGATTGGTTGCTTTGCCCTGATTTGACAAAGTAAAGTAAATTAGTGCAGTTCAAGTGATGATCCCAAGTAGCCAAAAT
This sequence comes from Ammodytes marinus, assembly GCF_949987685.1. NCBI lineage: Eukaryota > Metazoa > Chordata > Actinopteri > Uranoscopiformes > Ammodytidae > Ammodytes > Ammodytes marinus. Next base: position 27,082,328 of record NC_137213.1, on the reverse strand, counting down.
GCTTTGAAACAATATATTACTGACCTGAATGGATTTGATTTGATTGAAATTTATTTTGAACATGTAAAAGAAAAAACTGAAAAAAAACTGAAATTATCATACAGAAAATAATGATGTTACACAAAATAGAAAGCATAATTAGAGACATGAATGACAAATACTTGATAATTGTAGTTACATGCTTGAAAAGGAGTGGGAAGAAGAATGTAGTATATGACTCTGTTGTCATGACTTTTCATTCCACATCTTCAGTACAGAGGTGAATGTAAAAACTAGAGATGGGCCTCTGCCAAACGGCCTGACACCCTGCTACTAATCACCCCGAACCGCGCCGGCTGCATTTCACAGCATTTTCACACCTCCTCAAACTTAACAGCTTATATCCAACAGCTACTAAATCTTTTTTTTTGTTGTATTTCATTCTATTACAATTGTAAGTTATACTTCTCTTTGCGTGAGAGGCGGGCTACAGTATGTGCTTTCTAGATTTTTATAAATCTCTGCTGCGCACCGTTTTTTCAATCTACAGCCCCGAATGTCCACCTGGGCCTGTTAACTGATGACCTTTCCGTTTATTATTTGAGTTCTATAGTGTGTGTGTGGGTGTGTGTGTGGGTGGGTGGATGTTGTGTATGTGTGTGTTCAGCTTCATGTGCATGTGTGTGAGTGTCACCTCAACCATAAAAAAAATGCATCTTTAAAATGGTTGAAAGTTTAACCCATTTTTCTCTTGGCTATTCCTCCAGTCTTGTCAATCAAAATCAAAAATTTGCCAGACAACAGTTCATATTTCAATTCATATTCACACTGGTAAGTCGATAGTGTCAGTGTGCACTATAGTTTTAAATAATAATTGAAAAATACTTTTTTTCTCGCAAGTATAATTTCTTACTTACTCCTTCTTATATGTTATATTTCTCTTGTTTTTTAATTAGTAACATTCCACCACTCCATGCACTGGCCTTGTGTTGGATGTGTGGTCATTTTTAAGAATGCTGCCATCCAGGAATATCCCTCTAAACACAGAACACTGTATCAGCTCTTCTCCTGCACCCTGTCATTCTGTCACGGCCCTGCCAGCAGTACCCATCTCTATGGCAACATAACATATGTCACTCGGTGTCCCTTATAGAACTTGAGTGCTTTTTTTTTTTTTTACTAACGCCTGTAGGGGAGTGCAGGCTCTGCTCTGTAGAACCCACAAAATGAAAGATCATTTTATTGATGTTGGGCACATTTTATCTCCATTTTGGCATTTAGAATGAATTGCCCAAATTAGACTGAGAAAATTAAAGGTGCAGTGTGTTGAGGGAATTTTCATAGGCCGTTTTCTTTTTTTTTAAACATACTTGTTCATAAGTATGTTTTAATTAGTGTATATAGTGCATTAGTTTTTTTATTCCTTTAGAAAGAGCGTTCTATGTCTACATGGGAGCAGGGCACGCCGCCATGTTGCATCACCATGTGTCTACTGTGGCACAGAATGGACAAACTTAACGGCCTTACGCGTTTTTATATAGAGGGTTTTCGCTGGAAGTGCACCTGTTGGAAGACGAAGAAGAAGAAGTACTATAGAATAAATAACTAAATACATCTTCACCTCATCACTTGATATTGTAGAAAGACTTGAGGCAGTGGTGGATGATGCCATCTTTAGTAACTAGCTTCTTGTTCTTGAAGGCCACCGTAGCTTCTGTAAATTCTCCCAAAGAAAGGGGTAAGCAAGGAGCGTTGCAATCTAGAATTTTCACCAATACATTACACCAAAATACTCCATACCATATCACATTGTACCTTTAAGACTATCGTTGCTCTTCAGTTTATAACAAGATGCTGTGGTGATGTCATGTCGATTAATGTAATTTGGTATAAAAAAAAGGTAGTAAAAAAAACAATTAGTCAGCAATTTTCTACATGCCGTCTTGTACCACATGCTACAAATCAATGGGTGGTCTTAGCCTAACACAACCGTATCAGCTCTGCTCTACTTAACATGGCAGGCAGACTTTTACTGGGTGGGAGCATTTGCCTCTAATTTACTGCTGTTAAAGCAATCGACACAAGGGGCTTAAAGAGACACGCGGAAGAGAAGGTTATAGCTTAACAAGAAGACTGTGGAATCAGAGGGTGAACTTTGAACTATAATGACTGAATGCACTTCTGTTTTCAAAATTATTTATAAAGATTTTGTCTTTAGTGTTATCAAAATATGTGGAAATAACATACTTTGTACTAAAATGTGGAGAATTGGACCGGAGACAGTCAACAACAATACTAATACTTATTTAGAATTTATCTAATGTAAATATTGTTTATCTTAATCTACTCTACTCTTTTTATCGTTCTTTTTTGCACCGTGGGTCAGAGATAAACGCCATTTTGATTCTGATGTATGTCTTGCATTTATCAGAACTGAGAATAAAAAACTTTTGACTTGGAAATGAATTGTTTTAAATGGAAAAAAGTGGTTGTGGGGTTTAGTTACCCTTTAAACAGTTCCCTATACATTGATTGAATGCATGTGCTTTAATTGAGTTTATTCTGGGAGTATAAACTGCCAGCACTCAGAGGTGAATATCTCACTTTAGATTAAAGTCATTACACGTACAGAAGGTGTTGCTGCGTGTTTTTCCCATCAGCGCTGGTGCAGAAGGTAGAAAGATCTGGCTGTGTTACTGGGGCAAAGTGGATAAAATATGGACAATAAACAGAATTAGCATTTTATTGTATTCAGAGTTATCCGAGTTTTTTTTAAACTTGTATGTTCATGTAAGCAGACTAGTATTCATTTGTTTGGAGTTTTGTGCACGTTTATGTTTGTCTCTGAGAAAAAAACTGGTGGTCAGTGAGTTCTCTGTAATATTTGATATCTTCTATTTTCAAAACGTTATGAGCTGTCTGCCATCCGTCATGACTTCTCCTTCATGAAGAGAGGAAAAACATGGATTTCGGCTCAGCGGGGCTCATGCAAAACAGACTCTCGTTAAAATCATAATTAGAACTTGGAAAGAAATAGTACACAAGGGTTCAACTGTCACTGGAATCACAGGAAATGATTAAACTTTGCACTAAGCCTGTCACTCCCAAACAGAACTGTTGTGACATGTCATAAAACGAAAAAGTTAAAGGTCACATATTATGCTAAATGCACTTTTTAAATGTGTTCTAACATATCCATGGGTCCACGGTGTGCCTAGAGACTGCCAAAATATCAAAAAAAATAACAATCTCTCCTGTTCTCACTCTCCCCCTTTCTGAAACCCCTACCCCTCCCCCCCAATATACTCCAGTCAGAATGTTCCCCTTTTCTGACCTCACAAACTGGAAAGCCAGAAGATTCCACTGTGCAGCCCACACCCCTATTTCTTCTTGGTCCACGGCCCTGACAGACAGAGGGCGAGGCGTATCTGGCTTCGCTTCCGGACAGGGGGCGGGGGCAGCTCAAAGATTGTATATTTATGAGGGGAGCTGCAGCTCTTTTTAAAAAATATGCCATTGTGAGATTAGCTGAACTTCAGCATAGTACAATAAATTATCTGAAAGTTTTTTTCAGCAAACAATTAAAGAAAAACGTATTAGGGACCACTAAGACCATATAATATGGTGTATAATAGTACCTAAAAGTGTATAATATGGGAGCTTTAAAGCGTAAAGCAATGTCACAGTATATGTCGAAGCTGTGCCTTTCCAGCATTGTTCAAATTTCAGACTATTTCTCTATTTAGAGTGTGGACTCTAGAAACCACAAATTGATGATTCGGACTATCCTATTCCATCCTTTTTAGTGACCAAAAATGACTTATTAATATGCTCTAACTCATATTTCTGTGCAATATTTATTTAATTTTTAAAAAATTAAGAAGAAAAACAATATAAAACATAAATATATCCTTCTTGACTTATTTTTCAATGTCAAGGACATTGGTTTTTGTTTTTCCCCCATGTGAAGGTCACTGCTGTGCCTCACCATCATCCATTCTTACTGAAATATCTAACTATAACCACGTCACGTCAACTCTCTGACAAACCTCATAAAGTCACCCATCAGTTGTGAGGGTCCACTTCAAACACACACTCACACACACACACACACTGACTCTTTCTCACACACACACACACACACACACACACACACACACACACACACACAAACACAAACTCACACACACTGACTCCCTCTCTCACACACACACACACACACACACACACACACACACACACACACACACACACACACACACACACACACACTTACTCTCTCACACACACACACACACACACACACACAAACACACACACTCTGCCCTCTCCCTGTCCCCAGCCCCGGTTGCCTAGGAGACAGTGGAGACGGGGTCCCCATCTCATTACACACCAATAGAACTGTGTGACAGGCTGCGCTAGTAAGTGTGGGATCTTTAGCGCCATCTAGCAGCCAAGACAGAGAAAGACATTTTAAGACTTTTCTTTTTCTTTTTTTTTCACTACAACTAATATTCTGCCTAGTAACCCAATATGCTGACTTCTATACCTGGGGCAGAAATCCAGCTATGCATTCTTAATGACCAGCATAGTACTGTGTGTGTGTGTGTGTGTGCGTGTGTGTGCGTGTGTGTGCGTGTGTCTGTGTGTGCGCGGGTGGAGGGGGGGGGGGGGGGGGGGGGCTTCTCACAAGATGAAAAGTTTATTATGGGCCATTAGTCAAAGTAATCAATACTCCATCATTGATAGTGCGAGATAGGAACATAAAAGCTGTGTTTTTTAATTTAGTAAGGCGTCTTAAGCGTATGGCGCAGCAAATTATTACAGACAGAAGAAGAGCTACTCCTCTGATACATAGAGAGATAAATCATAAACGAGTTATGGAGCCAACGACAGCGGTGGAAAGTTACTAAACACATTTACTTATTTCAATTTGTGAAGTACTTGTATATGTATAGCAATAGTATTTTACATGTAATCATATTGTTTACTTGCAATTCACTATCTTGGATAAATGTTGTACTTTCTTTACCTCACTAAATGTTTGTTTAAATGTAAGTTAGATGTAAGTTGTAGTACATGTTCTGTAATATAATTTAAGTCTAGCGTCTTATAATGTATGTAACCCCTCCGTAGAATATCACACAATCTGAGACGGTTAGTCAGGAATATACTTCAGTTTATTAATTCTAATATAATGTGGAATATTCAATATTAAAAACATCGAGTAAAAATGGCCACATGTATATACGCACGCAGCGGCAGAAGCAGGAGATTTGGGCTGAACTGAGCAGCACTGTTTTTGTGCTTCTAAATTTCTACTATAGGCTGGGGACAAAACATAGAAAGTTCCTTGTGCTACACACACACACACACACACACACACACACACACACACACACACATGTTGTAATGTGAAACAGAGCAACACACACACACTCAAGTGTTAACCTGTCTCCATGTTAAAGGTCTTAGAATCATATACCCTATTCTCCAGAATGTGAAAGTGCAGTTAGGAATGTCAGCAGATTTGTATTACTGTTATTAAAGAGTAACTAAACACTCACTGAAACCCCTGTTTTTGCTGACATCCGATAAGTTAACTTTCACACCTTGCTGCAATGATATACAGGTGTACGGGCGGAACCCGATGACATCACTGTTGGGTGTGGTCACAGGTGCATCAGAGCTGATTTTCTGACATTTTCTGACCACACCCAAGAGTGGGGCTGTGGTAAAAAATATCTCAAAATTATGTTGATAACTATTTTCGTGATATCTGTATTATTTTTTCAGATCCAAAAATCTATAAATCATAAAATGATGGTTTGAAACGGGTTTTGAACTACAACCTCCGCTCCTGTAGATAATGCAGTTTGGCTTGTTATCTCAAATCGCCGGATGCCATTCCCGATGTTGTGGCAAAATGAAAGCTGGAAGAAGCATGGCCGACAAGGATGACAGAATTAGATCTGCCGAATATTGCAATATGTATCGTATCGCAATATATCGTGATAAATCATATTGTGATGCGTAGCGTATCATGAAGTCCTTTGCCGATTCCCAGCCCGACACAACAGTAATAGTGAATATGGTGAGTGTTAAGTTACTCTTTAATAAACATAATACTCTATGCCTCAAGAAAAATAACAAATTTGTATACACCCAGGGTAGGAAACCAGCTTGGTTGTCCACTGGCCAATTTTATATTTATTTTTTTTGTCAATCAAATAGACATTTCAAAATATTTATTTTCCTCAAATGAAGTAGACAAATACACCAGCGGCTTTCCCACTCTGTTAACACCTGATTGGATGTACAACAAATCTTAGAAACAATCTTTTGCATCTACAGAAATTTGAGGTTTTTCTACCATTTCAGTCTATACCTCAATATCATCTAGTGATATTCATGCGCAGGTGAAAATAAAGCATATCTATTTATGCACTGTACTTGTTTTTCTAAATGTGAACAATTCCACAATGTGCACAAACGAACCAACCACCTTTTCACCTCGTTCTGCCTAATAAGATAAATAACCTCTATCTGGTATGTGTAATATTATGCTTATAGGTCCACAGGATATGTACTCTTGATGATCCCGTCTAACGAATAGTATTTTTCATTTAAACGTTGATATAGGCTTGGGTGAATTATGGAACTAACACCAACAGATCAAAGAGAAGAAAAAAAAAGAGAAAAAAAAGATTTTACATGTACGGTACACTTGTAACAAAGATCAACATACAAATAAAAGACAAAAGAAATATAATAAATAAATTCCTCCATATATGGTAATAATAACAGAAGATTATGGCATACGCTGTAGAACTCATTTTGCCTTGAACGAAAAGAAAAAAAAATTATAAAATAATCTAAAAATGTCTCTCGTTAACATTCTGTGTCCTAGGCCTCTGATTCTGATTGGACGGTCGCGACGCTGCCGTTCAATTCGCCCAATCCCGTTTGCTCCTGGATGTCCGTCATCTCCCCGACGATGAAGGTGGGCCCTTCTCCTCCTCCCTTGCCATTGGTGGATTGGCTGTCCGGTTGCCTGGCAGCGGGGTTGGTCAGCGTGGGTTCCTCGTCCAGCCGGCTGGAGATCGACCAATAGAGGTGAGCGTCCAGTCGGGCTGCGGCCAATGAGAGCTCTCGGGCCGAGCAGTTGGGCGTGTCCACCTTTAAGGGGGAAATGGAAGCGGGGGAGTTGGTCAAATCACTTGATCATTGATGATTATGTTTGAGATAGATAGATAGATAGATAGATAGATAGATAGATAGATAGATAGATAGATAGATAGATAGATAGATACTGTATGACATTGACAACAAACGTATCATCTAAATCATTGACACATAAGTGGTGTATTTTCCAAAAGACCAAACTATTATTTAATGTTTTTTAATAATTAGGATCGACAAGTTTAAACTGTTTTAAACTAAAACTTAAAGACAGTTAAACAGCGTGTTCTCACTGTTGATGTTCTGCATTGTTTTGTATGTATTCACCTGTTGAGTCCTGTGCGTCTGTATAAAAGCTCATTTAGGAGTAGGTGTAGGTTAGAAAAGCAATGGTGGGTGGCATTGGATCCATGCAATGTACTTGTCCCTACCAAAATAAATACCTAGTTAGAGTTCCTGCATTTCCCAGCATGCATTTCAACAGCTAAAGTTTGAGCATTCAGCAGTTGGTTTTACATGTAGGTGGAGACAGGAATAGGGAAAACAGCTAGTTATCAAACACTTTTGCAGAGACTTTCTTGTCTTCTGTTGGTGGAAGAAATGGTTTTAGTCTGTTTGCTTTTTCAGATAAATTGTTAAATTGACATTAATAGTATTTAAAGGGACCAATAGATTTTTCAATTTATTTATTTATCTATTTATTAAATACCAATAACTGTCAATTAATCACGTGTATTAATATTATCATTATTTATCTTGTTGGTTTTTCTTTTACAGACATTTATGATAAGGTCTAAAATCGTTGAAGCCTTTTCTGCTATATTTCTGATAACTGAACATGATGTCACATTATCTATTATATGTCTGTCCTCCTATTGACAGAAATGAAAAAAAAATCTGGATGCAAATTCCTATACTCAATATACAATGCAAGGTACTTAATGTTGCCAGTAGCTGTTTTAGGAAGTTATTTTCACAGAAGAAAAAATAGGTTTTTACACACAGTTTGATACCTGTTCAAATCACACGCCCTTATATGATCCTGTAGTGTCTGTATTTGGGTTCCAAAGACATTACCTCAAACGTGTGATGAAAGGCTCCGTAGTCGATGTCAAAGAATCCCTCTGCTAGTGACATCATGGGGCTGAAGCGGTGACCCCACATCACCTCCTCTGTTAGATAGGAGCTCCTGGCCTGGCACGTCATGCCTGCACACACAGACACACACACACACACACACACACACACGCACTGATGAGCACATTCATCTATTATGCTTCACAACATTTGTTTAGTGTTACATCAGAGGAAATAAATAAGGATTGTCTGCGCTTATCGTCAAAGCACCACACCTAAAATTCAAGGCAGGCAAAAACATTGTTGTTTTTTTCAAGCACTGGTCAATTTTGAAATTTTTGGCGATTTTGCTTCCATTACATGTCTTTCATACTAGTATAAATAAAAAGTCAAAAATGTACATTTAGGTGTTTTACCTTACTAAACCTCGTCTTTATATTTCTCCTATAAAACCATCTTTAACAGCCATTACCCTCACAATATATATTTTTTTTAATACTCTGAACCAAGAATCTCAACTTCTAAATCACTGACATCAACTAAACTTTCCATAATCATTCTCAACCCATGCAGTGTCTCATCTTACTACAACCCTTTTATTCACAAGCTGATTAATTGGCACGACATCTATTACGTGAATATTCTCTGTAGCCGAGTCACGACTCTCTCTACTACTTGTTTGTTACTCTCTCTGCACTGCACTCTGACTCAGGGAATCAATATTTGGAGTAGGCACAGAGGCTACCTTTACCTCACAGAGACGCGTCATGAATAGCTCTGATACACTCAAGTCCTGCCAAACAGTCCAGTACATTATCCTCTTAGAATGAATTTGACATTAAGACAATACGTGAAGGGTATAAAGGGAGAAAGAGTTACAAAATAAATCTTTCCGAGATGAGGGGTAACTTGGTCCTACCAAACTTTGTTTAGAACTTTTTGGGTTTTGTAGTTTTTTTAAAGATAATTTTTTGGCATTTTCAAGCTTTATAAGATAGTACGGAGTTGATATGGGGAGACAGAGAGAGAGGGGGGATGACCTGCAGTAAAATTAATAGAACATAGGTGTTCAGTGTTTACCCTAAGATTGAGTGGGGCATTTGGGGGCGCAAGGATGTTTTGAGCGTCCACAATTGCGCCCTGCCAGGACGTTTTAAAAGTGTATGTCTATCAGTATCTATCAATGGCTCTTGAGGCCTTAGTACAAACTACATACTGCACAGCGACAAACAGAGGAAAATGTCTGTCTGGTTTACATATCAAGCTTTCTTGAGATTTAGTAAACTTGTGTTTTATTGAAAATAAATGCATACTGTATGTGTTCATAAGCTTTGTGTGAATTGATGTGGTTATATACGTCAGCTTCTAGGTTAAGATTATTCAGTGACAAAAATCTATCAATCAATAAATCAATCAGTCAGCCTTAACAGCAGGGCTCAAAATTCAGCCCTCTAAAATGAATGTATAGGGAAAACACTGGTGTCAAATTCTGCTTCTAAATATTGAATCTCTAAGGGGATCTTTGAGTAGAGATAATGAAAAACTGAAAATAATTTTGTGCAACCCAAGCCTTAGCTTTATTGTGAGCAGGTAAAATAACACTGTGTGACGCATTCCCATTTCCAGGTATTGGCCTACTGTGTATTTATCAAGTGTGACTGGCGGTTGAGTTCGTCAGGGCTTTTGCTGAAGGGCAGATGAGTGTTCACTGACACGTTGGCTGATGTGTGTGGAAGGATAGAAGTGAAGTGATGTGAACATACAGAGTGAAAACACAAAAACATCCACATTCACTCTGGAGATCACACTCCAGTTTGGTTCCCTGTTATGTAACAAATTCACTCCTAATCTAAATATATATGTTTATTACATGGCACTTCTAAATCCTGTGTTCTGATTGGTCAATAACGACATTCTACAGGTCTGTTATTTCCAGCAGGACAGCACACTGTCAAGGATTTAATGACAATTGCTAAGGGTCTACGTCATAGTGTTGATGGATAGACGTCCACAAACAGTCAGTTAGGGGTACTACTCCTTCAGAAAACAATGGAATACTTTTTTATCATGATTTGCATGTATCAGGAGAGCAGGTAACACAGGAGTCATGGTTAATGTCCGACAGGACTCCAGTCAAGACGACGTGAGTATGTGTTGTCCGCATATTGACAGTTTCCTACAACTGCGCTTCGGGCTTCTGCTTCATCTTGTCGGTCTTTATTTCTCGCGAGTGACCCGTTCGCTCTACATTATCCCTTACATATTTCCCTCCTAATCACAAAAATCTTATATCTCTAGAAGCTTCCAGAAAGACAGAGAGGAGACGGATTGCAGAAAAAACTTGGGACATCCTGGAAGAGAGAATTTAATTTTTCTAATGGACAGTTTTGGACGGGGTCTACTTTCTGTAAAGCAGTGATGGTATTACTGTAATATCAGACAGTCCGACGCATCCACAAGATTAATTTCATCACGCTCAACTCTTGTCGTGTCAGCCAAACATGCATTTAATATAAAGGCCTTTAGAACTTTGAAAAACAATGCTCTGTAGTCCTATCCTATGTAGTTTAAATGTGCAAATATTTTAGAAATCAGTTCATCCTAGCCTGAGATAAGTTTTATGGTCTCACTGTCTAACCCTACATTTTCCCATGTGTGACATCAGACATGGTAAAATGTAGGATTAGGATTAATAGGACAGCTAGGCCAAGGGAAGACTGAAGGAAGACTGAGGAAGGACTGAGGGAAGAAAAACCTAATTCATTATATTATAATAGCGATTTTATAATGATACAACACCGTTCCCGATAGGGTGAAGTATTCCTCTAACAAATAAATGTAACCCCTTCCTCACCGGTTGCCTCCACCATTCCCTCCAGGATGACCACGATCTCAAAGTCCTCCCTCTGCAGCTGGGCCTGGGACATGTCCCAGAACGGGGAGTGAGAGTCGATCTCGTGGGAGATGACCAGCGGAGACACCAGGAAGAGACGGTCATCCCCCGTCTCAAAGCCCACACTGATGTCTGTCTGGTCCAGAGGGATGAACTCACCTGGAGGAGAGAATAACATGGGAGGTGAGTGGATGGATGGATGGAGGGAAGGAGGGAGGGAGGGAGAAAGAGATGGATGGAGGGATAGATAGATAGATAGATAGATAGATAGATAGATAGATAGATAGATAGATAGATAGATAGATAGATAGATAGATAGATAGATAGATAGATAGATAGATAGATAGATAGATAGATAGATAGATAGATAGATAGATAGATAGATAGATAGATGGATAGATAGATGGAAACACATGCATGCTTATTACAAATCAAAAATCTATAAAAAATATTTTTGGATGCAAATTATTTAAGTGTGAAAAAAAATATCTCAAAAACAGAATCTTAACCATTTAGTCCATTAACCACACACATCCTTAGTTACATTAGTAAATTAGTAGTGAGTAAAGTTAACTACTATATGGTTAATATATAGTCTCACCCTCCTGGGTCTGTTTGGACTTGATGAGCTTGGCCCTCATGTTGGCTCCTACGATGTGAGAGCTGCGCAGGTCTCCCACCCTGAACATCAGACACATCTTGTCGTCTCTCAGGGAGATGACGGCGTGTTTGGAGAACACCAGCGTCTCCGCACGCTTGTTGGGCTGAGAGATCTTCACAAACATACAGCCCACCTGGACACAGACATGAAGTAAATGTAAGTAAGTATTAGTGCTGTCAGTTAAACGCGATATTAACGGCGTTAACGCAAACCCATTTTAACGGCGTCAATTTTTTTATCGCGCGATTAACGCTCGTCATGTCCTAGGAGACGTTGTGGTTTTTTCACAAGCTGTTGAATCAACTAGTAATGTTTTAACAACTGAAACACCACAAACTATACATATGGCTCGCAGTTAAGTTACTGTCAATTCAAACGGAACATGTCCTACAGCGTAATTTCACATTAAAATCATTTAACTGGCAAAACGGCGAAACGTCAAGTCAATTCTGACTTTTATTTTGAAGCAGAAACCGGAACCTAGCACTTCCTAGCTCAGTTACGCGACCGTCACTAGTCTTCCGTGTGTGACTCTGAGACCCATGCTCTGAGTCTACACGGAAAAGAACAGAAAAGAAAGCTTTTCATTTGCAGAAGTCTAACTTATAACCCTGCGCGCACACCAAAACTTCCATGAATGTTAGTGGCAGCCACCAGTCATTCATTTTCACTTTAATTTTCGCTACGAAGGGAGACTGAAGCCTCGGCTGCAGCAGCGCCATGGCAACCACCTGTGTGTCCACTCAACACAGTCTGAAATAAGTTGTGGATGAAAGACTCCCAAAACATTTAGGCAGCAACCAGTCTAATGTAGCCTTAATACTAATTTGTTTTATATACCCTATGTTGTTTTATGGTTTGGTTTTTAAATAAAAAAAGAAGTTCCAATATGTTTGTGAATGCTGTTCAAGGGGTAGGGTGCAGGGGGGGGGGGGGGGTCAATAGGCTATTGTTATTTGCACTGAATTGCAAATTATGATATTTTAGAAGAAATATTGTATCATTGTAATTCAGTGTATTTCTTCTTAAATATCATAATTAGAATGGGTGTGATAAGAGCATTAAAATGAGAAAATATAATGGGACAAAAAGAAGTCAAGGGACATTCAGGCTAGAATAAATAAAAATGCGATTAATCGCGATTAATCGCGAGTTAACTATGACATTAATGCGATTAATCGCGATTAAATATTTTAATCGCTTGACAGCACTAGTAAGTATACAACAGTACATCATTAATAGTTAAAATGCGATGTGTAATGAACATGTATTTTGGTGACATCTAGTGGTTTAGACATTGCAATGCTCCCTTGCTAACCTCTTTCATTTAGAGAATTTACAACATACAGCCCACCTGGACAGAGGCATAGAGTAAATGTAAGTAAATAGGACAAATGACATCACTTCTTATCCATAGATAAAGGTGCTGTGTGTAATAAACTTGTATGTTGGCATCATCTAGTGGTGAAAGTTCTAGATGCAACACTCCCTTGCTAACCTCACTCGGTTAGAGAATTTACAGAAGCTACGGTGGCCTCCAAGGACAAGAAGCTAGTTACTAAAGATTGCATCCTCCACCACTGCCTCAAGTCTTTCCACAATATTAAGTGATGCGGTGAAAATGTGGTTATTTATTCTATAGCACTTTTTCGGCATTTCTGGCGGACACACACTAAATACAAACGCATAAGGCTGTTATGTTTGTCCATTCTGTGCTATTGTAGAAACATGGCGGTGCGGCATTGCCCTGCTATTATGTAGATATAAAAGGCTAATTCTAAGGAAACACAAAATTCAAGCGATTATACACTAATTATTAAAACAATTCCCTTTGCAGCTTGCACCTTTAACACAGACTGTGGGGCTGCTGAATACTCGAATAATAGCTCGTTCATTTTTTCTGTTTTTATTATTCTCAGTTTAAAAATGCTTGGACACAGCAGTGAAACTTGAGTTAACCTCAGACTCAATAATTGTTCTTAATATGAACATTAGAGCTGCCCACATTTCCTCTGGTTGCTAATATGGCACGCTTCCAGCTGGTATACACATCATGCATTAAACATGATTGTGCCTCGGACATCAGTGTGTAGATTCATCCTCATCAGAAGAGTGCTTACTTCATGGGGAAAGATTCTAGCTCCATCAGCAGTTTGAATATTTCCCTATAAGGAGGCGTTCCATCTGCTACGAATTAGTGTCACTTGGTCTGCGTAGTATTCCAGCAAAGACTCTTGTCTCTAAGCTTTAGGCACCAGACTACATTTCTTTTTTCTTTTTTTTTTTCTTTTTTTTTGAGTCAGCTGAAATGACTGGAGGCCTCATTCTGACAAAACTAACCCACGTCAAACTGTGTAAACGTGGACTTTTCTGTTTGGTTTTAAGCTTAGTTTGGTGACTGACAGAAAGGTGGAGTTTTACCCTAAATAATTTTGACCATTGGAACATTTGATATACAAATCTGTAAGCTAATTTTTTATGCTTTTTAAAAAAATATGTATTTTTTTTTCTGATGTGCTGGAGCAGTTTTGACATCTACTGGAGCCAGGTTAGACAAGGATTCTTAAACACAACTGACATAGAGCGAGTATCAGATAAAGTATTTACCAAGGTTAGCAGTAATTCACTGTCTAAATACATTCCAGCATTGTTTTTGCTGATGGTCTCGTTTGCTGTTACAGGTCTTTTATGAATCATCAGATGAACATGAGACACGAGTTTCATAAACATTTCAAAGTTCCTCTTGGGAGGTTTAAATGTATACAAGTGCACAAATCCCAGTGTATGCTTTACAGTATGTCTTGTAATTTTTCATGTTGTTGTAAAATATTGAAAAATCTCATTTAGAATTTGCTTCTGTAAGTGAAATTAAATCAAATCAAATCAGTTTTATTTGTATAGCCCAATATCACAAATAGACATCTGCCTCAGTGGGCTTTACATTCCATACAGTATGACACCCTCTGCCCTTACACCCTTATCTCGGCTGAGAAAAAACTCCCAGTAAAAAACCCTTTATCGGGATTAAAAAATGGAGAAACCTCAGGGAGAGTTGAAAGAGTAAGGGGATCCCTCTCTCCCAGGACGGACAAAACTAAGCCATTAGTGCCAACTACTAATACCGAATATCATTTTCTATCTTCTCCATCCTTGCCACTCACCATGAAAGCATTGACCATGGAGCCCAGTATAGCCTGTAGCAGCAGCAGCATGGTTCCAACAGGACACTGGTCTGTGATGACTCTGTGGCCGTAGCCGATGGTCGTCTCCGTCTCAATGGAGAAGAGGAACGCTGAGATGAAACCGTTCACGTTGTTAACACACGGAGTCCACGTCTCATCCTCCAGGTGGTCCAGATCACCCCTATGGGAAGAGAGAAAAGTGAGTGTGTGTGTGTGTGTGTGTGTGTGTGTGTGTGTGTGTGTGTGTGTGTGTGTGTGTGTGTGTGTGTGTGTGTGTGTCTGTCTGTCTGTCTGTCTGTCTGTCTGTCTGTCTGTCTGTCTGTCTGTCTGTCTGTCTGTCTGTCTGTCTGTCTGTCTGTCTGTCTGTCTGTCTGTCTGTCTGTCTGTCTGTCTGTCTGTCTGTCTGTCTGTCTGTCTGTCTGTCTGTGTTCGTACTTGTACAAACATCTTTGTGAGGACCAGTTTTAGCTTTTAACCATCAGAGTGAGGCCTTTATTGGAAAGTGAGGGTATTTTGGACGATTCTTACTTTAGTACAGGCCTTCAAAGGGCTGTTTGAGGGTTAACACTATCTTTTAAGGTTCAGGTATGAATAAGGTTTAGGTTAGTGTGAGGGTTAGGATTAGGCATTTAGTTTTGATGGATACAGTTAGGGTAATGGGCTAAGGAATGCATTATGTCAATGAATGTCCTCACAAGTATAGGCGAACAAACCTGTGTGTGTGTATATGTACGTGCGTGTGGTGATACAGTGGGTGTCAAGAGTGAACAACAGACGAGAGCGAGCAGATTTATATTTTTAGGACAGAGGTGCAGGAATACACGTGTCACACAACTCATCCCTCCCTTTATATTTACAGTCTCCTTCCAGCTAATTCCCCGCTGTGAATCAAAAGTAATCATACTCCCAACATTTGCGCTGTCAATTTTTTCTCAACGCTGCAAAAAAAAACGACTTTTCCCAGTCATATATCACCAGTCGCGTGCCACTAAAGTCGGCAGATTTTCTATTCAAAGCTAGACTCACTACACCACACTACACTAATGTCCATGATTAACACAGCGCCAGCCAGAGGAAAGGGGGAGGGCTAATTATTGAAAGTGGTGTTCGGCAATTTATATAATCTATGACTTTTATTGACCATGTGTTTGGTGACCATAGGCGTTTGCAGCAACACGGACAGATTTCTGGCACCAGCTTATGGTGGAGCCTGTAATTGATATAAAGAGGTCGCGTTTTTTTATGACACGGATACGTTAGCTAATTAAGGGCGGGGATCCAGCAGACACATCTTCTTGTGAAGAGAGGTAACGCATCATCACAATGAAATATGAGAGCGTGTTAATACTGCTTTGTCATCTGATTTTCTGTTGGCTGTAAGTTGCTTTTTAAGCTTGCGTTGCATAAAATGTGTTGCTCACAGCATCATCATTCATCTTTGAATAGTTGTTGCGAGTTGATCATTAGAGGAATAGTTTGATATTTGGAGAAATGGTTTATTTGCTTTTTCTACAAAGAGCTTTATTAGAAGATTATGGAGTATTAGAGCCACCAGAGAAAAGAAAAAAAGAGGAGGTTGTTTTGTTTTTTCATTATAGGCACTCCGACATTAGTCAAAAAGTTAGAATAGAGAGGAAATACAATTTTGTTCGTAGGTCCAAAATACAATGTCAAGAAAAGAGGGGAGTGACATGCAGAGAACGACCGCGGGCTGGAATTGAACCCGGGTCCGCTGCTGGCCGAGGCCCATGGGGGGGGACGCCCTACCAACTGAGCTAAGGGCGCCCCTTACTTGTGAATTATTGATACCATATATTTCCAACTTTACTGCAGTCTTGAAAAGTTGAGTTTATTCTTGACTGGCTGCAGTTTCATATTTACCTTTGGGTCATTGGGATTCAGCAAGTTCCGAAGAGAGGGATAGAAATAAAAGACAGACAGACAGACAGACAGACAGACAGACAGACAGACAGACAGACAGACAGATAGATAGATAGATAGATAGATAGATAGATAGATAGATAGATAGATAGATAGATAGATAGATAGATAGATAGATAGATAGATAGATTACCTGCGGAAGGCTATTAAGTACCAGATAGATAGATAGATAGATAGATAGATAGATAGATAGATAGATAGATAGATAGACAGACAGACAGACAGACAGACAGACAGACAGACAGACAGACAGACAGATTACCTGCAGTAGGCTATGAGGTACCAAATGGCCCCGAAGAAGAGCCATGTGACTGCGTATGCCATGACGAACACAAAGAGCGAGCAGCGCCAGTTGAGGTCGACCAGCGTGGTGAAGATGTCGGTCAGGTAGCGGTACGTCTCGCGCATGTTGCCGTGCTGCACGTTACAGCGACCGTTCTTCTCCACATAGCGCTGCCTCTTACGCCGCTTAGCTGGGGAACACAGGGGGTGATGGGGGGGGGGGGTACCAGGCAGAACAGGGGAGGGAGAGAGGGATAGAGACAGATAGAGAGGGAGAAGTGACACAATTATGGTTGTGGTAAATGTACTGCACTTATATTTTGCATAGTTTGACTCATACACATTTATACACACACACACAATCGCTCTCTCTCTCTCTCTCGGACGTCCATCGATTTTGATGATGGTAAAATAAATAAACAATAACATACTGAACACAGACACACACACTCACTCTCTCATACACTGATAGCAGCAGCAAGCTAACCATCGAGAGCAATTTGCCCAGGGACACTTCAACATGTGGCAGGAGGCTCGAAGTTTGAGTCAGAAGTATAGAAATATATAATGCTACACATTTTTAACCTTGCTCTTGTGGAGCCTGCAGCACAGCATGGGTTTTGGTGCTCTACTATCCACTAAGACAAGCCTACAAAGGTGTTTCAGTTTCATAAACCCAGTTTCTAAAAAAAAACATTTCACAATAACCTTACAAAACTTCACAAGCACGTTCAAGGTCTGCCTTTTGAATTTCTGAGAATTCATTTTTTCTGTTTGAAGGTTCAAGTGATTCGGGTTGAGTGAGAGGCACGTGGAGAGATGGGAGGATCAACAGAGGACATAACTACTCCACGGGAAAGTCAGAAATGAAAAGAGACAGGTGAGGGAAAAGAGAGGGAGATGGTAATTCAACCGGACAACTACATCAAACACAAGAAGAAGAAAAGCAACAACATTATACTTCAGTTGCTCGCTGGAAAACACTGAAAGCAATTGATGTTGTTTTCCTTGGTAGAGAGCCTTTTTTACCGCGCGTGCACCCAGAATAATCTAAGATTTTGACCCGTGCTGGATGCAAAACTATCGTGTGATATTTTTTAACTCATTTACGTGACATCCAATTCTTTCATTACCATTTTTGTTCTAGGTTTTAGGGTTGTCTTTCCTTATTGCAAGATCTTTTGGCTTAACAAAATGTCTAACCATCATCTGTACAAGAAAAACACATTTGGAGCGCAATTGGAGAGAGCTCATGGAAGCCTTATGTCCCATAGCAGATGAATAGTTGTAACCGAATAAGTTTCCTCTCGCAAAGAAGAGAGAAACAAATGAACAGCTAGTGAAGAAGGCAAAATGAAAAAAAACATTTGCATGACAGTCAAAACCGCTGAGGAAAGAAACACTGCAGGGCGGCTCCAATTAAAAGAGATTCACAACTATTGCAAGAGAGATGGGGGCGAAACAGAAGAAAGTGCACAAGTTGAAAACACAGCGTGTGTGTGTGTGTGTGTGTGTGTGTGTGTGTGTGTGTGTGTGTGTGTGTGTGTGTGTGTGTGTGTGTGTGTGTGTGTGTGTGTGTGTGTGTGTGTGTGTGTGTGTGTGTGTGTGTGTGTGTGTGTGTGTGTGTGTGTGTGTGTGTGTGTGTGTGTGTGTGTGTGTGTGTGTGTGTGTGTGTAGATGCACACTGCATAGTATATAGCCCGTCAATAGCTCCCAATCTCCCAAGGACTTAAAGGAGTCAGTAATGATGTGCTTGCAACTTTCACTCTGTTTTTCTCCCGACTTGAAGTGTGTAGAAAGCAGCCGTAAAGTCTACGTATGTCAACGTACAAGCAGTGGTGGACAGTAACATAGAAAATCTACTAAACTGTACTTTACTAGAGAATCTTTTAGTTGTGTGAAATTGTGTCTCAGGTATATTATCATAAATGAATAAAAAAACATCCTCACGGGTAAATGTGATCCCTAGAAGACTCTTTGAAGTTAGAAAAGTATCCAAAAGTTACTGTTTTACTCATATTTCTTACAGGATCAGGGCCCACAGTTTTGTTTACAAACATATTCTTGTCTCATGTTTGGTTCCAGGTGCCTCAAAATAATTTGGTTTTGATTGATGTTGAAAGAATTCTTCAATACTAAGAATTACATGCGGAGTAAATATGTTTCTTAAACTTAGTGCAGGCTCCGCAAATGTAAACAAACTGCCCTAGACTGCAAAACGTTCACTTGTAGCAGAGTAATATTTGAGCAGGAGTATCTAAAACTTAACTAGTGCTGGGTTTAAGAGTACTACTACTGCATAACGACAGGTAATTGTATGCAGAGTGTCACTCACCCCATCCGAAACGTCCGCGCTCCTTCTCCTTATCGTGATTTTTCTTCAGCTGGGGCACGTTGAAATTGGCCTCGCGCTCGGCCTGTTTGGACTGGAACGACCTCTTGACAATGACCGGCGGGGACAAGGGCGTCTCTGTGGTTACGACGTGGCCCAGCTCTTCAGACAGGTCGAAAATACCCGTAGATGCTGTGGTGACTTCGGTGGCAACTTCAACTTCTTCCCCTTCTACCTTCTCTTCCACGGGGAGAGAGAGGGAGTGTGGGCGAGAGGGGAAGACTGTGTTCTCCAGCGCCATGGCCTCTGTGAGTGTGTGTGTGTGTGTGTTTATATATCTGTGTGTGTGTGTGTGTGTGTATGTGTGTGTGTGTGTGTGTTTATATATCTGTGTGTGTGTGTGTGCGTGTGTGTGTGTGGTTATATATCTGTGTGTGTGTCTGACAAGTGTATAAGCGTGCTATTTATATCTTCCCTATGGCAGACTCAGTCCAGTGGCTGTCGATTGGACCATTTGTTTGCCTTACTGCAGCAGCCTGGAGTAGGACAGAAGAACACGGTTATTCGTCACAGTATTTCACTGGCAAATGCTTCTTCTTCTTCTTCTTTTTAAATAGGACCTAGTTCAAGAGCTTTTCAGTGACCCTGCCTCTTTAAAGGTGCAGTCAGTGATTCTCGAGAACACTTGTTGATAAAATTACTTTTTGTCAAAATCAGTGAATATCTCCTCAAGATCCGCTACCTGTATGTGCTGTGTTTGCTGAAAAAAATCTGGTGATGATACAAAACCTAGGCACTGTAAACTGGCATGTAAACAACAGGTATGTAAACAAAGGGCCCACCTTGGCTAATAACATGCCCGTTAATGCTAAGCTGTGTATTAAGACAATATTTTTTTAGTGCAAACACAGTACGGACAGGTGGCAAATCGTGAGGAGATATTCACTGATTTTTTCAACAAGCATCCTCCAGAAATGTGACTCCACTATAATATTGACCCCTACCCGATACCTGATACCCTATGACGCTTCCCATACACATTGGACATCATGTCTTTGCCTGTTTAACATGTTTCATAAAGTGCCTTGTGGTGTGTGTGTGTGTCTGTGTGTGTGTGTGTGTGTGTGTGTGTGTGTGTGTGTGTGTGTGTGTGTGTGTGTCTGTGTGTCTGTGTGTCTGTGTCTGTCTATCTGTTGCATAATTGCACTAACTGAGCCCTATGTTTAAATGTGTTGAATTTATTCTGCAGGCCTGTTGCTGATGCCTTACATAAGTCCCATACCATAATACATCATATATAACTCGTCTCCATCACAGTGAGTTAAAATTGTAAGCTCTATAGCCGGACAGAGAGACATTGGTGTCTTTCTGAAATATGTGCTGACAGTAAAATGGAGTCTGTACCCTTGGATGATGTGTAGCATACCTAATTAGACAATTGTGGGATGGACGCAGAGAGGAGACTGACGGTGACAATCAAGATGACGCACTAAGCCTGATGGATGGATCAGAAATAGCCTCAATTACACGGTGTCTGTGTTAGCCCCAGCCAATAGCCTCTATGTACTCTACACAGAAAAGCATTCGTGAACTAATCTCACACAGATAGGAATAAACGAATGGATGTTTTTGCTCACCTGCTCCGTGGTAGCGGCAACTTTCAGATGCTCAAGACGTCATCATAAGAAAATTATAGGCTACGAGAATCTGGTCCAAGAACGAGACGCAAATTGGTAGCCTCGGCTCAATATCAATGACACACATTATCTGGTGTTTACCGGTGGCGACGCAGCATCAGTCCACTCATCCTCTTCCACCTTTTTTTCTTCTCCAGGAAAAAAAACAAAAGACCACCTCGATCCGTTCACAATGAATAAGAAAGCCACGTCCACGTCACGATCTCAAACCCGGAAAAAAAAAAGCTGCTTACGACTCGAGTACAAGTAGGCTATTACCGCATTTGTAGAACATGTGTGGGACAGTGGACCTGCGAAATGGTAGCGAAGGGCTCCATCATCATCCGTGCTCATTTGATGATGGAGTCGGTCAGGTGAAGAGCATTAAATAAGCGGAGGAGGAGGCTGTCTGTCTGTCGTAAACCCCAAGACCCTGTAGCCTACTGTGTCGACCCTTCCCTGCCCTGCCAAGCCATTTAAACGCGTCTCATTTCCACAACAAAAAGGGACAACATCTCCCTACCTCTCTCCGCTGTACTGACTGCCGGTCTGCGAAGCATCTGCACGCACTTCACAGACGAGGAAACGCCGAGGGGCCTTTCTTCTGTGACGCAATCACTATAAATATCTCCTAGGCTATTAAAACATATGGTCAACGTTACTGAAATAAAAACTACATCTCGTTTAGATTTTTTTTTAGAAAGATATGGTTTATTTTTATGCTGGTGTTGTTGTGTATTATGGGCTCTAAGGATGATTAGGATAGGTGATTTTCAGTGGGATATTTTATATTATAAAGGTTGATAATGTGATGGGATATTATATGGCCTATGTAGGTTTTCCTCTCTTTTGTACTGCTGAATTTGTATACGACCATTAGTAGCAGGTCAATAAGGATTGTGAATTAATAAGCTTTCGATTCATTTATTATAATTACTGTTTATGACAATAAATATTTTAGTTTTGTCTTTTGTTGTATGCTGTTACACTTGCTTCTTTCTAATATAGAAGACAATAATGAAATTATTATACCAGACTTCTTTAAACTTGATAGAAATAATGTATAAAGCATTTATTAAAAATTGCAACAACTTCTACTGATATAACAGCCTTTAATCGCATGGTATCAGTGACTTGGATTATAATTAGCGTAATTTTCATTGAGCGGTTATTCGGACTTCCGGCCTCTAGGTGGCGGTATATTTCCTCACTGAAGCCGGTGATCGAGCCTCCTTTTCCAAGATGTCGGTGTCCGGGCCATTGGTGAAAATTCACCCCGTCGTTCTCGCTTCTATCTGCGACTCTTATGAGCGGAGAAATGAGGGAGCAAGCCGTGTAATCGGGACCCTGTTGGGTAAGCAAAACATTTTTATATTTGTCATTCGTTGGGGTGTACCGCCTTCGGATGAAAACAACTGATGCTAATGTAGCTAAGCTAACTAGCTCTTTTTAGCCATAAGTTTTAGCTCGCCTGTTCTGCTAACGCATGCTGGCTTGGTTAGCAATAGCCACTGTTAGCTAGATAGAAACAGTCAGCATCACTTGAAACATCTGGATGTGCGCTCGTCTTTAAACTGCGTTTCTGCCAAGTTATTTAGCCTCTTCTGAGTACCGACGTGACATTTAGCATCAAGGTTAGAACGTTGTTGTCAGTTTAGCTGTTAGCCGGAGCTGATGGTTCGTTATGATTTTAAGCTCTTGTTATCGAGCTAATTAATAACATTTCATTTGTAATATGTGTCCTCTTCAGGTACTGTTGACAAGCACTCTATTGAGGTGACCAACTGCTTCTCTGTCCCCCACAATGAGTCTGAAGATGAGGTAAGTTGTCAGTCTCATTTATTCACAGTATGATGTTTATGTGTCAGCATTTCTTACATAATTGAGACATAGCAGCGGGGCAGTTGGGGGTTCAAGGATGTTTTGAGTCTTCGCAATTGAGTGCCGTATATTGGATGATCTTGTCCCGCCAAAATGTGTTTTCTAAGAAGTTTGCCATCGAAATAAATGATGTACATTATGTAACGTCTAGACAACACCTGTATAATTCCCACGGGGCTTTAACAGACCTATACTTGTGTGACTATTTTGAAGGGAGTGGCAGCTGTTGTTAAATAATTAAAGTAACAACATTGTTTGTATTTTGTTGATTTAAAGGCAGTGAAGATTTTAACATTTGTATTTGTTTAAATGGCTGTCTCATATTACACAGTAATAGAGAGATGATATTCTGAATAAGCTGACAGTTTGTCTATTTCTTTCCAACAGGTTGCTGTGGACATGGAGTTCGCTAAGAACATGTACGAGCTCCACAAGAGGGTGTCACCCACTGAGGTCATCATCGGATGGTGCGTTGATCGATTTACATTTTGGAATTTCAAATATTAAAGCAAATTCTGGAGAATGCTTGTTGTCAAAATCAGTGAATATCTCCGCATGAACCACTACCTGTATGTACTGTGCGTACGCTGAAAAAAATCCAGTGTCTATAAACAGCCTAGGCTAAACGGGCATGCTGATGGCCACAGAGGGTCCCCTTTGTTTACATTCCAGTTTACAGACCATAGGATGTGTATTAACACCAGATTATTGTTCAGTGCACACATTAACAGAGTGGTAGCAGATCATGGGGAGATATTTACTGATTTTGACCAATGGATTTTGACAACAAGCGTTCTCCATAATTGCTGGCTCCACCTTTTTATATTGGAAAGGAAAAAAAGTATCCCCTTGACTCACCAGTGCCATTGTCCTCACAGGTATGCCACAGGGTTTGACATCACAGAACACTCTGTGCTCATTCATGAGTATTACAGCCGTGAAGCCACCAACCCCATTCACCTGACCATGGACACAGCCCTGCAGAGCGGCAAGATGAACATCCGTGCCTACGTCAGGTTGGACTGTCTTACTATCCTAACTTCCTTTTGGTTTTAAGCTTCTTTTTCCTTTTTTTTTTTTTTTACAATAAAACAAAGACACATAACATTACATTTTATTTATTTAGCTGACACTTTTATCCAAAGCAACTTCCATTAAGTGCATTCAACCATGAAGGTACAAACTCAGAACAACAGGAACACATACACTAGAAACATGTCCTTGCTTCTTTGTTAGATTGATGAACCACAAACTGACTGTGTGTGTGTGTGTGTGTGTGTGTGTGTGTGTGTGTGTGTGTGTGTTTATAATGTGTTTGTGTGTCTCCTGCACAGTGCACAGATGGGTGTGCCAAGCAAGACCGTCGGTGTGATGTTCACCCCACTGACCGTCAAGTACATCTACTATGACACTGAGAGGATAGGCGGTAAGGATACAGAGAGTGAATGAAGATGTGTGTTTGGAGCTTTATAACTTAAACTACTTATGCTAAATAGCAGATTGTTAAATTGTTCAACTTTGTCACGAGAAAAAAATATTTTAATCAAAGTGTTCAAAAGAACTTGTATGTCAATGTAGATTCAACTTGGATACTGCCTGTAATATATTTTCCATACATTTCTTTTTTTATTGGCTCATTACTTGGCTCTTTTATATATCATTTGGCTGATGCCTCTATCCAAATCATCTTCCAATAAGTGCTTAAAACAATGAGTGGACAAACCTAGAACAGCAAGAGCCATTTAAGTTAATCAGCTTCAAATAAGCCAAACTAAAAAGTGCTACGTTAAACCTTTTTTAGATATAAATATATATGTATTAGCCAGGGTGCAGTCGAACAAGCTTCAAGATGCCCTTTTAGCCCGTGACAGAAGATGTGTAGCCTTTAAGCTGTCCTGATATCAATGGCTAGTTGTATTACTGTACTCTCAACACTCCTGTCTGGTTTGTCACAGTGGACCTGCTGCAGAGGACTCGTAACAACCCAAACCGCACCAAGGGTCTGACCTCCGACCTGTCCCAGGTGGCCGGCTCTGCTTCCCGGGTGCAGGACATGCTCACCACTGTGCTGGCCTACATCGATGACGTGCTGGTGAGTGTTGGAGCAATGGGAACAATAGTGTGACTCGGATGGGAATCGTACATTATTATCATATCAGCTTTATTTATAAACCACCGGAGTTAACCAAGGTGCTGTACAATATTAAGAACTATGCACAAGCAACGCACAACAATAAACAAAAGATGAAATGCAAGACGGTAGATAAAAGTGGGATAAAACGGTGTTCGTTTTCTCTACAAAGTGTCAATGGAGGGTGAGCGTTTTATTGAAAGTGGATGGATATTCTATTGTCTTGGAGCTGCCACCGTGAAGGCACAATATCGTTTACGAATAACTTGTTCATTTATTAACATGGGCAGAATGTTTAGTGTAGTTGATTTGTTCAAACTTCAATGGGCAACCGAAAATGCACTAGTTAAAAATTCAAATACATTTGGCTCGGACTGAAAATGACCTCAGATGTTCCAATGGTCTGAGGTCAGATAACTGAGCCTAAAGTATTGTGGAACGTTAAGCTTATCACCTGCTCACCCATTGGCAGAGCGATAAAACCCATGTGCCAACAAAAAAAAAAAACCTTACATTCATAATGACAGCAGGCCTAAATGAATGATAAAGCACCACCTCTTGGTTCTTTTTGCACTGGCCATAATCCTGCTAGTCCACTTAATGTCAGTCTGTTGTGTCCCTAGAGATGATTTGCTATTCAATCAAGTGTTAACACAGTAATGTTGTGTGATGTGTCTCAGTCTGGCAAAGTGAACGCAGACAACAGTGTGGGTCGCTTCCTGATGGACCTGGTCAACAAGGTGCCCACCATCTCAGCAGAGGACTTCGAGAACATGCTCAATTCCAACATCAATGTAAGTGCTCTCCATTCGCTATATAAAGGCATAACAATGTATTTCGCATATACACAAGTCAAACTTTTGTAGCCCCTGCTGATGGTAGTTTTTGGCTAATTGGATTCAGTGCTTCATCTCCTTTGCCCTTCCCTTCTGTTTTTTTTTCTGCTGTCAGGCTTGTTCTTAGCACTAAGCATGTTGGCACTGTCCCATTGATTAGAGGAAGCATTTAGTTGGGCTTTGCTTCTTAAGCTACATTTACACGACAACTGACTCGCTAAAACGGGAATGTTTTTACTTTATGTTTAAAAAAAAAAAAAGATCTTCGTTTTAGACAATTGTTTTTGATACGATCCACATACACACAGATCCGCATGTGGGACCTAAAACGCAGTATGCATTCCAGGCCAGTAGTTGGTGGTGGAACTTTGTAGTAGATGGACATAAATAATAAACATGTGCCAAGTGGAGCAGTTTGACATCACCGTTTCCACATAGACTGGTTTTGCTGGTTCACACGGCAACGCTGGAGTTGCAAAGTGTTCAAAAGTGCAAAAAAAATGAGTTTGCTGTGTAAAATGATGTTGGAAACATCTATGTGATATGCACTCCTGGCGTCTTTTTAATTTTTAACATAGCACTTGTCCAACACACCCAGCCTTTTAGGAAACATTAGAATAGTTTTGTCTAGTAGGGGCCTATCTTTGTGACCTTTTTGTTTGCTTACAACTCATTTTACGTGACTATGAATCATTTTGTAATAACCAAATGTAAATGCTCTTGTCTCCTCACAGGACCTGTTGATGGTGACCTACCTGTCCAACCTGACCCAAGCACAGATCGCTCTGAATGAGAAGCTGGTCGTGCTCTGAGGACAGTTCTTTAAAGTGTTTCATATTTAATTTTTTGTACTTTTTTTTTTTTTTTTTTTTGACTTGAGAAAAATAAAGACGTTTAACAGTCACATAGTGTTCACACTCTGAGATATTGTAATTCAAAATAATGCAATTTGGTTTATTACACGTTAACAAACATTTTGTAAAGTTATATTACTTTTCCATTTATCTTCTTGCAGTTCAGCCAATATCAAGTTTGACATGTTTTTTTTAAAGTGTCTATTTTATGGCAGCACCTGGTTATTTTCCAACCTGTCAATTATTTGCGTGGTCTATGAAGTGTAGAATATGTCCACAACAATTAGATCTTAGACCCCAAGGTCTTCAAATTACTTGTTTGTCCAACCAACAGTCCCAAAAAAATTCAGTTTGATTCAATGGTTAAAATGGATTATTGACAATGTCTGGCAATACTTTTTCTGTTAAATAAGTTGAACAATTTGTTTGAGGTGTTCCAGAAGTTGATTTCTATGTAACTTGGTTTTTACAGTTTTCGAGACACAATGACACCAACACACATCTAAAACCAAACACTTTATTTTAAGACAATTGCTATTTTTTATTAATCATCTACATTATAAATATACATTCATATCTGAAGCCGAAGTTAATCATTTAAGGTGCAGCAGATCTTTGGGGACCTGAGTTACATGAGAAGCGTAGTGCAAATCGTGGGCATGAAACAGTCACACACATCAGATCAGAGCTTGTCTAGGAAGCACATGTCACTCTTCTACATTATCCGGAAATGCTGATTTCTTATTACTGAGTTGTTGCAGAATCTCAATCAATCTTGATCCTTTTTTTTAGGGCTTAGTATCCGAATTATCTTTTCCGCCTTTGACCATCTTCTCCACGGCCAAGTAGCTTTGCACCGCGCGCTCATACACTGAGTCTCCGGTAGATTTGGCGATGCCTGCTGCCTTCTCTGGGTAGTAGAGTGAGGTGCTTACTGCCACCAGGCCCGCCGGATAGACGAGCTTCTTAATCCTGGAGCCTCTTGCCAAAAACAGCCCCAGGACACCGGTGAAACCAATAACTCCTGCCCGAGGATAGAAGTCCTTAGGCGGGTTCTTCAAGTAGTCGTAAGTGTCGTTCCCGAAGCGCACCACACTTTGAACTTTGGGTTTGATTTTGCCATACGTGCCTTGACACCACAGCACGGACGGCTCCACTACCTTCCGGACGGTGGCGACACTTTGCTCAAGTTGACCCGCTTCAGGCTCCACATAGCGGGGTTGGAGAGGCACGGTGTAGAGAGACAGCTCGTCCCGGAGGAGGGGTACCGGGCCGGGCGAGTCTTTGTCCCCGTCATCGGAAGCGGCAAATACGGTGATAGGGAACAAGCTCAGAGCTCCAGGCATTGCACTACCTGCTGTCACCTTCAACATGACACCCAGTTGGCCATGCACGCACGCACTCACAAGGCTACGGTGTCTGGGGAGGGACATGTATATAACTCGAAGCGATAATTCCGCTGCTTCTCAGTTCACTGTAATTTACACTTGAATGCACAAACATCAATGCCCACATTAATTCAATTATTTTGGATATGTTTTTGATATTAGGCCAAAGTGTTTGTATATCATAGGATGTTCTTATAAACAAGTCTACCATTTCAATAGGCCTATCAGTATTTTCCCCCATTTATGCTAGGCCTACTTTATATCTATAAAATGCCTGTAATTGGGAAATTTTGTAGTTTTCATGCATCACATTTAATTTAATTCATGTTCGAGGGCTTGTCTGTGACGTAATCGGTTCCCAACAGGTCCATGGTTCCCAAGGAAACATGAAAACCTGTGTGTTCGTCTCCAAGGAAACGGAAAAGCGTCGACAGTCAGTCCATCCATTCTTTCAGCGACATTTAGCCCTACATGTAATTATTAAGGCTAAAATAAGTTTTACTGGTCCATTTAAACCATTATTAACGGCGGGGGTGCAGTGACAGTTTGTCTTGGTGTTTTTATGATTTAAAAAAAAAATTGTAAATTAGTTCGTAATTCTGAATGGAGTGTCTCGGAGTATCATCCGGTCAGAGTTTACAGGCCCTGTCTGCTCTGTTATCAACTCAGCAGGAAGAAGACGAGGATGAATCTACAGTAAGTGATTAAATGAAACACATTTAGTGTGTGTAACTGTTCATAGTTCACTATTGCCAACGAGAGCTTCCTTAAAGCCTACAAGTGGCGATGCATTAAGTTACACAATATGCTATTATGCTGCTGCTTCCCTAGTTGTTTTTGTGTGGCTACATGTTTTTATAGCCTATGTCATTTTGTGTTCAGTTTTTTACTTTTCATTGTGTGTGTGTCCCATGTGTGTTTTGTCATTAATGTGAATTATTAGCCGGCCTACTACAATGTAATATCCCTTTGGTGATAAATAAAGTAGGCTACACCATTTATCTATCAGTGATGTCTCAAATAGATAAGCAAGCTCGTAAATAGTTTACTTTGGCACATGTTGCATTCGAATAAATGACTGGATACCATAAGTGTGTATATGAACTGAGTAATAAGAAATATGTTTATCTACACAGAATGTGACATTGGCAGGGATGGGTCCAGGGCACATCGGCCCCCCACCAAAAAAAGACAAAGAAGGTAAAGCTTTGAATGCTTGCACATCACTCATAAGTCAAGATTCTACTCAGATGGCCTAAAGCTAAAAGAGTGTGTGTGTGTGTGTGTGTGTGTTCATGTGTACTTCCTAGTGTCAACTGCCTATGTGAAGAAGAACAGCAAAGATATCTGGAGTGAGGAAGAGGTGGCTGAAGGCTCCCAGTACGATGATTTGGCTGACCCGCGACCACAGCCTGAGTAAGGATACTAGGTTAATGGGGTGCTCGTGGTGTACTGGTTAGAGCATCACCCCATAGAGGCTCAGTCCACATTAGCAGTAATAGACCCTGGTTCGAATCCGGCCAGGGTCGTTCTGTGCATGTCATTCCCCTCTCTGCCCCATTTCATCTCTGTCTCTCCACACTATCAAATGAAGCTTGAAAATGCCAAAAAAAAAAAAAATCCGAAAAAGTTGAATAGTCCAACACTCCACCGAGGTCGTCTTCAGTCCATTTGAGCCTCATCATAACCCAAAAGCCCCACTGTCTTATGTGAGGGGTTTAACTCCCAACTTTTCAATTACGTTACTTTGTTCCACTGATCTTTTACACATAAAGATGGGTCTTTAATTACTCCAAATCCTCGCCATGGTTACCCCTTGTGCTATAAAGTAATTATAGAAGTACAATGGAGAGCCAGACTGCTTGTAGGAAAGTGTTCATCACAATTATATAGTGCCACATTTTTCACACTCCATTCACCTCAGCTGACACTCACTGGCTGCCTGCTTGGCTTTTTGTTTACTATTGATTCTGACAAATGGGATGTCTATATTGACTGTGTTATGTTTGTATGCATGAGTGTATGTTTGTATGCATAAGTGTGTGTGTGTGTGTGTGTGTGTGTGTGTGTGTGTGTGTTTAACCTTTGTGTTCAGGTAGAAGGGATTATTGATCGCGTTTTGTGTGAATGTGTGTGTGTGTGTGTGTGTGTGTGTGTGTGTGTGTGTGTACAACCTTTGTGTGTTTAGGTATGAAATAATCCTGAAGCAGAGTGTGGGGACAGAGGATCTGTTCTTGGGTTTGAACGGGAAGGACCCATCTTCCATGTGCTGTGAAGCCATGCTGGTAATTTATAATCCACTACATAATTTTTATGTTTCACCCAATTGTTTTTTTCTGACACTGGAAAATGAAATATACAGGGATGTGATTAGGGACACAAAGGATACTCCCAATCTCTCAAGTTTGTGCTGATTTTCAGGAAATGTATGTTAAAAAATAGATGACTCTACAAAGCTAAACGCATTTTGAAGCAATTTGTGAATATAACAAAAATGTCAAGCAACTGTACATCCGCCTAGACAAGGCAGAGTAAAGGTAACTGTTTATAAAAGATCAAATCATGTCAAATAAAGAATATGTTTTCCCAACATGCGATGAATCGAAGAAATACATTTCACTACTTTTAAAGTTTTGGATAGGTTTTTTATTTATTTCAAGTTTTTTTAGACTGCATTTAAAGTAAAATAAAAAATAAAATAAAAGGAAGAACAAAAATGCACTTTATATTCACTGATAATAAGAATAATCCGGGGAATCCAGAGAATGAGTCAAGAATCAGTGATGAGCACAGTAAAAGCAGGAACATCAGATGAATATAGTCTAATTACAAAGATCATCAATGACATTCAACAAAGACAAAGAATGAAACATGCCTGAATGAATGAATTACAAATGACAACCCTAATGCGCGGGGCCATCACAGAGTGTGACTGACTTCTAATGATATGGTCATCCAGTCTTGAACTTTCAGCTGCATCTATTTACAGTTGTCCAAGAATCTTCTACAGCTGTTCTTCTGGGGCCCACACTGCTCAGTTACCGCTTTCCTGCATTCTATATATTGCCATCACCTTGTATGTGTAAAGAACTGTTTTTCAACTGCTGTGTCAGCATAGCACAGAAATACATGATAACAAGGTGTTCATTCTTTCTGACCCTTAGGTGAAAATCAAACTACCAGACACTAAAGCAACAGACGTGACCCTGGATGTAAAAGAAAAATTCCTGGATCTACGGACGCCAAAATAGTAAGAAATGCTTTGAAAATGTCCTCTTTTCATTTTCAATCCCCTTAAGATAACACAGGGCACCAGCCTTACCTTCAGACCAAAAAAATAATAATTTTCGATCAGAGGTTCACATCATGATCTGAGTTTTGATCACCACCCTTAACATCTTCCTCTCTCATAATAACACACTCTCAGCCTTGTGCTCTCTCAATCTCTTTCTTTTACGAATATATTTATCATCATTTAAAAGTTTGAAGTGGATATGAGCTTCAGTTTGTGTTAATTCTAGCAGCCCGTTCGGACATAAGCGGTAGTGTTTTTACGATGCCAGCTGTTGTTCCTGGGTGAGCATTCCCGGACAAAGACATTAAGAAAAACTAGGCCTATATAAAAATATCATTCTTTGCACTGATGGTC
Source organism: Ammodytes marinus (assembly GCF_949987685.1). NCBI lineage: Eukaryota > Metazoa > Chordata > Actinopteri > Uranoscopiformes > Ammodytidae > Ammodytes > Ammodytes marinus. The sequence goes on along the minus strand of NC_137213.1, from coordinate 27,050,384 downwards.
TTGCTTGCTGTTACATGTCATTTATGATCATCAGAGGAAAAATTTGACTTTCGGAAATATATATTTTTTTTAAATCACGAAAAAGACAATAAAAAAGAAAAACAAAAACAATGCATACACTACACATAAATAAATAATCAATGCAGTACACTGTCTGTCTGTCTAACCTTTCTTCTGCTCCTGTCTTCAGTAAACTTGGTCTTCATCTCCCACACCCGGTGCACAGCGCAGAGGGAAAGGCTCAGTTCTTCAGTGAGAGAGAGGAACTGGAAGTCACTCTACTGATAAAACGCCTCATGGACTTTATCAACATGCCATAACACACACACACACACACACACACACACACACACACACACACACACACACACACACACACACACACACACAAGCGCAATCAAGGGATCACAGAAAAAGTTGATAAGAGAAATTATCAAGTTCTGTGAATGTTTATTTCATGCTATTTTGACATCTGTCGCCACTGATTCTGAATATTAAAATATGTCTTTTTAATGAATATTTTGCTTTATTATTAAATAATTACTACCCCGATGGTAAATGGTTGGAAATGGTTAAAGAGGATAGGTGCAAATAGTGTAATTACAATACTCACATTTCATTTCGTCTTTATTTCGAAAAATAACAAAGCAAGTAGGCTATGACTATCATACGAATACATATAACACAAAAAAACAATAATTATAAAGTGTCATAAACAATATTTATAAAATAAATGTTGTGTCTTTGTTCGAAAAGGAGTGAGAGGAAGCCGAAGCTGTATTCCCACCCCTTATTCAACTGCTCTTAATGATCATAATGTAGGCTAGGCTACATTATCTATATTTCATTTACATCACGTGCCTATATCATTTACACAAAGAATTATCATGGTAAACAAAAAAAGTCATTTGAATATGAAGGAACAAAGTTACGCATAAGTCTTATAATTTACAAGTTGAAAAAGAGGAAAGAATAAGGGACATTATTAGGGGCCCCATGCATGTGATTGCTTTAGCCCCTAAATACTAAACCTGCCCGTGACTACATTACGGTAAAGTTTTAAAGTCACACATTTAGGATTATAGTCATGAACACCTATTTAGTTTGTAGCATCCCCTGGGCCAGACTGGGTGTGCAGACTGTGTGCCACACCTCCTAGCATCGCTCCAACATCACGGCACTGAGCGGTGGTGTGATCATGTGACTCTGTGCATTTCCGACACAACAATACAACAGCACCGTATCGGTCTGGTCCTCCTTGCGTTCACGCTGCCACTGTCTGTCCCCCGCCCCGCGGCTCGGTCTCGGCATGGCGGACGGCGAGAGGTCCCCGTTACTATCCGATCTGGGAGAAGGCAATCTGGGCAGCGGCAACGGCGGGGTGTCGCCCGGAGCAGCGCCCTACGGTGTGCCCAACAAACCCCAGGGTGAGTATCCATGGAGCTCAGCCTCTCTCCTCCACCAGCCAGCCCTGGAGTTAGCTTAGCATTCCTTAGCCCCCACCACTGACTGGGCATTCTGGTTAGCATGCTAGCTCAGCTTTGGAAAGCCCTCAGTGTCGGGTATGTAGGGACTGTAGCATGCAGCTCAGCAATATTATTATGGCATGTTTTATTTACGTTTCATTACACAAATTGCTGCACGTAAATTTAATAGCTGAATTGTCAACTCTGCTCTCTCATGCTTGACAACTGTAATGCTTAGCTAGCTAGCATCGGTGGAACACCTGATATGATTGACGGAGAAGAGAGCCAATAGGGAGCCCGCTAGACTGAGCTGCGACCAATGAGCGTTCACGTAGGGCGGGACTTAGTTTAATGCATTAATGGGAAAAGCATGATATGTGTTTCCTATATGACATTGTAAAAGGGTTTCTTATAATGGGTTTAATGGTTTTACTCTGACAACCTCAGTCAGACTCGCACAGACCCCTAAAGTCTGAAAGGTGTTGGAATTATAGAACATTAAAATATTGCCTTTATTTGACAATGCTTACCAGAAATCAGGGTTCTTAAAGTTCATTACAAATTGTTGAATAAGTTAAAGTAGAAATAAGGTATTAAAATGTCTTGAATAAAGACATGGGGAGAGCGGGCTATTATAGAACAATAGTTCTTTGAAACGTTGCAATTTAAAAATGGAAATTGTCCCATTTATTTCCTATATTTTCCTCTTTTTTTACTTCTCTCTGTCTTTCACAAATACTCAGCCAGACCCTCATTTGTTGAAGCTACTACGCTCCACATTCCAGACGTGTTTTTTCTTCTAAAGCTCCTTTCAGTGGAACACAAGACCAAATCGTATTATGTCGTTAATCGTAACCGTAACGTAAGAGGCACCATGTCATGGGAATTTTTTTTTTTAATCCATTGCACAACTCTTGTGACTTTTCCTTCTAAAGGTGGAGTCAGCGATTCTGGAGAACGCTAGTTGTCAAATATATTTTTTTTAAATCAGTGAATATCCCATGATTCCCCTCATGATCCGCTACCTGTCCGTACTGTGTTCAGTGTTAAAAAAATAAGTTTTCATACACAGCCAAGGCTCTGTAAACTGGTACTGGAAAAAAGGGTGTGTAATCAAAAGGCCCCGTCGTAGCTAGCAACATACATGTGTTAACAGAGCCTGGGCTGTTTATTAACAATTCATTTTTTTGGCGCAACTTGTGTGGAGATATTCACTGGTTTTGACCAAAAAAAAAGTGATTTTGACAACAAGCGTTTTCCAGAATGACTGACTCCACCTTTAACTACATTTCATTCATTGGTTCCCTTCCTTGTCCAGGCTTCCCGCCGTTCCCCAGCCCCACCCAGCCCTCAGTGCTGCTGGGCGAGGACCCTCCACCCTACTCCCCCCTCACCTCCCCGGAGAGCGGCAGCGCCCCTGTGATCAGCTGCAGGGTCTGCCAGAGCCTCATCTCTGTCGAGGGCAAGATCCACCAGCACGTGGTCAAGTGTGGCGTTTGCAATGAGGCTACGGTAGGTTTGTAGAGGAATTCATACAACCACATCTCACTCAAAAACACACAACATACACACACAGAAGTGGTCATTTATGAGGGTTGTTTCACACAGATTACAAGAACCTATTTTCTCTCATGCCGTAGTGAGGTCTACTCACGCATAATATGGATTTTAGTGGGATAAGCGTTTCTAAGACTGTAACTCCAACCAAATACAGTAGAGTTGAATGTAAAATAATTTCGTTTCTGGTGCTTAAATAATTGACTTTCCACAATCTGTATTACTGTGGATAATCCATTGAGCCCAAAGTCAGGCCAATAATAGGCCCTATTATCCCTTTCAAAATATTGTTGTTAAAGTTAAACCAACTCTTTAAATGAACTGTATATTTTGAATTTGTTTATTAAGGTGGGCAGTCAGTCAAGTTTCTATGCTGAGAATTGTCCACCTAGTCAGAGTTGGTTAGCTTCAAGAAGTTGTTTTTTCGAGGAAATCCTATGACACAATCACTCCTAACTGTGTAATTTTGTTTATTCCAAACCTAGAGTGTTCACTTATTTAATCTGGTTGGTTTGGTCAGCTGAGTGCAAGACATTTCAACTTGTTTGAGGACCAAAATATCACAGTGATACTTGTTATAAAGGAGGTATGGGTCCTCTTCAAAATGGGCGTAGCTGTTAAGACATATCTGTAGACAGGATGTATGATAAGAAAAATTAACACTTGTACAAATTCTAAAGCTATACAATTATACCTCGTTAATCTTCAGATCCATTAGGCCGTCTTGACGTGATAAAGACTTGTTTCACTATATTGTTTAGTCAGCTCTTTGCCGGTCCATTAACTAGACAAGAAGGTATGGATATGGACTAAAAGCACATCTACAGTATGTGTTTGGTGTATTAATACCAGTGATCAGAATGAATTGGATTGCTATATATATACTTTAATGATTCAGTTTGACTGGTCAAAAACTGAAAATGTGTTACCTGTAAGTTCTTATGACATGTTGACCGTTAAGCTTTTTTCCCTTAGTCTAAAGTCAAAGGAGTTTTTGAACCAGACTGAGTAAAATGCTGATATTGAAAATAAGCAGAAGGGTTGCAAATGTTGGTCCAAATGTTGAAAAATAGTTCCGTAGTTAAAACCACTGACTATGGTACTGGAAACCAGGGTTCGATTTGCAGTCGGGGCATGTCCAATGAAGGTCCTTACTTAGGCAAGACCCTCAATGCTAACTGCCTACCTCCAGTTGAAAGGTTTTTTGGATAAAATAGTCTGCAAAATGACATGTAATGTAATGTTAAAAAACTCAAGCTCCACCACTTTTTTAAAACAGAAGAAGCACTGTTTTGTATTTTTTTTTGTTTTTTTTGTTTTGTTATGTCATTGCAATAATGTAAGATGTTATTTCATATTATATGACTGTGACGGACTGTATTTTATGCTGTTTAAACTGAAATAAAACTATTTCTGAAAAAAAAAAAAAAACTCAAGCTCCTCTGCCAAAACCAGAGGCAGTACATAAAGTCAACCTGACATCTTGACAATAGTCTCATAGTCATGTTCCTGTTGTAATTACACAAGATGTCGCAATTAACTTGACATTGATACATAACTACAGAATGTACTGTCACGCACAGCAGAAAACCAGGAGGACAGATGCATTTTTACTTCCCTTCAATTAAAAAAAGAATTGTCCAACAGATGCATAGGTAAATTTGAAATGATCAAGTCTTAATCACATCTTTGACGAAATGGGAAAAAAACCGATCTTAACGATTTTTGACAAATGTAGAGTGGTGCTGAATACAACAAAGCTGTGTGTGTGTGTGTGTGTGTGTGTGTGTGTGTGTGTGTGTGTGTGTGTGTGTGTGTGTGTGTGTGTGTGTGTGTGTGTGTGTGTGTGTGTGTGTGTGTGTGTGTGTGTGTGTGTGTGTGTGTGTGTGTGTGTGTGTGTGTGTGTGTGTGTGTGTGTGTGTGTGTGTGTGTGTGTGTGTGTGTGTGTGTGTGTGTGTGTGTGCGCGATTCACAGGTTGTAGGCTTAAAGCTATGTACAGATGGAAGAGTGAAAAATAAGAAATGTGTCCAGATGCACCAGTTGGCAATACGAGCCATTCTACAGCTGGTGGGAACATATGTACATGCACAGAAATATGTCCGCGGTATTCATATGTAAATCAGTGTGCACAACCTTGTTAACATAACACACAAAAATGCATGTAGAATTAAATTAGCCTGGATTAGCACACACACCCACCGTTAACATTACAGATGGATGTTGCATCATACAGCCATGTGTTAGAAGTCCCAAGCGCTGGCTACTTTCCAAGGCTTCGTACGGGAATGTGATATATATTTCAACTGTGTGGGACGGCAATTATCATTTGTATAAATGTAAATGGCTTTGATCTATTCTCGTCTGTGTTGGTTTTAATGGGGGCGGTTTCCCCCCTTCTCTTAATTAGGCTGATAAATGATGACTCATATTGTGATATTATACTTTTGTCTAGCACAGGCTTTAATTTAACAGTTGGGTTTGGGATGACAACCAGTATAAGTAAACAATATAAATGGTTATTTTTTCTGCCACAGATTCACTTTGCAAATTGAGACGAGTTGAGAGAAATGATCACACATTGAGACAGATCCTGCAAAGTTTAATGATATATTTAATCAAAGAAACTTCATACATTTCTATCGTGGGGAAAACAACTGAACATACCTTTTTTTAATAAAGGTAGGAGTTAGTGCAAGACTGTTGTATGAGTCATTAATATAAGTATTATAAGTGTGAATTCAGAAGTAGTGAGTAGAAATAATTTATTTTGGTCGATATTAACAGTTTTCCATCCGGAATACACATATTAAAAAAATAATAATAATTAAATAAAAAACAAAAATATTTGATTTAAAACGAAAGAAAAAAACATAAAAAAGAAATGGACCTTTAAAGCTGTAGGCTGATGCTTACTTACTATATGCTTGGGGTGTGTTAAATAACCTCAAAATATTACAAACGTTTTTTTTTATGAATATGTCAGCAAGTTGTGCCTGAAGTGATAGGGACAATGAGGCACCAACGGTAACATGCTGTATGATGAATGCACTCCTTTGGTTCCTTACCTGAGACTGAAGTACAACAGCCACTTCCAGTATCTCACAAGAACACTTCTCTCCCTCGAGTAGTATCGGTTAATTGCCGTCCATCAAGAATAATTGTCTTGCTATCTCTCCTGCTATTCTAATACATTGTTCCCCCTGTGTGTGTGTGTGTGCGTGTGTGTGTGTGTGTGTGTGTGTGTGTGTGTGTGTGTGTGTGTGTGTGTGTGTGTGTGTGTGTGTGTGTGTGTGTGTCTGTCTCTCTGCAGCCCATTAAGAACGCCCCAGCAGGGAAGAAGTACGTCCGCTGCCCCTGCAACTGTCTGCTCATCTGCAAAGTCACTTCCCAGAGGATCGCCTGTCCCCGGCCATATTGGTGAGGAGTTCTTTCCGCGCGCGCGCGCGTGTGTGTTTTTACTTGTACAGGAATCTTTGCGAGGACCAGTTTGAGCTTTTTACAATCGGAGTGAGGACATTTTTTCGAAAATAAGGAAACTCTTCTTGTTAGTTGAGGGTTAACACTAGGTTTTAAGGTTCACATATGAATTAGGGTTATGTTAGGGTTTGTACATGGGTTGGGGTAAGGCATTTAGTTTTGATGATTAGGGTAAAGCGCTAGGTAATTCAGTATGTCAATGAGCGTCCTCACAAAGATAGAACTACAAGAATGTGTGCGAGTACCTGTCTGTGTTTGTGTGTGACTACCTGTCTGTGTCTGTGTGAGTAAGAGAAATGAAGCAGAGGCTACACAGTGCTCTGGTTGCAGCAGTCCCTCAATTAAGGCTTTGCTCCCGGCGCCGTTTACATGCAGCGCTCAGTCAGCCGGAGGAGGAAATAACGGCCTCATTAAACCAGCTACATCACGTCCTTCACCTCTGCATATCCTCCATAGTATGAGACTGTGTGTGTGTGGGGAAAACACAGTGTGCAGTGTGTGTTATGTTGGGACACATTTCATCCAGGAATAGTATAATCAAAGGTGAAATAAATAAAATGTTGAGGTTTTACATTTTCAACCAGCACGGTTTAAAAAAAATCCCATTGAGACCGAAGACTCTTTTTCAAGGGAGACCTGTTCCCATTCCCACATTACCATTCATACACCGATAGCAACTTAACTATCTGGAGCAATTTAGGGTTCAGTGTCTTGCTCAGGGACACTTCGACCTGTGGCGGGGGGACTGGGGATAGAACCACCAACACCGTAGTTGAGGGGGGACCACCCTACCCACTTCGCCACAGCCACCCATTAGCCACTAAATTCCCTGGAGCTACTATGTTCATGTTGCAAAGTCAGAGATCAGAAATAACACACACGCCCCTTCCTACAACCCAATCTTGTCGGAAGTAAACAGGAAATGGTTGCTGAAAATTCCAACATGTTTGTGAAATAAATGTTCTGTCAGTAAAACAAACAGACATCAGTCAGGTCACACACATATGTATTGGTAGTTTTTATCTGAATAATTTTTTTAAATATAGTGAAACAAGGCTTATGTCAGTCAGTCTAAATGTGTGACTTTGGCAGCCCATCTGAACACCATGCTTCTGCAGACGAGGTGTAATTGCTAAAGACAGATAAGATTCCTTGTTGACGCCCCAGGCATAGTACTGGTATGTGAAAGAGAAAAACATTTTTTAGCCATAATTTGTCATTTTCTGCTGCTGTGCGAATGTGTATACATGTTAAAGCTGTACACCATCACAACATCTTGTTATAAAGATCTGAAAGACATAATTCACCTGTCAGCTCCGGTGCAGATCATACGGTAATTCTAAATGCTGATTTGAGATTTGCATGTTTAAAATATGCACATTACTCCACCTGGATCTCATAAGCACATATATGCTTGAAATTGGATGATGTGCTTACAATTTGTTGGCAGGAAAACAACAAGCTTTCACCTTCACAGCTGTGTGTGTGTGTGTGTGTGTGTGTTTCTCTGATGTAAGTGTTCATAATCCTGCTTTTACTTCAGTTGACCAAATGTTTACATATTAAATCAAAGTAAGGCCAAAGGGTTGTGTATATATGTATTTCTCATAGCCCACTTTTTCCTGCATTGCATTACTCTGGAGACTTTACCTCCACTGTCAGTGTTTTGCATGGAGAGCAGACATGCTGTCTAAAGCAGACACATCTCAGTGCGAGTGTGTGTGTGTGTGTGTGTGTCTGTGTCTCTCTGTGTGTGTGTGTGATCAGTGAGTCTGAGGGAAGGCGCTTGGGGGAAAAGCAGTTTGAGTGGTAATGAGAATATTGGCTCCAAAGAAAACACTGCCGTCAGCCGTTCCAAACTGTCAGTGACACGTCAGGCACACAACACCAGACTGTGATTGTTTACTTGTAGGCGGAATCTGATTTTGAGTGATTTGTGATGATGTGAATGTTGACTCTGTCTTTGTGTGTGTGTGTGTGTGTGTCTGTGTGTGTGTGTGTGTGTGTGTGTGTGTGTGTCTTTCTCTTTCCAGTAAGAGGATAATAAACCTGGGCCCGGTTCATCCCGGTCCGGCCAGTCCAGACCCCCAGCCGGCCGGGGCACGCGTCTCCTGTGGACACTGCAGTAACACCTTCCTGGTATGAAACAACTTTCTATACTTAAAAAAGAATATATTTTTAATGAGCTTAAAGGAAACTTTTTATGAATCTTTGTGACCTGAACAAATAACAACAGGTTTTAGAATCACACTTTTTATAATTCCACAGTTAAAGGGTGGAGAACGCTTGTTGTCAAAATCACTTTTAGTCAAAATCAGTGAATATCTCCTAGATCCACAACTGGTCTATACTTTGTGTGTGCTGGACATAAAAATGAATTGCTAATACACAGCCTAGGCTCTGTAAACTGGTATGTTAAAAAAGGGTATATAAACAAAGGAGCCCCCCCCCCCCGTAGCTAGCAACATGCCTGTTGACAGAGCCTAGGATGTGTATTCTGTATTAAAACATTTAGGCAAAAAGTGAATTCCAGAATCAGTGACTACACCTTTAAATGAATCATTTGGCATTTAGGTTGTTTTAATCCATTCAAACACTGAACTGGACTGTTTCTTGGAAGACTTCATGAAGTCACTGCTCCCTGTCTTAAAACATAATGCCAACATCGATCTCCTCATTCAACTCCTGGCAAAGAAAGGCGAATAAATTAATTTCCCTAAATGTTCTTCCATCTTGACCTTTTACAGTTCATGTAATAGTCTGAGCTCAAAGGTCCACTCACTAGATTTGAACTCTCAAATTGGTGGCATCTGAAGTGTAGTTTTTTTTTTTTTTTCTACAAAAAAATCCATTCATTGATTTGCCCTAATCAACCTCTAAGACCCTCAGTTAGAAATGCAACATCAGTACAACCAGTTAATCAGGTCTCTGGCACAAGTCCGCACCTCTCTGCTTTCTCTGAAGGAAATACATCTGAAAAAAGACATAAAATAACCTCCACTAAAAAGAGCCAATATACAAGAAAAACTTTTTTTTAGAGAGGTGATGCATTACTATGCTAAATAGCTGATTAACATGGGATGCAATTTGCAGTTTTATTTAAAAAATTCTGTTTTTTCTTTTTAATATACAAAATTATTGTTTTAAGGTAAGTAATCAACTGGCAAAGTTTCATGAGGACATCTAAACGTTTTAAATATTACCCTTAATATACCCTTAAGTATCTTTAAGTATCTTTATCTTTTAAGTTGACACGTTGAGTAGGCCTGTGAGGTTTGTGTTTTGCACCGTACTGTAGCACAGCCAGACAAGTGAATTATTGAAAACATCTTATCCCCACACGGCCAAGAAACCGCTGAGTTACTGACGTGAATCAATAACTCCATCAACTCTCTCTTGATATATTCGGGGCCATTTCTGTGCCAAAGGGGAAGTAACATTTTTACTTAGTGCTCCTTAACAATGAGTGGGACAGTGAGAGATGTTGTGTGTGTACATATGGTGAAAGTGATAGGGAGAGAAATAGAAGAATGGTAGTCCTAAAAAAATCCCTTAGATGGATGTTACAGAGTGTGTTTAACATTCAGTGGTACATCCCCCTCTCACCTGCCTCAAGCCCGCGGCTCAAACCAAAGCCAAATCTTTGCCCTGGGTGACTTTGCACTGATCCTATTGTGGCAGATGTGCTGATAATGCTACTCAAGATATTTTTTTCCCCCCCTTCAGAATAAGTAGAATGTAGTTGGAATGCCACAGTGTACATTCTGCTCTGAGCCGTTTTATAAATCTATCACAGTCTGATGTTAGTGGAAGGAATACATGTCTAATCCCAAAGAGAAGACTGTTTTTCTTTCTCTTTTTCTTTTACATGGCAAACAAGATTCAAGATTCAAAGTGTTTCTTGTCGTATGCACAATAAGAAACATGTTCTCAGTCATACAATGAAATTCTTCCTTTGTTTTCCACAGACTGAATGCCAAGAATGAAACATGCAATATACAAGTAAAATAGAAAAAAAAGCAGCAACAATACAGAATATACAATGTACAAGGCAAATAGAGAAGCCTACAGTGCCTGTTGTCAGGAACTGGGATGGTTGTTGTGTGTTATATATTTTTTATAATATGTCAGCAACTCGTGCAGCAGCTAGAGTATTTAAAGAAGAGAAATCTGTAATTCTACTAGGAATTCATAGTAAAGTAGTACCTTGCTGACACCATGTGACATTGACTTAAGTACCAGCAACACCACTGCAGATTTACATGTGGTTTTAAGGTTGAATAATCATTTAGTCAGTTGGTCAATCAACAAAAATAATCAAATATTGATCATTTAAAGGTTCAGTGTGTAGATTTTTTTTTTGTCGGCATTATTCAGAACAGACTTGTGTGGAAAATTGGAGTGTTGCAATCTAGAACTTTTACCACTATATGATGCCAAAATACTCCTATATTACACACTACCTTTTATCAAGTAAAATGTCAAACAATGTCTGTGTTCAAATACCCATACTTTCTGCTATTTAGTATGGTAGAAAAAAGATGTAGGATGTCCCAATTCTTGTGGTCGATCTAGTATGCTTAAAAAATACCCGGATGTCTACTAGATATGTTCCGCGATTTTTATTGTTGAAAACAGCATCCTATTTGGGCGAGGCAAGATCAAGGCGGGAATGTTATGATGAAATAAATAAGTACAAGTATGTCACAAGTGTAGCATACTGCAGTGCTTCCTAACTAGATCATTTTTATGGTAAAATGATGTAGTATGTAGAATAGAAAAACAGAAAGAGTATGCGATTTGGAATGCAGGTAATTGCTCGTACCGTCTTCTCAAATGTTAGGACTGTTGCTTTTGTCCATTTTATATTATTGCATTTTTTTATATTTTGGATTTTCACTCAAGCCTTTTCAAGAAATCCCCTTTTGAACTCAGAACAAGTTATATGGACTTTCATTTTTTTGTGTGTGTGTTTTGCAGACTCCATACCCAATTAATCTAATAGTCGGGGCTTTTACTGCAATACAAACGTTTGATGGCAAACAACCCTCATTACACACAGCCCCCTCACACCCCTAACATTAGCCACAGGTCACTTATATAAAACCTTCTGTACAGGAGAAACACATTATAAAACACATTATGAGCCAGCAGTGTGAATGACTTTTGAAGTGAACCTTTAAAGCACTTACAATTATTTGCTCTTTTCTATTCCCTGCCCAACCAGACTTGCTTTATTATTTAGCTATTTTACGCAATATGTTTTAAAGCCTCTGGAAACCTGGTCTTAAAAAGTTAGAAGTCACAATATGATATCAAAGTTGGGTGTCTCAATAAGCTTTTACACATTTTTTGATTGAAAATAAATGTACATAAATAAACTTCTTCCCACTCCTTTTCGAAACATGGCGTTACAATTATTAAGTATTTGTCATTCATTCAATGTCTAAATATTGTTACCACTATAATGTTTTTTGGCTGAAAACTGAAGGTCACACATGATGTCTTTTCCTCTTTGTGATTCCAGTGGACAGAGTTCACAGACCGGACACTGGCCCGCTGCCCGCACTGCAGGAAAGTGTAAGTAGCTCCAAGGCAATTCATCACCCTCACTGTACTTTGACTATGAAGAATTACTTTGACAGGCACTTAGCTCAAACTCATTGTGTGTGTGTGTGAGGGCGTGTGTGTGTGTGCGTGTGTGCGTGTGTGTGTGTGTGTGTGTGTGTGTGTCTGTGTGTGTGTGTGTGTGTGTGTGTGTGTGTGTCAGACAGCAGGTAATAGGTAGGCCTCAGGGTCTACTTCAAGGACAGGACACGCTAGTTTTTCTTTTTGGTATCAAACTTGTAAGATTTTGTTTGTGTGACTCTTCTCTTCAAATAAATTCCTCGGCAGCCCTCGAGGTGTTTACACATCTTGCGGTTTTCTGATCTGTCGGATTATTTTGCGCCGCATGAGTTTCCCTTGAACTTGACCACTAAACACATTCCTTTATCACTATCTCCGTAAGCTTCTTAACGTGGTCACCAAAGATCTCGTGACTTTAAAGAGACTACTAAGAAAGTCTTAAATGTTTCTGAAACAGTCACATGTTTCCTCTGATGATTATAAGTGCCCCGTAACAGCAAACGAGACCATGAGTGAAAAGAATGCCATTTTTTTGTATATAGGTATTATTAATGCCTTTGCACGGGTCCAATTCCCCGCCAATTTAGATGAAACAATTTACAGCAGGAAGGCCAGAAAAGCCTGTGTTTATGAACGCTACTAAATAAAAGTTTACTTTGCTTCACCATGGTCATTTTACCATTATTAATCCGTCATAGTCACAGTCAGAATACCTTTGTAGTGGTCGCAGGCGGCGGGTAAATAATACAATCGGTGATGGCTGAATTCAGGGTCCTCCTCGAGAACTTAAATAGAAACTGATCCATTGAAAATGTCATTAGAAACGCTAATCATACAGGCGCTCTGGTGGGGTAGTGGATAGAGCGCGTACCATATTGGCTCCGGCCTTCGTTGCAGTGGTCGCGGGTTCAAATCCAACTCGAGGACCTTTACTCCATGTCATTCCCTCCGTCTCTCTGTCTCCCCATTTCGACTCTGTACTATCTAATAAAGCTTGAAAATGCCATAATCTTAAAAAAAAAATGCTAATCATAGTTTAGATTTCTACTCACTTATATTCATTTAGGTTCATTCCCTAACACAAGTATAAACGTCCTCTCCTCCTGCAGCTCCTCTATTGGTCAGCGGTATCCTCGGAGGCGGAGCTTGTGGTGTTTTCTACTCTGCTTGCTCTTCAGCATCTCAACCGCCGGACTGATGGTGAGTGAATGCTACCACACACACCTCACTAACAGTCAGTATTAAAGGTGTAGTCACGCTTGTTGTCGAAAATCGCTCTCTGTCAAAATCAGTGTGTATATATCTTTAAGGCGTCAATACACAGCCTGGGCTCTGTAAACTGGTATGTACACAAAGGGTATGTTAACAAAGTGGGCCCACTGTAGCTTGTGACATGCCAGTTTACCAGAGGCAAGGCTGTGTATTAACACTGGATTTTTTTTTAAGCACACACACACACACACACACACACACACACACACACACACACACACACACACACACACAGTATGTTAAGGTAGTGGATGTTGAGGAGATATTCTCTGATTTTGACAAAAAAAAAGTGATTTTCAACCACAAGCATTATTCCAGCTTTTTTGATAAGATATTATAAATGACTGGCTTGTAGGCTTTTTCCATTTTACCAGACTGAAAATAACAGAAAAGAACAATGTCAAACTAGTAATCTGTCCTCCCTTGTTAGTTTACAAAGTAAAACCTTTACAATGACAAATGAAACAAAGGGAAACACACACACACACACACACACACACACACACACACACACACACACACACACACACACAAACACACACACACACAGTAGAAACAAAGCATTGCGATTCTAATCTATCTGCCTTTTTTTGTTGGCTCTTGTTTAACATGGAGGGAGTGCGACACTCAGCCGCTCTCCAGACACATTGTGACAGCTCTCTATTTGTCAGGGAGATACAGCAGACAGACACAGAGCTACTTTGAGCTGAAAGCAACACCCACCCCAATAGCACAACACATTTATATAACTTCTGGCTCTAGTTTTCAGCTCCTGTTGTCCCCTCTACTTATTTTTCCAAGGGTAGTAAAGTATTCTGTATGATCCGTTTTCAGTTATTGCTTTGATTCAAATAGGAAATAGTAGGAATGCAACAGTAGACAAATCTACATATTATCAAATCAAACTTTACCTATAGTTACTTTCGTGCAAAATTGCAATACCAGGTGCTTTAACAGTAAAGGGGAAATAAAGCAATACCAATAAGTTAAAAGTAATAACATAGCACACATTAATAAATAGAGATACATATGCATACATCAGTGCAAAGCTAGTCTCGCACAGCCAGACCAAACTTGACACATTCTGCTTTACAAACAGCAGAGGGCGCAAGACGAACATGAAAAGGATCCCTGTAGTTTCCACACACACACACACACACACACACACACACACACGCGCGCTGAACAGACAGACACACACACACACACACACACACACACTGAACACAGCATGCCTACGTGCCTGCCAGCATTTGTAACAGTAAGCAATTGGGCATGCAATAAATATGCTGTATTGACAACATTGCCTAATGCCGGTGTAGTGGCAATAAATGTCACAACACAAGCTCAGGTTGTGTTTAATACAAAAGTGAGTTGTTTTAATTATGAGAATGGCTCAAGAGCACAGGATTTGACAGGTTTTTAATCCCAACGTTGCATCAATAAAACACTGTGGGCAACAACCCCAAGGCAAAGTTATCGGGAACAAACTTCATATCCAGTCTGCGTTTAATTAGGATTAAGATTGCAGTGGTTTTACAACACATGTAGGTGGTTAGAAATCGAAGATAGCTAGAAAAATGTATAACCATAATATCAGTAGCTGTGTGGAGCTGGGCTGTTTTCACGAGTTAAAGGTGGAGCCAGTGATTCTGGAGAATGATTGTTTTTCAAAATCACTTTTTGTAAAAATCTGTGAATATCTCCTCACGATCTGCGACCTGTCTGTACTGTTTGTGCTCTGAAAAAGAATCCAGTGTTGATATACAGCCTAGGCTCTATAAACAGAGGGTATGTAAACAAAGGGGCCCACAGTACCTAGCAACATGACCGTTTACAGAGCCCAGGCTGTGTATTAACAATGGATTTTTTTTTCCACCGCACACAGTGCAGACCGATAGCAGATCGTGAGGACATATTCACTGATTTTGACCTAAAATTTTTTTTAAAACAAGCCACCAGAAGTTCACCAGAATCTCTGACTCCACCTTTTAAGATTTTGAGGTCCCTAAGAGCAAACTTAGTCATTAAGACTTAACAGGAGAAGAGGGAAGAACTTAATTTAACTTAAGGCTGATGCACACATATTTGTTTTAAGCATATTTGATGTTATTTCAGCATTGCTTGCCTGTTTCAATGAACTAATGGTTAGATACAACTGCTAGGAACACTCTTTTTTTATATATACTGATAAAAAGAGAAAAGCATATGTCTGCCAGTGTTTCTGTGTGGCCAACCTTATCTGGATGACTGGTCGTGGACCTGAACACACTCTGTGGTTTGTAGCATTAATCATCTGAGTCAGGGCTGTGTATCATCCCGGAGTTATCTGGCTGTCAACATTGTGAGCAAGATTATTTATTACCGGGATTTCTTTCTTTTTTCCCCATTATGATTGTTTTTCTTTTATTGTCAACATACATTCATAGAGGTAGTAACAACAATATCAATTATTTTCTTTCATTTCACAGGCTTGAGCCTTGTAAAGAAAGAAATAAAGCTGTAAAGAAAAAAGTATAGGTGCAAAGTATAGTAAAGGAAAAATACAGGGTACAAACATTTAAAAAAAAAAAAAGGTAAATTAATTAATAAATGCAAGACAAGAAAATACTGAAAAAATGCCTGTCTTTGAAAAAAAATATGTTTCACACACAGGTGAAACAGTTCTTTTCATACTGGATATATATGGAGTAGGAGTGAGGAATAGGATCATTTCATTGCATTGGGCCGTTTGCATTCTGAATTAACTCGGTATATTCCTCGGATTTCTCATATTCCTGAGAGAGCTGTTAACCGGCAAAATATATACGCAAAATATTTCTTCCTAAATCCTGTCTCATAATATTTTCTCTGACTCTTTAAGCCCATATTAGCTTTGCTCTGGTATTATGATGACTTTTCAAACACAGATTCATATTTGCGTATCCTCCAGAATATCCCTGCGGGTCCTCTCAAAGTTACTTCTGCCATCTTCATTAAGCACTTCTCTCTCGAGCAGCTGCATACTTAATGCTTGGAGGGAATTGTATTTTCTCTTCAATCTCTCAGTCACTCTCTGAGAATTAAATATTTGCTTTTTTCCGTCAAAATGTGCTCATTTCAAACAGTGGGAATTCATTTGTCTGGTGCAGAGGGATTAACTAAGGACTATGGAAACATGAGACACACGGAAAGTTTTAGGTGTGTGTGTGTGTGTGTGTGTGTGTGTGTGTGTGTGTGTGTGTGTGTGTGTGTGTGTGTGTGTGTGTGTGTGTGTGTGTGTGTGTGTGTGTGTGTGTGTGTGTGTGTGTGTGTGTGTGTGTGTGTGTGTGTGTGTGTGTGTGTGTGTGTGTGTGTGTGTGTGTGTGTGTGTGTGTGTGTGTGTGTGTGTGTGTGTGTGTGTAAACAGTAAAACATCTTTAAATTCTAAAGTCCGATGCAGGCCTCATTCATATGTAGGAATAATCCCATATGAATTTGATATGTCTAATTTCTTCTGCGATGTAAGCGGACAGGTCGGATATTACCTTTTCATCGCGATTCAAATGTCTTCCCCTTTGTCCGTCCCACACGTTGCTGGTATTAATACACAGCCTAGGCTCTGTAAACAGCCATGTTGCTAGCTACGGTTGGCCCCCATTGTTTACATATCCTTTGTACATACCCATACCGGACCCATTTACAGAGCCTAGGCTGTTTATAAACACTGGAATTTAGTTTTTCTTGATTTTGACAAAAAGGGATTTTGACAATATGCTTCCTCCAGAATCTGTTAAATGTAGATGTAAGCAGACAGTAAAAAAAAATATGATATAGGTGAAAAAATTGGAATTCGGCAAGACAAGAAAGTGTAACTACGGCTTAAGCAATAGCATTAATAGCATAGATAACAAAAAATAAACGGGCTGGTTCCTCTTTTAACAGTAACACTCACTGTATACGTTCAGTACGTGGATGGAATTCTGCACAGTTTGCGTCAACATAAATGGGTCACATAATAAATGCATAGAAGAACATTTTCAAACCCTAATTGCGGCTTTAGATCTTCTGCTGGTTCCCATCATTAACGCCTGATTGAACCCGAGCTCATTATAACCACCATATCATACTCTGTCAGAATATGCTTAGAATTCCCTTGAAAGGCCTTTAAAAAAAAATGTCTTGCTAATTTTCTTGCTATTTCGCCTCTCCCTCTCTCCCTCTCCCTCTCCCTCTCCCTCTCCCTCTCCCTCTCCCTCTCCCTCTCCCTCTCCCTCTCCCTCTCTCCCTCCCCCTCCCTCTCTCTCTCTCTCTCTCCAGGCTGGCACGTGGGTGAAAGCTCAGACCTACCAGGGGATCTACGCCTCGTGGGCCGTGCTGCTGCTGCTGGTGGTGGTCACCCTGATCCGGGCTTTCTACTGGGCCTGTATGAGGGTCAGCCAGCCCCTCCAGAACTTCACATAGACCCCCTACCCTCTACCCCCTACCCTTCTCCTACCCTGCCACACCCTTTTCAAGAGGAAAAAATCGCTTTAAAGAAAAGGAAAAAAATACCCCACAAAAAAATATTTATTTAAAAATCCAACTCCAGAGAGAAACAGTTCCCTTCTCCGTCTTTCCCCTTTTAGTTAAATGTCTTTCTAAAACTGGATGGTGATAGCGAATGGCGGCGATTGCTATATATCTTATCGGTAATTATGATGAAGCGTATAGCCTACTATTGTACTGTTTATCTGTTCTAATCTCGTGGCCAGTGGGGGGAGGGGTTTATTTTAACATTATAATTATAACAGTTATAACAACAACAAAAATCCCGGTTCTCTTTCCTCCCCTTGCGCTATTTCTACATTTTGGATTAAGTCCGTGGCACATCTAGTTGCACTCGCGCAACCTCTGAGACAGAGGGCTTTAAGTCACATTTTAGTTGTGAATATATAAATATACATCGCCCCTTGTTTTTGATTAGGGGAGACGCACTCTTCCTTCAAATCCTAATTTGACATTAGGTTTTAGTATTCAAGCATTTATCGTTTATTTTTTTCAAAAACGAGAAAAATATTTTTTTGTGACAAGCGGACGATGAAGTCAGACGAAGCTAAACCAATGGATGTCAGTATAGAGACGTGTGGCTAGAAGGGACATGGGCCTGCTTATTGTGAATCGTAAGATCAAGTAAGGTGTTGAAATGTGTCCTAAAAAAATATGTAATTTGGCCGTGTGTAGAAGGTAAGGCTGTGATGTCTCTCTACTCAATGTTTATGCTGAATTATCCCCCGGGAACTGACTTTGATCCAAAGCTGCTCGAAAGCCTTAAAAAGGAGGTGTGATAGAGACACACACACACACTTAAACACACACAAACAGACACACACGTACACACACCAAAAATCACACACACGCATACGTCCACATCTTCACAACAAAAGGAGGATGCTCTTTAAGAGTTGCATCAGCTCAGAGAGCAGAAACCAAAGGCTTCCCAGCCTCTCAGCCTCTCTTCAAAGACGAGACTTTCAAACAGATTTTCTCCAGACTGTTTTGACATTAATTCTATTTAACATGAAAGTCTTATAATTTATTCTGGTCCTGTTACATTGAAACCACATCCGCTTTGTATGCCCTTTATGATCCCACCTATAGCCAACATGTTGACTTTAAAAAATCTTGCTACGAGGAACTTTCCATTTTTGTTGATTGTAGTGCCCCCTTTGGACAAAATCTCTATTGTGTTTACAACGTCAGCGCCTGCTGTACTTAGGATTTGAAACACTTGTATATGTCAGATTAATAATGATATGACCATGCTAAAGAAAAGAAAACTTTGCTTTACTACCGTTCAGGAAGCAGGATCTTCCGGTCTGCCTTCCGTAAATCCTTTTGTCCAAGTTGGCGGGAAAATTCAGACCTGTGCAAAGGCATTACTAATAACTCTATAATTGCGTTGTTTTCGTTGATGGTCTCGTTTGCTGTTACAGGTCAATTAGGATCATCGGAGGAAAAACGAGACTGTTTCATAAACCATTTAAAAGTTCCTCATAGGAACTCTAAATCACAAATATTGAATGGACGTATCCCACAAAATGTGGCATAATCCTCCCTCCTATAGGTCAATAGACAGGCGTTATTACAGGCTGTACTATTATGTTACATTTTATTCTGTTCAGCTTTCCCCAAAACAGACTGAGATACAAAACTGTTGCAACATAGATGTCTGCCTCTCTTTATACCCACAAAACCCCTGTGAGGTAAAAGAGTATAAGGTGTGTTTTGGAATAGTT
This sequence comes from Ammodytes marinus, assembly GCF_949987685.1. Classification (NCBI taxonomy): domain Eukaryota; kingdom Metazoa; phylum Chordata; class Actinopteri; order Uranoscopiformes; family Ammodytidae; genus Ammodytes; species Ammodytes marinus. The sequence continues at coordinate 27,030,747 of NC_137213.1, read as the reverse complement.
TTTATCCTTGCAAACAGCACAGCATTTGTCTAGGGATAACATTAAGAGCTGCATTTTTTAGCGCCTGTCTGTGTATTTTTCCCTCGCTGAGGTTGAAAAATCAGTGAAAGCAAAACGGTAAGCCTGAAAATGCCAATACTACACAGAGTACGGCCTTGTATGTCTCCTGATGGCAAACCCTCTTAACACTTCTTGATCGGCACAAAAGCACAGTTCTGCCTAGTTTGAATTCGGGACCATTCATTCACACTGAAAAAATATGTCGAGTTGTTGTCATTGAAGATTGGAGGCTGGGATCTTGAGCTACGAAAAAAAAAATGAAAACATTTCAGATATTAGCATTCACCTAAAGGCCAGTGGAATCTTTGCAAAAGAAAAAAAAATGTCAGTCACAATCGGTCAGTAACTTCAAACACACACTACAGACAAACACACACACCACACCACACCACACCACCCTACAGTCTCACTCAGTGTAATTCCCACAATGACTCGTCTGTGGTTCTGAATGTGGTTACATATTATCTTTTGTTATAATGGATTACTGTACATTCTTTGTTGTTTTGGATTGTAAATATATTTGTTGTCCTATGTGTGTGTATACAATGGAAGTGACTGCGCCTATTACGTTGCACTCTGAAAGCTTAACACTAATACTACTACTGCTGTGATCGTTGCAGACATTTTATTTTGTCCGTTTTTAAGAAGGTTATTTTTTTTGCAACCTGTTACATATTTAATGATTTGATGATCTACTACTAACCTGATAAGCCTCCTGGACACACGGCCGTGTCCAAATCTTAACCACAAAACTGCAAACACATCAACATACTCACTCTCTCACACACACACACACATACATTACCTCCAAATCACATTCCTAGTCAGTTACATTTCAATATTGCTCTCACACACACACACACACACACACAGCACCTTATACAGTAGTGAGAAACACTGCATTGCATTCACCAAGTAAAAATGAGATGAAGTTACCCTGCTAGACTGAACTGAGGTCGCAAACAGTTCATATGGAAAGTGTCATGTTATTTATTGTACACGCTGCAAAAAAAGGCGGCAATTAAGTCATTTTTTATCACGTCCTACAATCTTATTTAATATGGCAAAAGTCTGTAATGGGGTGAGATTATTTCACTTTTTTTCAACACTCAACCGATGGCAATTATATATTTTTTTCCTTTTATTGAAATCAATACAATAATTTGCCAGTTTTTAACTTATGGTCACTGCATTACATTTTTAAGAAACCGATCAAATCAAAATAGGATTGTAGGACTGAGTTTAAGATGACATGACTTGCTTAAGGAGACCTTTGTTTTTTGCAGTGGAGTGATCATGTTTTATCCATGACTGCAAAAAAATTAAAATTAAAATAAAAAATCCAATCATGTTTAAACGCCACTAAATAAGAACCTGGCTGATGCTCTTTTCAGAGTTTGTTTACACACAAATAAAGACATGATGATGATGTACAAAACAGTGGACGTGAGTTCTTTGTGTTATTTTTCCAACACACACACACACACACACACACACACACACACACACACGGGATCTGATAATGCCATGTATCTTTGTAGCCCTACATTTTAATTACATGTAAATGTTATGGTGCAATGTTTGAGGTCAACCTGCGTGCATAAGATCTCGAAGGTGACATTTTTGCATATATTATTATGACGATATGTTCTGGGCCCTTGAAATACTCAGTGTGCCCTTTTTCCTGACTTTTTATGCTGCTGTTGTCTTGCCCTTGTGCAACTTTAGTGCTAAAATACGGATTGATTGACACCAGTGCAGTAGATTGACTCTATGTTATCGTGTTTCGCTTCTTGAAAAGGTTGCACGATTCATACTCTGCGTTGCACAGTGTCTTGACAATGTTACAGTAAAGTTGACGTAACAAAGAGCATTTCATAAAAAATTCAGCACTGATATGTAGCCCATACAGTCAGATGAAGATTATAAATGGTGTTAACATAAACAATACAGCTTACGGATGTAAACCTGCTATATTTATTGTGTTTTATATTGTAGGTTTGTAAGATAAAGGCATTATCTTTTTCCATAGCCCACTACAAAATTCAGCTCATCTGCCGTGACATTGTCTCGCAATGCCGTGACCCGGATTCGAACCGGGGTTGCTGCGGCCACAACGCAGAGTACTAACCACTATACGATCACGGCGAGCTACGATGAGCTGGTGGGTAGAGGCAGGATCCCACGCAACCATACACTGAGTGTGTGCGTCATACAGTGTGTGTGAGAGAGAGAGAGCGCGCGTGATACGATACGGCTGCGTCCCTCCCCTTTCTATGGTCCCTCCGCGCCTGCTTGCACCTGCTTCTAAAGGCATCCAGTCTAAATGCCAAATGAAGTGTTATCATACCTTTTATATACGCATTTATCTACTACTTTGGGCAAACCTTTTTCAACTTCTGCTTGTTAATAGGTTACATTCCTGTTTACAAAAAGGTTAAAGTCCTGTTTGGTTTACACAGTGGGTTACAGTCCCATGGAAATCGGTTAATAAAGTCATATTTTACATTCGCTTTTCTAATGTCTAGCCTACTCTATGCTTGATGTTTTTCAATCGTGATGTATTTCATGCCCCTGTAAGCACTTTGAATTGCCTTGTGTCTGAGTTGTGCTATATGAATAAACTTACCTTGCCTTGTTACTAGGCCTAACATTGCATGTGCTCTCATTCTGCTGTGCAGGTAGTAGCCTATATGTTTAGTGGTTACTCTATGAGCTCAGCATATATAGCCTACCAATTTAATCCCGTTTGTGTGAAAATGCTTTAACATAAATATGTGGATTCATCATAGTAACCTTGTTTTGACATCACTGATATAGGCCTACTCCATCCAGCATCTTTAAGAAATACCCTATAACAGACATTGGCCTAACACACCCACCTATAATGGCTTCCAGATATAATGTCTACAGAGTAGGTTTAGAGATACTATTTGTAACTGAAACCTATGATTTAAAAGCTATCAGCCACTCAATTCATTTGGATAATTCCTGTGAGTGCAATATTCCCTCTCTTTGTTGCACCTGAATGACTCCAATTTAACACAATTTAATTAGAAATTTTTGAGTTTTTTTTTATTATAGGGAAGCCGAAATTGGTTTTGATCTTTATTTTTAAAAAGGATCTCAACCCGTTTTTCCCCCTTATTCCCTCAAATGGTTGGGAAGAAGACACTGCTATTTTTTTTCTGACACATCTTGGCTTGGCACTTCCCTGCTGTCTGCCTCTTGAGTTTCATGCGGATATATTTTTTGCCTGGACACAAAGAGATGGAGGGATTAAGGACATTGAGAAACCTTTCAGAAACCACACAGCTCCCGGGAGAGAGAAGGATGAACGAGGGAGGATGAGAGATCAGGAAAGAAAGTGAAGAAAAAAAAAGAAAACCCCCTGTAAGTGAGCAAGACAATTGGTCCCGTAACCTTCTGGGTTTTAAGGTGAGACACATTGCAGGTGAATAGAGGAAAAAGTGTTTCACTTACAGATATTATCATGAAACTCTGCCATCTGACATTATGACAATCATTAAAGTAATTATTATGTATTTGTATCTGTAAAAAATATTGGATTTCAACATTAAAGAGGCTGACGTTTTTACAGAACTGTTTTTGGAAATGGCCTTTTTTCATTTTATATAAAAAAAATAATACAATGCACAGGTCTTAAAAATATTCTTATCAGTATTCTGTAGGTTATTACAGAAATAGTCCTTTGTAAAAACCTTAAGAATAATGCTAGGAATGATTATGGAAAGTTTATTTGATGTAAGTGCTTTAGAAGTTGAGATTATTGGTTCAGAGTGTTGGGGGGGAAAAAAAGCGAATGTTGAGATAATGGCCGTTAAAGATGGTTGTATAGGACAAAATATACAGACGCAAACAGACCAGGTAAAAATAAACACCCAAATGTACATTTTATTTACACTAG